>NC_091119.1:161814875-162418208 GCF_040183065.1 Periplaneta americana
AGAGACTTAATATTTGAAAAATTAATGACATGAATACTTTGTGGAATATATTTTAAAATACTGGTAACTTCTTAAATTGTTATAATAATATCAATCACATTTTAATCAATAGAATTCTATGTGACAAGCGCCTAAAATGTCAGGCTATTACTCCTTTTTTTATTTATTTTATAGCGGATCTAGTTGACTTGGAGGTGACCTGCATTGTAGCGTTATATTATAAATGTAGTTAAAATGTGTAAGCCGTTGTGGGTACAACGGGGATATTGATTGATTATAGTAGAGTGTATAGTTCGTACCTTGACATTGGTTCTGGCTTACGCTGAAATCAGTATATTATTTTGATAATGGGCAGTTAATGCTGAAGAAAGTTATTTTTGTAAGCTATGTTGAAATGCTTCTCATCAGAATAAATAAACTACATCTAAGGGTTCAATAAAACGTAGTGCACTTGCATTTGATTTACGTATTTTGCACAGTGACAAAAACAAGCAGTTCAAACTTGGACTGAAATGCTGATTTCTGAAAAATGATGGATTGGTATAATTACATATTGATATTTATACCCATCTTCAGTCTGCCAAGGCAAGATAGTATATTTACACATTTTGGTCGCTGGAGTCCAATGTAAGTTAACTTTTGCCCAATTTTTACGTTCAGAGAATCCAGCCTGCAGCGTTGTTACCTTCAATAATGCAGACATACATACATACATACATACAACAGTAAAGTCGTTGAATTAATACTCTAGTACCCTAGTGACAGGCATACTTGTAATGTCAAGCGGTGTTGTCACATTTTCGTTGTAAAGATTATCCTTAGTTGCAATTATTTTTGTTCTGACATCAGTGCATAGGTTTCTACCACCACCATCCACAGTGAATAAATTTTAAGCTATAAGATGACTTTTCATTAAAATTAAAATTACTAACCTTTTCTTGTCATCAATCAACTAGATAAATGACAATGTTGTTACATACTCCACGTGGAGTTGGTATCGGGACGGCAATTAAAAATACTAACGTATTATTGATAGACATATGTTACGAGTAGTAGAGAAGTCCTCATCAATAAGCTCTTATTTTATCTCTTTGACACCAATTGGGTATTAATTGAACGCCCCGACTATACATACATACATACATACATACAGTCCACAGCTGTGGACTAACAGTTAACGCGTCTGGCCGCAAAACCAGGTAGCTCGGGTTTGATTCCCGGTCGGGGCAAGTTACCTGGTTGAGGTTTTTTCCGGGGTTTTCCCTCAACCCAACATGAGCATATGCTGGGTAACTTTCGGTGCTGGACCCCGGACTCATCTCACCGGCATTATCACCTTCATCTCATTCAGACGCTAAATAACCTCAGATGTTGATAAAGCGTCGTAAAATAACATACTAAAATACATACATACATACATACATACACACACACACACACACACACACACACACACACACACACTCTTGTTCACATATTATTGGAATGCATGCCAACAGGTTGCCAACTTACAAAAAATTCTCATCTTTTTCAGAAAACAGCTTATATTTAGTACCGTAAACACAATTTTGAATGTTAATTTTTTATGCACAGTTTTATTCAACCCTTTAATAAATTATGGTATTTTGCGAAGGTCTCAATGTTTGCTTACTTGTTGTAAGTTATAGTTAACAAAACATTCCCATTTGTTTATAATGTATGTTATTATATTTGATATATAATGAACGTTTCCGTATTTCATATTTATGTGTAAACATGCAGATGCAATTGTCAAGGTATAGGTCACCAAGTAGTATACATAGACATGTTTCATTGATGTACAGTCACTTCCAGAGGATGTCATTTGGTGCCTATTATCACAAAGTGCACAGTCGCCATGGAAAGGATTTCTATTCCAGCTTCTCACTCATAAATCATGAATGAGAATTCAATTTTCAGTCCTTGCCGTTGTTTAGATGTGTACACAAAGTATTAATACGCACTGTTTGACATCGTTAGTTTTACAGATATATCTAAAGATTGTAACGTGCTTCAGATACATATTGATCTCATAGTTTCAAGATATGTGTGTTTAACAGATTGAGACGTGCAGTCGTCATTATAGCCTACTTTGGTTAAAAATAAGAAAAAAAGCTGTTCTGTGATTAAATAAATATTAAAGTGTAAAAAAAAATATAGTAATTTCTAAATATCCGTAGATAAGTTATAAGTAAGATATAGCAATATTGTAAATTTTTCACGTGTATATAGTTAACAAGTTATAAACAGGTATTTTAAATTATACATTTCAATAAATTGAAATTTGTTGTATTCCATGTTTTAATTATCAAAATAATTCAATATATAAACGATATCAGTTATCTAGTCCTTCTTTTTTCTATTTATTCTGTTATATTTAGTTGTAGTATTCATAGCTATAGTTAATCCATTTAGAATGGAGGACCGTGTGTATTGATCTAGAGTTTTATTGTCCTCTTCTTACACGCCTGCATTTTCTTCTGAAACACTGCGCACCCTCGTTCAGTCCAGTGTTGTGTTCTTCCAACACCAAAGTGAGTGAAGTAGAGTAACTTAGAAGAGACATTCCTAATTATTTATGATATGAACTTAAATGTAGTTGGAGCTAGTTTTATATTTGGTTTTATTGTAATTGTCATTTTGGGTCTGTTTGGGTACGGAAGGAGATTTGTTGTGTTGAATATCTTAAAAGCTATTTGCTTTGTCATCTTGAATGATGGCGCAAAAGAAACAAAAATTAGTGTTCGGAATTACATGTAAGAGAATTTACTAAACATAATTTTTTACATTTAATGTTTTAAGATCATTATATAAATAAAATAAATAAAGAAATAAATAATTAGTAAACCCAAAAAATGGTTTTATTTTTAATACACCACTGCTATGATTTCCATATCGAGAAGTAATTATTTCAGTAAACTTGAGTATATCTTTCTCAAGTTTCCTGGGCATATCGCTGATAACAGTGCAAATTGGATGATTGTCCATACACGCTCAGACTTACCTCCTAGAATTATATTTAACCCTCTACCGCATAGTGTTGCCTCAAAGCAACACATTACTTTTTATTTATTTATTTTTTATTTTTTTCTGTGTGATGTTTGTATGCATTCTGTTGCTCTGAGGCAACGCTCTGAAGTTAGCAACGAAGACAGAGTTGAAGAAAATTCAAGAAGTTGGTATCTCTGAGTCCATGGCGCCAATAAAACAGCTGAACGTTATTTGAGAAAAAAATAACTCGTGCAGTAGAGGGTTAAAGAAATTGTAAGACATCATTGAAATCAGTTATTTCCTGTGAATAAATGCTACCGTTCGAGAAATAGCATTCCTTACTTGGTAAGTCCGTGAAAACCAAAGTCCACAGGCAAATGTCTTCGTGTATGAGAGAAAAGTATTAAATATACAGAGTTGAACAGCGGTTGTTTCCATTTTTCCGACTGAAGCTCTCTGCAAATTAAGTAGGAGAAGAATTAAATATAAAAACTATTCTTAGGGATGTCAACTTTCTGTTAGATGATTCCTGACATACTTCAAATTTTACATTATAACCTAAATGGAAATACTGACACGAAATAACCGTAGAAGTGAATATAACTTACTGATCATCAATGATAATATTTAATAGCCTCCACAACACAGCACAATGGAAACGAAACATTAGTTATTGCTCGTATTACCTTTTAATCTGCAGAAATGATACTAGGATTGTCCTTAAGAAACTGGACAATTTCAGAAGGTGATATTCCAAAAGTAGCTTTTACTTACAACTCTGCCTTGATCAGATTTTCAGACAATTTGTTCCTGTTATCTGTCTAGATGTGACCAAGTAAAATGAAAATTCTTTCATAGATAACATTAGATACTGGAATTGGCATTACAGATGTACCAGATTTCAGTAATTTACAACATATCCACAGATACTTCACCATAAGTATTATATTCATACACATTTCTTAAGATACAAAGGCCATCATAACATCCAACAGAATATCCAGCTCGTCCAGACAGCATGAAATCTCAATTCCTGGACATTTCGACGTCCAGGGCAGGATCAAAATGTTATCTTAACTAAAAGCCCTTTTTCTGGACTGCCTAGGTTTCACCTAGACGGTTGGCAACCCTTATACTGCAAGCATATGTTCGAGATTTAGCCATTAATCATAAATTATAACAGCAAAACTTCAGAGATGTTATTTAAGAATGACAAAGAAATGAATATGGCCTACATCTCTTACTAGCCTATGACTCATGAATAAATAGAAACGAGTGCCGGAAGCTCCAATTCAAAATTGAACACGGGATTTAACTTGGGACGTTTAAGCGGAATCTTATACGGATAAAATTGTTCCACTTTCTTGTAATAAAATGATATTACTCTTGGTACCATGGAAGCAAAAGCGTAAATGGTTTTCCACGCCGTCTCTCTCACTCTCTTCTCTATTTAAAGTGCACTGGTGTTTTCCATAAAAGGTCATGGTAATAATGGGTGTATGGGTAATGTATATATATATATATATCGAATAAAATACACTACAGTGTTAAAGAAAGTAGGATTGTATTTTATTACAATTCGAATGTGTACGCAATCATTGGGATTTCCCTAAACATTGTCACTTATTTATTTTGTAAATAAAAAAGTATGTAAAGCCTCAGTAAAAAAAAGAACAAAATCGAATTCAGTTTTTGAAATTTCTAAACTTGAGTCAATTAAACATAATTGTTTATTTATAACCAAGTAGACTACTATGTAGACTAAGTAGTGTTTTATAAAAATTAGTTTAAGTTCTATAAATGCCGATACAATTTGATGTTGACGTGACTCAACGTGATGATGTCAATGGACCGATTATTGTTGATAGTCATAGCGACGCACCTGTCCCCACCCCAGCTCCCAGTCTCCCCCCCCCCTGCATCCTGCAGCTACACCTGGAATACAAGTACAGGCCTGCTGAATCATAGCTCTCGTGTTCGTCAACTGGACTGTGCACAGTTCAGAATACGTCACGTCCTCTTATTTTTTTATCCGAGAAGGGATTCGTAATTAATTGAAATAACAGTAATATTTATTTAAATATATTTTATTAGATTAATATGCTTTCAGTATACAGTATATATGCATTTGCGCAAGCCATTCGTCCAATATCTGTTGGGAGAAGAGGTATCCTCACTTCTCAACCAGGAATTCAACCCGAGTCCATTAAGACAGAACTCTATACTTGAGTCATCATAGAATATATGTACACATAATTGTATTACATTTACTGTAACTACCTTCTCTTTTATTAAATTCAATTTACATGTTCGCGCAGACAGAGGCAGTAAGTATTCGAAGAAGTTAATTGTATTGCTGATGACGGGAACACAAGGAGAGTGGACATCATTACGCTCGACCGGGAAAAGAACTTGGGTTCCATAATTGATCATGATCACCACTGTCCGCTTTGAAACAGATTCCATATGGCCAATTCCTTTTCTCCTCCATTGCATACGTCGCTGACTATTTTAGTCTAGTATATACAGTCACGAAGCTTGAGTTGTGAGGTTGCTAGGAACAATAGACTGTGCCGGTACTATTTCGCATTGTCTGTAATGGGGCGATATTAGCGATCCTAGTGGTTAGCAACTATCTATGGATGCATATTTACTACGTATTGAGCTTCGTGACTATATATATTAGACTGTGATATTACACTAATAAGACTTCAGATGTATACAAACAATTGTTCCTCCTTTGATACATATTGTCAAGTGATATGTACTGCCTGATAACAGATGTACTTTTCAGCCAGAGGAAATACGGGATATCGTGATGTGGTTGTTCTTCTATACAGTTTACGAGTTGCTTAAACCTACTTTACTTGTTCTCTTTACATTCTGTTTTAATGCATCATATTATTATTATTATTATTATTATTATTATTATTATTATTATTATTATTAGGCCTATTGGAGAATTGACTGATTTTAATAGCTTATTTCATTATGTTCATTAGATACACTTAAATCTTGCAGGAAACTGTATTTACAGTATTTATCCTAATTCCATTTCCCTAATTTCTGTATAGACGTTACAAGCAATCATAGGGGTTTCCTCAAGTCAAGCTCTTTCCTAAGGGTTCGTTCTGATAATGACACGAAAACGGCTAGAACAACTGAAATAAATAGATAAGCAGTCTTCGTCAATCATCCAGCGATTATTTCTGTTTCTTTTTTTTTCTATGACCATTTATCTACAAGTTTCAGGTCCAAATATATAGCTCCTTACAAACTGAAACACATTCCTAGCGGCAGTTCTTAGAAGCAGAACTTCAGGTTTTGCCTACGATGTCTCAATCAACTAAATGTTCAATGGCTGAAATAGAGTTTTTCCAAGTACACTGTACACTATATTAAAAGCTAAAGAAAAGTAAGAACCTGAATAAACATTTGAAATATGAAGGATCTATGCTCCAAATTATTAAGACTATTTGCTTTCTGCTGTGTTTGATGCTTGAAACCACAATTTCTATACGTATTGATATGATAAATTATTGCATTTGGGGTTCATTTAATAGACGCTTGAGACGCAGAGATAGCCCTACAGGTAGTTGGATGTAATATGGTAGGTCATGACTGTGTTCACTTTTGTTACATTTTATGCGATTTGATACGAACAACCAGTTGCTGAAGATTTTTGTTGTTCTTCTTCTTCTATGACTATTTGTCTTGGAATTTCAGGTCAAGCTGAAGGCTTAGTCGCTGTGATCTTGTAAGCTTTGTGACAGAATGAGTGTTTCTTTCGTTTTTATGCGTGTTTGTAAAAAAGGTGTATATTTCTTACTTGAAAGAAGTAGAGGTTACTATACTGTAGAGTTTCAGGGCACACAATCCCTGCTATATGCAGAATCGAACACTTCTGAAATGGTACGTATATACATTTATTTCCTCCTTGTTACTGGACACCTCCTTCATTCACAGAAACCATCAAAATGGTTGTATTCAAAGGTTATGTTGCACTGAACCGGATATGTGAGAAATAAAAACGCTGTACTTCAGAATACCGCGTAAATACTTCTATATAAAAACTGTATCACTTGAAAATAATTAAAAAACATAATAATTTTACGTTTTTATTAACCATAGAAGGATAAATAAACAAATGCATAAAAAGATGTTCCTTGCACCAAAATTAAATAATTCAATAATGCAATAACCACGCAAGTTCTTACAGTTATTATTTACTTTAGCGATACCGTTCGTATCCACTATTTCTCTACTTCTTCCCATGTGGTTTTCATCCAGATATGTTTTGAACTACCTCTCACTCTTCGGAAGTTGGGTAGTTCAGTTCAGGTCACGTTATATTCACTCTGGAACAATCAAATCACACTTTCTCACTTTTTTTACGGTGTATAACATTTGCCGCAATTAAAAACAAACCTGGGTCCGGCGTAGAAATTGGTTATCACTATTTTACACTAAACCTTGTTTTGAAATTAAGGCTTGTTGATAATAAGTCAACAAAAAAATTGCGGATTATCCAGTAACAAGGAAATCTATAAAGAAACAAAATTGCAATATTTCTGATTGCACTGGAATGAGTCGTAGATCTTGTGTATAATTCAACCGACTGCTTATTTTTTCTATGATGCAATCTTCTTTTATTGAAGAGCTAAAAAAAGTAGTTTAGTTGAAAGTGAGGTGAAGGTTATTTAGCCTATGTTCCGGCCACTATAGGAACTTGCTAAAATTCCTTGAGAATGCATTGGATTTATAGTATTGAATACTATAAATTGATGTGATCACTGGGAGAGCTGTAAACCCACCTAATCAGCCCTAAATACGTACCTAACTTATATACGAAAATTGTAGTGCGTGAATAAAGAATACCGGTACGGCCATATTTCGTTAACGTAACAGTGGGTTTCAGTTTCGCCAACACCTCTCACATAATACTACACGTCTAATCAAACCTAACTTAACCTCTCACATAATAATACACACCTAATCAAACCTAACCTAACCTGTCGTATAATAATACACCTTTAACAAACCTAACCTAACTTGTGACATAATAATACACACCTAATCAAACCTAACCTAACCTCCCGCTTAAGAATACACACCTAATCAAACCTAACCTAACTTGTCACATAATAATAGACACCTAATCAAACCTAACCTAATCCCCCGCATAATAATACACACCTAACCTAACCTGTCGCATAATACACACCTAATCAAACCTAACCTGTCGCATAATAATATACACCTAACCTAACGTCACCAACGTCCACAAACCTCGTTATCTATTGCCGTACTTGTCTCTTGTTTATGGTAATAATTGAACAGGTTGTGAACGACATAATAAATAACGGGTATATATGTTAAGGGTATGGTATTCTGAGTAGTAAGAGATGAAGATAAATGCACGCAAGACGAAAACCATGATTATCGGTAGGAAAATAAACAAGGTAATCGTACGAATTTAAAATGAGGTAGTAGAATAAGTGGACAGTTTCAAATACTTGGGGTGTACTATAAGCAGTAACATGAGCTGGTGCCAGGAAGTCAAAAGGAGGAGGAGAAAGCTATGAATGAATGAATGAATGAATGTGGATGTTGTGAACGGTCAGTGAAAGTAAATAGAAACAGTTTTGTTTTTAATTGTGTCAAATATTATACACTGCCAAAAAGCAAGCCGAGAAAGACTGGTTGGAAAGTTTCAGGGCGAACATAACCTAACCTAACTTCCGGAGAGTGAGGGGTAGTCTAAAGCATAGTTGAATGGAAATCACACAGGAAGAAGTGGAAAAGTAGTTGATACGAACAGTATCGCCAAAGTGAATAATTACCGTTCTTACGCGGTATCCTGAAGTCGTGTCAGTAATAATATTCCAACGCGAACACACTTGAATGTCTTGCTTGAAAATCAGATGAGCAAAGGAAAACATAATGTCTTTCGTACGTGGCCATACTGAAAACAAAAGCCGTGTTACACCGATATTCACATCCATGGCAGTATTGAGGCAGGTCATATTCTGTGTTGTCTACGTCCACGGTTAATTCTTATTACTTCTACTTATACAAGTGGTGGCGTTTTAGCTCAAATTACGAAGGAGAGAAAACTACTTCGGATATAAGTTAAGAATGGTAGCCTATATTGACAAATTAGAATAAAGTTATTAACATAGACTCTCACAGGTTATAGTTGAAGTTTCTGTGTAGAAGTGATGCATTATTTCTAACTTCTCTAGCCCAACCCTATTTTACTCATCCCACTAGGCCTCTAATCATAATCATCTTCATAAAATCATAGCCATCTTGATGTTATAACATTAATCATTAGAGACCTAATCGTAATTATATTCATATTATCATAGCCAACTTCATATTCTAACATTAATCGTATCATAATCATCTGCATAATAAGTTACCATAGTCAACATAATGTTCTAACATGAGATGTAATCATATGGTTATACTCATAATCATAGTCACATATATAATATCATAGATAATATAATACAATCAACTTCATAATATCATAGCAAACATGATGTTCTAAAATCAATCATAACATTATGATCACAATCATTCTCATAATATGATAGCCATCACAATACTGTAACATCAAGCATAACTTTATAATTATACCCATCCTTATAACATTACTGCCAACGTTATATTCTACTATGAATCATATTTATCATTATTAGAGTCAGCTTCATAATATCAGAGCTAACATAATGCTCTAATATTGCTCATATAATAGTATTCAAAATTTTCATAGCCAACATTATATTATGAAATTAATCATATAATTATAACCATCTTCATAATAATATCATACCCAACATAATTTTCCAAGAGTATCATAACGTTATAACCATGATCATCTTCACAATATCATAGCCAATATAGTATTGTAATATTAATAATATCATTATAGTCATAATCTTCATGATATCATAGCCAACATAATTTTCCAACAGTATCGTAACATTATAACTATGATCATCTTATAATACCATAGCCAATATGGTGTTGTAACATTAATAATATTATTATAGTCATAATCTTCATGATATCATAGCCAACATAATTTTCTAGCAGTATCATAACATTATAACTGTGATCATCTTCATAATATCATAGCCAATATAGTGTTGTAACATTAATAATATTATTATAGTCATAACCTTCATGATATCATAGCCAACATAATTTTCTAGCAGTATCATAACATTATAACCGTGATCATCTTCATAATATCATAGCCAATATAGTGTTGTAACATTAATAATATCATTATAGTCATAATCTTCATGATATCATAGCCAACATAATTTTCCGACAGTATCATAACATTATAACCATGATCATCTTCATAATATAGTGTTGTAACATTAATAATATCATTGTAGTCATAATCTTCATGATATCATAACCAACATAATTTTCTAAGCGTAATCATATCTTTATAATCATGATCATCTTATAATATTAAAACCAATATAATGTTCTGACAATAATAATGTCATCATAGTCATCTTCATAATATCATAATCAACATAATTTTCTAACATTAATCATATCATTCTGATCTTAATGGTCTTCATATTATCATAACCAAAATAAAATTCTAACATTAATTATAACATCATAATCATAATTATCTTCATAATATCATGGCCAACGTACTTTTCTCTAACAGTATCATCCTCTAGCTGCTGTAATGAACTGGCCATCAGATAATAAAATTGTATTAGAGATATAATTTTCTATGAGTTTATTTTGATTCATAATTTCATGCATTTTTGAAATTCTATCGTCAATGTAAACAAATATTAAATAGTAACAGCAATAATGGATCATCTTGGCGGACTTATTTATTGACTTATTTTCATTAGATTATTTTTTTGAGCCAGTCTACCTGCATGCAGCCAATTTCTTAATTATTATAATAGTTCATTGACTGGGAAGCGAGAAGCCTCATGGCTCTGTTTAGTTCTTAGTTTTTAGTTCTTTAAGGTTTTTGTTTAGTTCCTTTATTAGATTTAATTTTAAGTTGTATCAAGATAATTGTTTTAATCTTGAGGTTGTGTTTAGGTCAAAGATAAGTTATCTATGTACCTGTCATTCAAAGAAATAAATAAACAATAATTAATTGTTTTTATTTCTAATAGAGCTATTTGTATGGTTTATGTTTGCGGGCTTCTGGTGGACGATCAGCAAACTAACGTTTTTCGTATTCATAAACCAGTGTTAGCGATATGATATGATATGATATGATATGATATGATATGATATGATATGATATGATATGATATATGATATGATATGATATGATATGAATCCTGTACAAATAATCAGTTGATAACCAGGGCTAGTTTAGCACGCTCGTAGCGCGAGCTAGCGAAATGTCTATGCATAGCACCCTCTAAGTTTAGTTGATTTTACATAATTTTACCTATTTAAAAAGGTGGAAATCTTTTGAGCGGAGAGAATCAAAACTTCTGGAATGTATTTTCTGCAAATAACACATATCCTTTCCCTTCTGTAAACCTTTCAGAAATTGTCTTTACGACTCGTATTGGGATTGAATTTTAATAAATCTACAGAATGATAACTTTCGAACTATTTAAAGTAGAACTGTGGGATTTTCACTGGCATATTTCTTTACTCTGTGGCCACTACTACAATTAATTTGTCTGTCTGTATCTAAGACACCCTGAATATTGTTTGTGTTATAGGTCTATATGTTTTAAGAAAATGGACTTTTGTCAAGTTATAACCTGCTTTAGAAATAAAAAGTTGATTATTTTCATTATGTCCGTATTTGACGACGTCTTGATTATGTTAACGATAAACACAAATTTACCGAAGGTGGCATTTGTGTACCTAGGACCCCACAATGTAGCCCACCCAGTGTCTCTGTTGTTCGCTATAGTCACGTCCCAGACTTGCGATATGAGTCATTTGCTGTGTCGCTGCGACTTTGCATTTATGGAATGCAATAAACATCTTTTCTCTGCATTCTTTCATGGTCCATTTATCTTAACACAGTGGAGACTGGCAACAAGAGAGCTGGGGTTATTCACTCGCCACCACGCCTTTCTGCTCTCGCTTCTAACAAGTGAATGAACGAGGACTCTTTCAGAATAAGAATCTTACCATTCACATCAAATGCTCAACCATATTTGTGATGTGTGGCCTTTGACCTCTGAATAATGTATCGATATAAATCGAAATTTGAAGCTACTTTCGGGTTCATGGGTTCAAATCCCGCTTAGACTGATTGTCTGGTTAAGTTTCTTCCGAGGTTTTTCACCAAACTGTAAGGCGAATAGCAGGTAGTCCAAAGGTGAACCCTTGGACTTGTCTTGCCGAATACCACGAAATAAAAATAAAATCCGGAGAGATAGCCCCAAGTTTTATACGTGAATATATGTCTCTCGAGATGGGTTGTTGAATGTAAAGTATCCGATGTTTATACGCCCGCTCCTATTTGCGCTGCATATGCCTCGATATTGTGAATTTTTTCTCTTCAAATCCACTTGCGAATTTTTCCAATTTAACTTGTCGACTGGTGATTGTTGCTCAATTGAAATTGTAGGCTAGTCGTTACGAATCGTTTGACACCACTGCGAACGCTCTATCGCTTAGCATTCTAAAGTTACGTTGCCGCGAGACCCGCCAATTCGTGTCTCAACTCTTTTCCGTTAGATGACGTCACTCACTCCAACTCTAGGTCACGGTGGATATATTGATCTTATATCTGTCGATAGCCATTTACTGCATTGGGATATGTCGTGTAGTTTAGAAATTATAAGAACAACAAATCTGACCCGGAAATGTGTCTGTCAGTTTTCTTGGGTATCCTAGTACTGGACCGAACTTACAGAAGTATTCACGTCAAAAGTGATGGGAGATTTACCGAAACCCTATAATTGCGTGAAACGTTTACATTGTTCGTGATTGTTATTGTGAGCATGATTGGGATTGTAAGGATATTTGAGATTTTATATTCCCCGCATTTAAATTTAACAAGTCGTAACCTTCTCTTTAATTACTTCATAACCTCTTCGTCATACCATTAGGCTTTGTCCCGAGATAATAATAATGTAATATTGATAGTCGAAACGATTCACATACCAATATGACGCCAATGAGTTGTTTGGAATTGTAATGATTAATGCCATTATAATTGAATCTAATTGTTTAAATGAGGAGGCGAAGATATAATAGATAAATTGTGGAAGTTGTACCAGAGGAAGAGATAGGCCTAATACCTAAGGATTGGGAACGTAATATAATTTTATAAAAAGGGCGTTACAAGAAATTGTGATAATTAATTATAGAGCAGTACTGTATGTTTAGCATCGGTAGCATTAAAAATGTATACGAGAATTTTGGAGAGGAGATTGATGAAGGAGGTCGAGGAAGATTTCGAGGATGAACAGGTACCCTTTAGACCTGGAAGACAGGCACAAGACTTAATATTCTCTATTAGAACAATAGATGAGAAGTTTTTGGATAAAGGAAGGAAAGTTTTTCTGACCTTTCTAGCTAGATTAAATCGGCATTTGACATGGTACCAAGATTGGAAATATGGAAGATATTGAGGAAGAGAGGAGAGGAAATGTGATGAGGAATGGATAGAACAGAGAAAAATTCTCTCCTGCACTGTGACTCGCACCCGGATTTTCAGCTCTACGTGCTGACGCTTTATCCACTAAGCTACACCGGATTCCAGCCTGAAAGTTCTACCTGGAAACTGAGAAGTATAACTTAAACTGAGGGGATTTGATCCGGCATCGGAGCTGGAATCCGGTGTGACTTAGTGGATAAAGCGTCAGCACGTAGAGCTGAAAACCTGGGTTCGAGTCACGGTGCCGGAGAGAATTTTTCTCTGTTCTATCCATCTTCATCATATGGTAATAACGCAGAATTCCTGCACGGAAATATTATACGTACTTCGGTGCATCATAATAATAATAATAATAATAATAATAATAATAATAATAATAATAATAATAATAATAATAATAATAAGAGGGGAGGGAAGAATGAGAAGTTAATAAGGATTATGAAATCATCCTACAAGTCACTAGGCTTAAAGGGATTAGTGAGGATTGTTGGGTTACTATCAGAGGAATTTGAAATGAATACAGGGGTGAAGCAAGGGGATATTTTGAGTCAATTGCTATTTATTATTTTTATAGATGAAAGTTGGGAGTTGGTTATTGGAATATGAGACCAGTATATAACCAGGTGTTGATGTACAATAGTGGCAAAAAAAAACCGGACCGACGGAATAATCGAAGTCCCCGAAATGAGCCACTGCGCATGCCACGCCCGCATTCACAAGATAGCGAGTAATCTATTGAAATTGTTGTAGTTTCGACTGCTGACGTAGCCCATTTCGAAAGCCATTAGAAAATAAGCTGGTAAAATTCATGTGCTGGGAATAATAAGTTAATTAAGTAGTAAAATATCGGTGCAATCGAAAAATATTGGGAATAAATTTGAATAAGAAACAAAAAAAAGTTTCCTTCCCAGGCAGCATTCGAACCACGAAAGTCTTGGTTACCAGTCTATCTTGCTGTCACTTTGAACAAGGCTCTAAAATCAGCTACAAGGGTCGGTCCGGTTTTTTTTTTTTTTGCCACTGCAGTACGCGGACGACATGTTATTAGTAGCAGAAACAGAGCAAAAATTACAATTATCATTGGTTGAATGGATAGAAATCTTAAGAAAAAAGGAAGTGATAGTATATACCAAAATGAGTAAAGTAATGCAAATGGGTAGAACGGAAGAAACAATAGGTACAATCCATATTAATTGTGACAGGGAAGAACTAGAACAGATGAAAACTTATGAATATCTTGGAACTATAATACATCAAAATGGAAAAATAAAAGAAGAAATATTAAACCGAACCAAGAAAGCCTGTAATATTTACTATCACTTAAGTAAGTTAATATTTCGGAAAAAATAAGTATTGCCTAAAACAAATTACAGATATACAAATCCGTTATAGAACCAACTCTGCTATATGGAGGGGAAAGCTGGCCAGTGACGAATGAGAGATTAAGTAATGCAACAGCAATTGAAATAAAATGTTACTGAAGAATAGTAGGCCTGGGCTATTCCATCTCAAATCGACCGAAATATAGAGAAAATTGAACTTTTTCTGTCCGTAGACAACTATGATACAATGCTTTGTGCAAAGTTTGAGGCATCATAACTTCATAGTGTTTAAATTAAAAATATTTTAATTTATCGTATTTTCATAAAATTTGCAACTTTGAACTGTTGTGGCTCCGAAACCCTTTCACCCAATTATAAAAATCATGGTTTATTTTGATGCTGAAAAGTTAAAGTTTATATTGACATGTAAACAGCTTTTCTTACTTTTTATGGAAATGGAGAAATTTAGATTTTTCTTAATTAAGACACCTTTGCCCACGAAAAAATATTTTTAAAATATATGGTTAGATTCCGCATTGAAAGTACAAATAAACACGTATTTTTTACTGGTGCAACGTTAATAAGAAAGTATTGAAAAATCAAATAAAAAAAATAAATAGTACACGCGTGAGCTAATCAGCTGACTGTGTGGCGGGAGCTAGCCTAGGCAAGCAAGGCCATGAGACATAAACACGTGATGTTTCGTCTAGTAGCGCATAGCTGGGCTAGCTTTATCACAGGTTTTCATAAACACAGGAGTAAAATGACTCCCAATGCTCGCTTATCTTCATCTCTCGGCCAGTGTGTGCTGTGTTGCGCCTTTCAAGCCCAGGCGTATGAAAATAATTTATTTAATACTCCCGAAACTTATTGCCGTGACACTAAGCAAACAATGCCGAATCCCTCTTAATAATGCAAGGTTTTTTCTCATTTTTTTTTTTTTACATTTTTACAAACGGGCAAAAAGCCTAAAAGTAAGTAAAATCAGATTATCTGTCTCTCTGTATACAATAAAAATAAGGATTACTTCTTATCATAACCTACCAAATGTCAGCTTCAAAATGAGCTCTCGTTCAATGTTCTGCAGTAAATGGTTCCAGAGTTCTGAGCGCTGAAAGAGGCTTGTTTTTCTAAAATACGCTAAATTTGTCGCTCAACAACACGAAAACCGTTTGACTTTCGATAGTATATTTTTGCAAATGCACTCTCCTCAGCACCTTGTATAAATAGGGAAAAAATTAGAGTATAAAAAATGCGAGGTTTTTTACTGATCGATTTCATATGGAATAGCCCGCCCAGTAAAAACAAAGAGGGACGGAGTACGAAATGAGAGAATTGGAGAGGAATTAAAACAGGAATCAGTGGAAGAGAAGTTAAGAAGAAAAGTGGTATGGACACATGGTGCGAATGGAAGAAGAAAAAAAAATCAAAGCAAGTAATGGAGGCAGTGACGGAAGGGAAGAGAAGGAAGGGAAGACCAAGGACGAAGTATATGGATAATATTGAGATGATGGCAAGAAAAAGAGGGGAAGGAACTGAGAAGAATGGCGAGGGATGAAGAGGAATGGATTGGATGGACTGAAGCAGACCCGATGTGAGGCAAAAGGGAAAAGGAAAAAAAAAATTGACTTTAATAATAAAATACTATTACCATGAGGACTAGACCATGATAGTGAAGGAAATGGAGATATAATATTCTGGAAAAAAATAAGTAGAGGGAAAAGTTGGTGATACTATTAATGAAGATGAAAACTCGAGGTAAAATAGAATCTGTATTATGACTAAATTAATCATCTACCCACATCCTGCAAATTTTGTGGACATTTAAATGCGATGTAACCAGCTTCCACTTATGTATCATTAAATAGCAATTACGCTGTGGACAGATATTGCACGTAAACACATTTCAATTAGGTGGAAGATGCTACAACCCACAACAGCGGAAGTGGAGTAAGGTGACACAGGGGTGGTTCCTTAATTGCCACCGGAAACAGGTCTGAGATTACGGAAGTACATTCTGACAGATGTGAGGACATTACTGCTCCGCTCTGTCACATGGTTTTGTTTCGTGATGGTATTGGTGATAAACCGCAGCGGAAAAACGACACGGAGGAGCGGTGCTTGGACCAGGAGGGTGGTGGGCTGCAGAATGGAAATAAAAGATCGTGGACACGCACGATTCATTTGTGGTACTGAATTCACGCGAACTGGAGAATCAGTCATGACACTGAACCATTCTTATCTAAATAAGAGCAAAAAATGTAATGCGAACTAAGATTTATTAAAATATGCACCATTTACTTACTCATGACCGCCCTCACATTAGCCCGCCTCGGTCTCTGTGCTGAGCAAGATTAATTCAGTTCCTATCATCATATCCCACCGTCCTTAAATCCATTTTAATTAAGGTTACCATGAGAAGAAATTCCATAGGAGGACATGGAATCTAAAATAAGAGGACATCGCTGGAAAAAGGAGGACTTTATAAAAATTGATATGAACAAAATTTAAGAAAAAACAATGGCTCACCTTAGTTTCTCACTAGTTGCTGCTAGTGGAGCCCACTTTGTGCACAAGAGCCTGAAGAGACAAACTTCTATCTTGTAATAAATAACTATGGAACTGTTCACAGGATATGTCCTTGAAATTATATTTCACTATGATGATACCTCTGACTGTCTCCGTTAGCATGCGATTTCTTTATTTTGTCCATTGGGCAGATATTAGGAAAAGGACTCTCTCAACACTTCCATTGTGACTTGGGATAAATAAATAGAATTGTCATATTTTTAAAAGTTCTGAGAAAGTTTCAATGCTCGCAGAACTATTGTAATTGAAGAATTTGCACCATTGTTTATCTAAAGTTTAATCTTTGTCCAAATTAACTTTATTGGCATATCTTTGTACATTGCAGAATAAAATTGATAAAATAGCTTACAATCGTGAATAGTGACATTTTTAGAGTGTAAGAATTCAATGGATGTCAATAGGTCATCATATTTTATGTTTTTTTTTATGTGCTCCACCTTCAACCATTGAAAGCAGTTAAATTCTTTCATAGGTTTTCACCATTTGTTTGGATATTCTATGCGTAATATCGCACATTGTTCAATATTAATATTAATTATAGTTGAAATGCGAAATGCCGGACATTTCAAAATTTTTTAAAAGCTTGCCGGACAGAATAAAATAATTACAAAAAAGAGGACATGTCCTCCTTTTGCCGGACGGATGGTAACCTAATTTCAATATTATCCTCCCATCTACATCTCGGCCTCCCCAAAGGTCTTTGTTCCCTCAGGTCTCCCAACTAACATTCTGTATGCATTTCTGGATTCACCCATACGTGTTACATGCCCTGTCCATCTCAAACGTCTGGATATAATGTTCGGTGACGAATACAATGTGTGTAGGTCTGCGTTGTGTAACTTTCTCCATTCTTCTGTCACTTCATTCCTCTTAGGCCCAAATATTAACAAAGGGAACAGGAGTATACAAGGAGAAATGGGGAAATAAAAGGAGAACCAAGAAGATATAAGGATAACAAGAGGAATACAAATAGAACGACGAGAAGACACGGGAAACTAGAAAGGAGAATAAAAAGAAAAAATGGAAATGGAAATGCAGGGTGTTTCGGGGCTGGTGTTACAAACTTTCAGGGATGATGGCGAAG
Source organism: Periplaneta americana (assembly GCF_040183065.1). NCBI lineage: Eukaryota > Metazoa > Arthropoda > Insecta > Blattodea > Blattidae > Periplaneta > Periplaneta americana. The sequence continues at coordinate 161,833,522 of NC_091119.1, forward strand.
GGGTCATGTATCAATTTGAGATCAGGAACCCTGGTCCGGAAATGACTGAGTCGAAAGTTATAAGCAAAAATAGTTGTGTGGAAATGGAATTGTAATTTGGTACCACGTGCCCTCTTTCCCTTTACCTTTGGAACAGTCGTGGAAAGATGGTATGGGCCGGATGTCTCCTACGTGGGTACTTGTACCGATACAATCTGTGAGCTTGTCTACTGTTCCCATGGCTCATCCGTATTCGAAAATTAGGTCTGCATATTCCGCTCTCGTGTACTCCTACATTTCACTAGGACTGGTCTACTGGACACTGCAACTTGTGCACATACACTGCTGCCTACAGACGTGCATATCAGGACCGACCATGTCCGTTTACGCTATCTGCATTGTTTAGTGCAGCGCACTGAATGGAATACTGTAAGTAAACAACGTAAACAACGTCAGATGAATATAGTATGTGTAAGATGTACAGATAAATACACATAAATAAGATGTACAGAGGAATAAAATTATTTCTTTTCCACACAACTATTTTTTGCTTGTAACTTTCGACTCGGTCATTTTTAGACCACGGTTCCTGATCTCAAATTGATACATATGCCCTTCTCCATCATTCCTGAAAGTTTGTAACACTAGCCCGGAAACACCCTGTGTAATAAGTGAAATACAGGGAAAAAGGGGGTTGCATTTTATGTGAACGTCAGTTCCCAAATTACTTTTCCTTAACCAGTGAGGAGAAAGACGTAGAGCAGCGTTTCTCAAACTATGGTCCGCGGACCACCTGTGGTCCTCGAGTTCTGACCTTGTGGTCCTTCAAAAAAGACAGAAGAAAAAATAAAATTCAATCGAATTGCGTATCACACTATAGCTAAAAATCTCACAGTTTGGAAATGACACATGACAATCGCCTTTCACTTTTTCTCCCAGTACTAATATTTTATGAAATTTCTTACTCTACCCGTCTACCCATTTTCCACTCTACTCTCAGCAACAAAAGAGGGATTTAAAGCACTATGAACTTGGCATTTCTCGCCATCTTTTCCCTGCATATCTGGCGTTACCACTAGGACTAGATATTTCTTTAATGGCACTAGAATCACTGACATTAATATCTTCACATACAGCTTCTGAACTATTAGCACTTCTTTATGTTTCTTTCTTTTCAAAGATTCGGATCGAAGCTAGTTTTCCATTATTTATAATGGGCACTATTTAACAGAGACATGGACAACTACTAGCGTCTACCACATAAGAAGGATTTCAAACAACTAAGTGCTAACAGGCAAACGATGAATCAACAGTGCACAGAATTTGTTATAAGTTGTGATTGGCTATAAAAATATAATTACAAAAGTATTATAACTAATTAATTCTATTTTAAAATATAAGTATACTGCTATTAAAATTTGATACAAAAATGATAAATTTGCTTTCGAAGAGAACAAGAGTAAGGTGGTCCGCGGAACTGTTTTGACTTAAGAAAGTGGTCCTCGCTTCAAAAACGTTTGAGAAACGCTGACATAGAGTAATTCTGAATCAAAAAACTAGAAAGCAAAAGCTATTGCAAATCTGCTAATATCCGGTTTCATAATACCGGAATGGTGGGAGGAAATAGTACAAAGGAAAAGAGAGAGTGAGTGAGTGAGTGAGTGTGTGCGTGTTGGGGGAGTCAGGCAGTAGAGACTTTTTGTTTACAGATATTTGAAGCTCTCATGCTGCCCGTGCCCTGAGGACCTATGGACATCCGGTTCAATCCGAGGTTAATATGTCTAACTAACCTTTCATAACCTAAGATGACTTGACTGGCTGTGTAGTGATGATTCTAACCTATCCTAATTGTGCTCACATAGGGCCCACATCTCATTACCACACTTGAATGAGCGGTCCTCGTGCCTTATTAAGTGGATGCGGGATTGCGAACGCACGCAAGACGGGCTGAACTACACAGCGCTCGGCGATAGTTCTTTGTTTAGCGTCCTCAGTCTAAGATACAATGTTATGATGACAATGACGCAACGGTGAAATGAATTCGCGAAAGAAATCTAAGTACATTAAAGACAACTGTCTGAAATCCGCTGTGACCCCTATAAATCTTACCGAGTGCTAGAGATCAAGTTCAGGAGAGATAAGTTACTTGAAGTTACATTCGTCATTCTGTGGAAACTTTAAATTTCATTCTACTTTCGTTGGTTTATAGGACCTAATATCTTTGTTTAAAATATAGCGAAATTAACGATAATTTGTATTGACGTTCACATATCAATACCATACAAGACTGACAATTTTATTGATGTTTTCTGTAGTGTTATTTTACTTCGATAGATTTGTTTCAATCTAAATATCATGCTTACTTACATACAAATTGCTTTTAAGGAACCCGGAGATTCATTGCCGCCCTCAAATAAGCCCGCCATCAGTCCCTATCCTGAGCAAGATTAATCCAGTCTCTACCATCATAGACCACCTCCCTCGAATCTATTTTTATATTATCCTCCCATCTACGTCTCGGTCATCTCAAAGGTCTTTTTCCCTCCGGCCTCCCAACTAAAACTCTATAATGCATTTCTAGGTTTGCCCATACGTGCTACATGCCCTGCCCATCTCAAACGTCTGGATTTATGTCAGGTGAAGAATACAATGCGTGCAGTTCTGCGTTATGTAACTTTCTCCATTCTCCTGTAAATTCATCCTTCTTAGCCCCAAATATTTTCCTAAGCATCTTATTCTCAAACATCCTTAACCTCTGTTCTCTTTCAAAGTGGGAATCCAAGTTTCAGAACCATACAGAACAACCGGTAATATAACTATTTTATAAATTTATTCTAACTTTCAGCTTTTTTGAGAGTAGACTAGATGACAAAAGCTTTCAGCCGAATAATAGTAACAGGCATTTCCTGTATTCATTCTGCGATTAATTTCCTCCTGAGTGTCATTTATGTTTGTTACTGTTGCTCCAAGATATCTGAATTTTTTCCACCTTTTCAAAGGATAAATTTCCAATTTTTATATTTCAATTTTGTACTATACTGTATTATGGCCGCGAGACATAATCATATACTTTGTCTTTTCGAAATTTACTTCCAAACCTATCTCTTTACTTGCTTCAAGTAAAATTCCAGTATTTTTCCTAATAGTTTATGGATTTTCTCCTAACATATTCACGTAATCCCTATAAACAAGTAGATGTAACCCGTTCAATTCCAAACCCTCTCTGTTATCCTGGACTTTCCTAATGACATAAATATTCTAGAGCAAAGTTGAAAAGTAAAGATAATAATGAATCTCCTTCCTTCAGCCCGCAGTGAATTGGAAAAGCATCAGATAGAGACTGACCTATACGGATTCTGCTGTACGCTTCACTGAGACACATTTTAATTAATCGAACGAGTTTCTTGGGAATACCAAATTCAGTAAGAATACAGTATTATATAAAATTTCTCTCTTAACACAGTCATATGCCTTTTTTAAATCTATGAATAACTGATGTACTGTATCCTTATCTAAATATATCTTATAAAAGTCACTAGTGTTTGTAATAGTTAAAACCCAATCCAAGTTTTTCTTTCTTCTACAGAGTGTTCCCTTAAGCGGTGTTCCGTCGACTCGCCGGCTAGCAACAATGCATCACTGCGGCAGAAGGTTAAATGAACTAGCGGTAAGTTTGATATCTCATTAAGAGTTGAACTTCTGTAGCTGTAAGTAATCATGCTTGTGTTTTATTTTTAGTTTTCATTTTGATAAGTTAAATATTTTACCTCTTCTTTATACATTTATTACTGACTTCATTGTTGACATATTAAACGTGTTGTTTTCTCGTTATTATTCCTTATGCAATAATCAGCTATGTTCTTTGCTAATATATTTCGTCGATTTATTTTTATTATACCTTTAACTAGGTTTTCATAACATTGTCACCATTGAACTTTAGACTTAGGACCTTTTACAACATGCGTTATAATCATCTACGTACAGTACGCTTATTTAGTCCTGGCATTCGCCGGCAATGTGCGCCTGAGTCAGGAGAGTCCATTTAGTTACGCCAGGGGGTGCTTGGGTTATTCACTCGCTTGCCTTCGGAGCGATCGGATGTCGTGCGTGCGGTAGAGCGGTATGGTTCCACTACAATTAAGCTGTATGCATTCCTTTACCGACCGCTCGCCCTTATCTCTGCTCTGGAACTCTCCCCACTTCTCCCATTACTTCACCTCTTTCGCGTCTCGTAGCTGTCAGTATTAAATAAATAATCGGTCTATAAGTGTCATGGTGATCATCGACTTAATTTTTCTGTAAAAGACTTACTTTTTTGCTGAATAAAAACAATTTTGTTTTTAGAACTACACCGACTACAAATTACAGTATTCAATTCATTATGTAATGTAATACATTTTTCATATGTAATCATTAGCCTATGCATTTAAGTTAAATATTTTTACAAATTATATACGCCTAATGGGTTGCAAAGAGTAGTGAAGTGCATTCCATAACCTCTCCTACTCAAATCCCATCCTCACCTTCCCGTGGTGCAACCTGTTTCTATCAAACGAGGCTCTGGGGAACGAGACACAGCGGTATAACTGTTCCATCAAAATGGAGGGGATGCCATTTCAGCATGATGACCTGCCATGGTATGCAAAGCGTCCCCTATGTAGTGAAGAGGGGATATAGTTGGTGGAGTTGTCTGTCAAATCTCCCGACTAGGTCTTATAGACGGCAGATGTGATCCTCCGAACAGTTTGGGGATTGCGTGTAGGTGAAATAACCGTCGTAACATAAAAAAATATGGTGCCTACAGTAAAAGGTTTATACACCTTTCGCAGCATTACTGCCTTATATTGGAAATCAAGAAAGTTAATTGTTTCATTGCCAAGAATTCAACGTTAGTAACAACAATATACGGATAATAAGAATATGAAATTTCATTCAATTTCTTGAATAATTCCAGAAATTAATTTTGTCACAGTGTATAGAAAAACGTATTTGTGCAGGTTAGTCACACTTTCCCTGATGGTCTGTACGAAGTCTCCACCGCAAAGATTACTTTGGGCTTTAATGAGTTCCTGTGGATACAATAGGCCTACCTTTGTGTGTAATCCAGGAGCGAAATATCTACTTCTTATTTGGGTACTACATATTATACTCGTATTAATGATTCAATTTCAATATGTTTTTGACGTAGAATATGTATTTCCCCGTATCCAGTATACCGTTCCGGTATCCATGGTGAAACAAAGAATGGCAGAATTTCAAATGCTCACTACTACCCCAGATCACACATAACAGATTACTCAGTCTTCTAGACTTTGAAGGCAACAACTTTTATCAATTTCACTATGCTGCCATCTAGCCACAGCATAAGAAGTCACGTCATAACTCTCATTTTTTTAATTGCATGGAGCAACTGTACTTCCATCTAGCTGTCGTTCCCTATCGACGGTGTTCTCTTCCACATATTACCGTCTTTAACACGAGGATGACCAATCTGTTATAAATGTGTTTTTCTCTCATTTTCTCTTTCTTTTTTTCTCTTGTGTGTTAGTTGTCGTTCTGAATTAAGTTAATTAGTGTAATTATTTAGTACACTGTCTTTGTAAATCTTATGTTGTATTATTGGCTAAGACCACACCGTACACGGCAATGACTAGTAACCTTTTTTGTTGTATATTTTTGACTTTGTACTCATTTTGCTTACTAGCTAGGTAAATAAATAAATAGATAGATAGATAGATAGACAGACAGACAGACAGACAGACAGACAGACAGACAGACAGATAGATAGATAGATAGATAGATAGATAGATAGATAGATAGATAGATAGATAGATAGATAGATAGATAGATAGATAGATAGATAGATAGATAGATAGATAGATAGGTAAATAAATAGATAAATAGATAAATAGATAAATAAATAGGTAAATAGATAGATAAATAAATAAATAAGTGAATGAATAAATAAATAAATAAACGTAGAAATGAAGATATAATGTCCCTAAGTACGTCCTGAACTGGAGCAATGCTGTACTGAAGAAATGACGAAAGTGGACATCTCTCCCTCTTTCAATTCATGCGTTTCCCTAGAACCCATCAAATGTTGCTGCGTCGATCGCGTCGTTCGCACGCACACACGTCGAGGGCTGTCCTCCACTCCAGCTCACGGATTCAGAGTGCGCTTAATGGTAATTAGACTGGTCGCATCCCCCTGGCTGTCATAATTATCATGACACATGTCTGCTCGTCCTCTATACATTAGTCATCCATCGGGTCCCGGCGGGGCGGGGGTGAGCCAACACCACTCAAATTTTACTTTCTCCAGCTATTTATATTCCCAGTATTCGAAAATGCCTTCAGCGTGATGCGAATTTCCAGCTCGTTAACTATGAAGAGAATTGAAAGAGTTACGGAACCAAATTAATAATATTTTATCGACTACATTTCGGTAATAGATTTGTAACTTATTAATGAGTTTCCTTACCCCTTCGGAATTATGTAATGTACAACTTATACAGGGTGATTCACGGGGACTTACCGTCACTTATGGAGCTTATTTCCGAAGACATTCTGAGCAAAAACTGTCATATAAACATGTGTCCTAATCTCAATATTTTCAGAGTTACACTAATTTGTTTGTAAAATATCTTTTTTATTTAGTTTTAAGGATAAAATAATATTACAAATAGAGAATGAACTATTCAGAAGTATCATTTCTTTAATTGGTTAGTGTTCTTAAGCTAAAAATGTGTTGTCAGTTGTTTTGTACAGATTTTGTTTTTCAGTTTTTAACTAAAAATGACATCATTTTTACGCACTTAAGTTATCACAAAAATAGTTACAAATCATACGACTTTAGGAACTTGATTCTTTACAGTTTAATATTCAGACGCTAAATAACCTAGATGTTGATACAGCGTCGTAAAATAACCCAATAAAAAAATATACAGTTTTGAAGAATTTACAAGAGTGGCGTGAATTCTAACAATTGTTGTGATAAATCAGGCTATCTCTAGTAGAGATAGTAGAGATAGCCTTGGATAAATGCGTAAGAAAATGTAATTTTGTATTTAAAAATCGAAAAGAAAATTCTGTACGAAGCAACAATGGGATTCACAGCACATTTTTAGCTTCAGAAAATTAGCTAATTAAATAAATGATACTCCTGAATAGTTCATTCTTAATCTGTATTATTCTTTTACCCTTAAAACTCAAGAATAGGCCTAATGGTATTTTACAAACAATTTCAAATTAGTGTAACCCTGAAAATATTGAGATTAGGACAAATGTTTATATGACATTTTTTGCTCAGAATGTCTTCGGAAATAAGCTCCTTAAAGGACGGTAAGTCCTTGTGAATCACCCTGTATAATATACATACTTAGAGACGCTAGTATGTAGGTAACTTCACATGTATTTAAGTACGTGTATGTAGGACTGTATGAGGCAGGCTTATGTGTGAAACCATATGTATGTGTGTGTGTTTTCCAAAGATATTATTTATTGACAACAGTGAAATATAATTTTAATGTCGTTCTTCATTAATAATTTATTCTAGCTTACTTCTAAGAATTTATACACCAAATAATATGTAAAAACATGAGATAGATACGATGACGGCTTTCATTTAAAACAGAAGACATTTTTTTGGAATGGATGAACATCAATATCTTAGTGGAATTCGTTCCCACGCCCGTATCTTTCCCGCAGTGTTAAAGCTCCGAGAACTAGACGCTGGTTTCATTGTTGCTGGCCTCTTTAATAAATTTCTTGTCAGTAGAGTATTAAATGTAGTGATTTATTTAAAAAGTAAAACGACTGGAACATTTATTTTCACGCCAGGAGCGAGGTTTCAAATTTTGACAAATTTAAGTGGAGATACTGGAGTAGATTTTCTCCTATATTTCAGTAGGGCTATTATCTATGGCAGGACAATATTAAAATGGATTTGAGGGAGGTGAGATGTGATGATAGAGACTGGATTAATCTTGCTCATGATAGGGATCGGTTGCGGACTTATGTGAGGGTGGCAATGAAACTTCGGGCTCCTTAAAAGCCATAAGTAAAGTTATTATCTGTTGATGGTCTGAAGTGAAGAGGAAACGACTGCAACATGTTACAATGGTATGTTCCACAAGAACCCCATCATCTCACCAACAAGCCTGGGTTCGATATCTGAGAGATCTCGTAAATTTTGTGATGGATAAAGTAACAGTAGAGGTAGTTTTATCTGAATTTTTCTTTGTCAGTGCTACCTACTCTCATTCCATCATCGGTACATTGTCGCTATTTATTTACTTCATATACAGAGTGTCTCTAAATTAGACCGACAAACGAAGCGTCGCAGCCAATGGGTTCCTTAACAAAATATGCTTCGACGAAGGTTATCTATCTGCTCTCTAATTTTGTCGGTCTAATTTAGAGACACTCTTTATTTTTTTCCTTAGCCTCGGTGGTTTAAAAATGTCAGTTACCATACCATGTCAGTTGAAGGCGGAAATGTTTAGTGAATTGGCAAATTTCAAGGCAAGGAATTTAATATACATGTAGGATGATTTTATATTAAGAACTGTGCAATACACATGAACTAGAAGAAAGAGGAATGAAAGAAGATGGGTGAGGAATAAAATAAAAGAAACGGAAATTAACAATGACAGATGAAGAATAATAAAAATATGAGGGAGGAAATTAAAATGAGAAGTAATAGATAAAGATACAGAAGAAAAATATTCGCATATAGACCTAAATAGGAGGAAGTGGGGCAGAAGGAAATATGGAAAGGGGCGAAATAAGGAATGAAAATGTAGGAAAAGAAAAATGAGAAGACGGGGGACTATAATTATGATGAAAGGGAAGAAGATTAATGCAATTAGTGGAAAGAGAAATGAAAGAATATGGGGCAAAGAAGATCAGAAGGAGAGTGAGAATTGCATTAAGAGGAGAAATTTCAATAAATAATTTAGAGCAGTAGGAGCAGAAGAAATAGAAGTCGGACCATGAGGAGTTGTTGGAAGAAATAGTTTGGGTAGAAGAAGGTGAGAATAAGTGTAAGGAGGAGAAGAAATGTGAGCAGGAGATGAAGGCGGAACAATCAGAAAAAAATGGCAAGAGTAAGGAGATGGAACATGGAGAAAAAAGTGCAAGGAGGAGAAGATGGAACAATAAAAAAGGTGATGGAAGGAGAAAATAGAACAACAAGAAAAAATTGTGCAAGGAGGAGAAGATGGAACAAGAAGAAAAATGGTGTAAGGAAAGAAGATGGAATAAGAGGAAAATTGTGCAAGGAGAAGAATACATTGCAAGGAAAGGAAGATTGTGCAACGAGAGGAATTGTGCAAGAAGAAGGCGGCGGAATAAGGAGAGGAAGATTCTGCAAAGAGATGTAGACGGAGCAAAGAGAAGAAGACGGTGCAAGCAGAAAAATACTGTGAAAAGAGAGGAAGATGTTGCAAGAGAAGAAGACGATACAAGAAGAAGACGAAGCAAGGAAAGAGGACAGTGCATGGAGAAGAAAACGGTGCATGGAGATTAATGCTGTGCAAGGAGAAAAAGGCACTTCAAGGAGAGGAATATGCTGGAAAGAGAGGAAGATGCTGGAAGAAGAGGAAGATGCTGCATGGAGAAGAAGACGGGGCATGGAGATGAATGCTGTACAAGTATAGGAAGATGCTGGAAGGAGAAGAAGATGCTGCATGAAGATGAAGATGAAAACGGAGCGAAGAGAAGAAGATGGTGTAAGGAGGAGAAGACGGTGCATGGAGATGAATGCTGTGCAAGGAGAGGAAGGCACTTCAAAGAAAGGAAGAAACTAGAAGGAGAGGATGGTACTGGTAGAAGAGGAAGATGCTGCATGAAAATGAAGACTGAGCAAAAAGAAAAAGACTGTGCATGGAAATGAATGCTGTGCAAGTATAGGAAGACGCTGGAAGGAGAGGAAGATGCTGCATGAAGATGAAGATGAAGACGGAGCGAAGAGAAGAAGATGGTGTAAGGGCATGGTGATGAATGCCGTGCAAGGAGAGGAAGACGCTGGAAGGACGGGAAGATGCTGGAAGGAGAGGAAAATGCTGCATGATGATTAAGACGGAGCAAAGAGAAGAAGATGGTGTAAGGAAGAGAAGATGGTGCATGGAAATGAATGCCGTGCAAGGAGAGGAAGATGCTGGAAGAGGAAGATGCTGGAAAGAGAGGAAGATGCTGGAAGGAGCAAAGAAGAGACCGTGTAAGGAGGAGAGAAATGTGATGGAAGGAGAAAAATGCGGTGCAAGGAGAAGAATACCGCTCAAGGAAAAAAATACGGAGCAAGGAGAGTAATACAGTGCAAGCATAGATATACGGTGCAAGGAGAAGATGATGCTGTAAGAAGATGAATACATAGGGAAGAGATGATGACGGTGGAAGGAGAGGAGTACGGTGCAAGGAGGGAAATACTGTGCAAGATGAGGAATATGGTGTAAGGAAAATGAGATAGTGCAAAAAGAAGACTGTACAAGAAAAAGATGAAGGCTATGCAATGAGAAAAATAAGGCGCAAGGATAAGAAGATAGTGCAAGGAGAAGATAATGGTGCAGAGAGAGGGAAAGACTGTGCACGGAGAGGATGCAAACTATGAAAGAAGAAGAAAACGGCGAAAGGAAAAGGCGATGAGGCAAGGCAAAGATGGCTCTGAGAGTGAAGAATTTGCTGGAGGAGAAGTTGCAAGTGTAACACTAACAAGAGTAGTGCTCGCGATTTGACCAAAGATGTTAAAGCGAGTATAAATAACAGCGAGAGAGAGAGAGAGAGAGAGAGAGAGAGTAGTTGAGGTTTGAGAAGGAAGGAAAGTGGGATTGAAGGAGAAGAAGTAGAAAACAGATTTGGGGAAACAAAAGGATTTAGAAGGGAAAAAGTGCAGGAAAGGAAGATGAATAGAAGAAGTGAAGCAGGCGTGATAAAAAAAGGTGGGATGGAAGGGGAATTTGGAGAGTTTGAGAATGAATACAGTAGAACCTCAATTATCCATGACCCTATCAACCGATTGGCGGATTATCCGACTGTCTTTCTCTCGCTCCTTTCTTTTTTCCTGCTACAGAAACATACAGTATGAAGTATACTATTTTACGTTATATTATATTCTAGAGAGTGTTATTACAAGCCTTTACACTTACACAGTGTGGTCCTGTTCGAGTTGCCGTACTGTACAACTTCAATAAAAAATGTATTCGAAGAGTGTTAAAATAAAACGTGTTGTGCTATCGAAAAAAGTGCAAATAATTTAGTCGTTTGGGGAAAGAGAAACCGTGGCTCATGACGCATCAGAATACGAAACTGATGTTATAACGCGATTTAATACAACTCAAGGATAATTGTATAGAGTATGTAAATCTACAACATGAGACCTCTTTTCGCTGACTGCGAATGCAAGAAGTTTCCTTGCCCCTTAAAAACACGTCGTTGACAACCGAACTTAAATTAGTGAACTTCTGATTCATTACCTGGCGTGTTAAACACAAAACTACGGAGGAAATTACGAAAGTTCAAGTATTATTCACTTAATTTACGAAAATATTTTATGGTACGGATTAATCGATGTTTTCGATTAACCGTTCAGTCCACCCTCTTCATTACCACGGATAATAGAGTTTCTACTGTAGATGGAATGAGAAGAAAGGATATTTAGATCATTATGTTGGAGAGTAGGAAGACAAGGAGAATAATTCGGTTGAGAAAGAAAATGCGATATTGATAGGGTGGCGATGGTGGTGGTGGTGGTGGTGGTGGTGGTGGTGGTGGTGGTGGTGGTGGTGGTGGTGGTGAAACAGGTGAAAGTAGAAATAAGTAAGCCGTAATAAGCAGTGACATTTCGATTGACATTTCTGCCGGTGCTAATCTGGATCTGAAGTCCCGGCATAGTATCCAGAGCACGGCAGGAGCGGAGTCAATGTCTTGCAGCTTCACCGTGAGAGGGACCCGGCCATCTCATACCAGCCAGAAGTGACTCAAGAGACTGAACGAAATTGTCTTGATGTCCGGGCCTCAACCAACTTAAGTAGGAAGTGACGTAAATGCCCAGATAGTCCCTTTCCTTCTTGCTAGACAGACGCCATGCCGCCCCCTCGCGCCCCGCTCCTGCCCGCCCCTACATTCACAGAGAAGCAAAAGTACAGAACAATGATTTAGAAGAATATTAGGGTGAGTCGTGCTTCAAGTGGCATTCTTTCCACGCTCCATTGATCCCAGTAGTACCTCACTCGATGATGCAGCCCTCGAGAGCTCTCGGCGACTACCGCACATTTGCATGTATTCGTAATTTGGAAATTTCCCATTATATCTAAAATTAAGAAAAGTACACGTGAGATTTTGGTTGGAACACATTTTTAGAACATTATACATTACCAAAAATACATTCGTGTAATGTAATTACTGTCTTTATACGCTTTAATATGTTTACAATTGAGTCATGAATTGCAGAAACACAAGTCACAATTTTTCTCAAATTCATTTTTTATGGCTGTAATATTCATACATAGGTCTTTCAAGTGGTGTAGAAACCCCACTCATCCAGTACTCGGAGTACGTTTTGTTGCGGCAATAAGTTACAGTGAATTGCATGAACACCAGAAGTCCAGGACATGTGGAATTTTTTTAGAAAACGAAAAAATGTTCTATTTACTTTCCTTTGTTTTTATAGGTGTAAAGGAATTTGAGGAATTAAAATTAACTATTCACATAATTTTGAATTTTTGTAGGTTTGTTTTCTTTTCTTTCTTCTTCAATTTCTTGGTTTAAATATACAGGGTGATTCAGACTACCCGTAACAGTAATTTATTTCGGAAACTAGTGCATTAAAATTTTCGAGACAAAAATATTTATAACTAAACCACTTGATGAAATACTTAAAAGGTCAAAATACAACAGTGTTCATAAGTGAAGATTAAAAATAATGGAGATAATTATTACAGTTGTCTGAACACTATTTATTGATAAAATAAAAAAAATTGGTTAGAAACCATACATTTTTCGGGGATTATGCTCCCCCGTCTTCAGTGATTGTACCACGACTGGAACAAGAGAATGGAATTTATAAAGATCTTGAATATACTACAAAATTATGAAATTTATAAAATACAAAGTTTAAGACAACATCGTTAAAAAATAAAATGATCTAATGTATTGAATTAAAATTGCATTATAAACTTAATTAAGAATGAATTTAAAGAATAGTTATTAAATATTTTAAATGATATCTTATGGAAGGAATATATATATAATACAATTCTGATAATGCAATTATAAATCTTAAGTAATACTAATGGTGACCCAAGAATAATGTTAAAATATCAAAATGTTATAGAATATGAATGACGAGATGTGAATGTTATTCTTTCAAAATATTTAAAATTAAAAAATAACCTTCAATGAAGTTGAAAATTGATGTTAAAAATTTTTTTAAAAAGAAGTTTCAAAAATAAGTTCTTATACTATATGTTATGTTATGTTTTATTTAACGACGCTCGCAACTGCAGAGGTTATATCAGCGTCGCCGGATGTGCCGGAATTTTGTCCCGCAGGAGTTCTTTTACATGCCAGTAAATCTACTGACATGAGCCTGTCGCATTTAAGCACACTTAAATGCCATCGACCTGGCCCGGGATCGAACCCGCAACCTTGGGCATAGAAGGCCAGCGCTTTACCAACTTGCCAACCAGGTCGACATTTATACTATAAGTACAATAAGAAATACATTAGAAGAATGGACATTACTACAACTTAGATGCTGAACTCACCTAATTTTAAACCACTTGAGCTTGATTTCACCAATTAGCCTTAACAGGAAGTAGGGTAAGTGGCGTATCACTTTCAAATTTCAAATGGGAGTCGGGGTCAAATACGGTACCATTTGATAGAGCTCTTCAAAACAATTAACTTTCATAGGAAACGTTTTTATCAATTCCTACTCTTTCAATGAGAAAACGTACAAAAAGAAATGTCATCAATATTGAGAAATTTTACAAGACGAAAATGTAAACAAGACAATTATTAATGTTGACGTGTTACCGAAAGACTGGACAATTCCATTAATTTTTATAAATGTTCAAACTGTCTGCCGTTCTGAGCAGCAAACACCCGTACTTTTCTTCTAACACTGTTAGTGATTCCTAACACTTCGGCTTGGTCAAGTGATTGGCAGGTCTCCCGGATTCGTTGTTTTTTTGTCATCTCTTGTTGTGGGACGATCTTGATAGACTATATTTTTTAACTATCCCCAAAAATAGAAATCCAAAGGATTCAAGTCAGGAGATAGTGCTGGCCATACCGCATCTTCCAATCCATCGCCGAGGGAAGAATTGATTGTCTGTATCACGTGTCACCAAAGAGAAATGAGCTGGGCAATCATCTTGCTGAAGCCACATTACTGCTCGTGTTGTCTGTGGTACGTCCTCCGAAAGCTGGTTGAGGATGTGCTGCCGGGCACCAGGTCTACACTCAGCCATGTGGTAATTGTGCGTGTGTACTATGTCAACATTAAATGGACTTATCTTGTTTACATTTTCTTCTTGTAACATTTCTCAATATTAATTACATTACCTTCTCGTACTTTTTCTCATTAAAAGAATAGGAATTAATAAAAACGTTTCCTATGAAAGTTGTTTGTTTTGAAGAGCTCTATCAAATGGTACCTTATTTGACCCGACTCCCATTTGAAATTTGAAAGTGATACGCCACTGACCCTACTTCCTATTAGGACTGATTGATGAAATCAAGCTCAAGTGGAAGTTCACATGTGTCTTAGTTAAAAATATTTTTGTCTCGAAAATTTTAATGCACTAGTTTCCGAAATAAATGGTTTTTTTACGGGTGGTCTAAATCACCCAGTATATTTAAAATTGATTAAAATATACAAGAATGTCCCTCTCCGCCTTAAAATTGTTTTAAAGAGACATAAAAGAAAATTGGTATGGACTGGAAAAAGAGAAGGCTGTTCAATATCGTTATATGAAACAACGAAGAAATGACAGAAGGAAGTGAAATAGGGAGAGGAGTACGTCAAGGATGCCCTTTATCACCCCACCCTCTTCAACATATACTTGGAGGATTTAGTGAAGAACTGTTTTCAGAACGTGGGAGGAGTGTTAGTAGGAGGAAGCAGAATAAAGTGCATATGATATGACGTTGTTAGGAGAAGAGGAGATGATACTAAAGAATATATATTATTTTATATATTATTTTAATGTACCGAAGTACATATGATATTTCCATGCAGATATTCTGCGTCATCATACGATGAAAGAGTAATGGAACGGAGAAAAATTCTCTCCGGCGCCGGGATTTGAACCCGGGTTTTCAGCTCTACGTGCTGATGCTTTATCCACTAAGCCACACCGGATACAACTCCGACGCCGGTTAGAATCGTGTCAGATTAAGCTCCAACTCTTGGGTTCCCTCTAGTGGAAATATCATATGTACTTCGGTACATTAAAATAATATATATGACATGCGTAAATCACTTCGTGATTTAAGACGGCGCTTATCCCGTCGGATCCCGGCCAACTAGTCACTCATACCGAGTGCACCTCAGCACATGTGTGGACTTCGGTCCTGCGTTCATAGACATCTATGACGTAATGCAGAGGGCGGCCACTAGAGGGAACCCAAGAGTTGGAGCTTAATCTGAGACGATTCTAACCGGCGTCGGAGTTGTATCCGGTGTGGCTTAGTGGATAAAGCATCAGCACGTAGAGCTGAAAACCCGGGTTCAAATCCCGGCGCCGGAGAGAATTTTGCTCCGTTCCATTACTCTTTCATCGACTAAAGAATATGCTACTGGAGCTAAATGACAGTTGTGAGCAGTATGGGATGAAGATAAATGCAAATAAGACGAAGACCATGGTCATAGGAAGAAAATTAATTAAGGTTAACGTGCTAATACTAAATGACAGCTTCAAATACTTGGGATGTACTAGAAGCAGTAACATGAGCTGCTGCCAGAAAGTCAAAGGGAGGATAACAATAGCTATGGAAGCTTTTAATAAGAAAATAAGCATCTTTTGCGGACCTCTTGAAAAATAACTAAAGAACAGATTAAGTGAAGTGTTTGTGTGGAGTGTTGCATTGTATGGAGCAGAAACATGGACATTACGACGAAGTGAAGAGAAGCGAATAGAAGTATTTGAAATGTGGATATGGAGAAGAATGGAACATGTAAAGTGGACAGACAAAATAAGAAATGAAGCTGTGTTGGAAAGAGTGGGTGAAGAAAAAATGATGCTGAAACTGATCAGGAAGAGAAAAAGTAATTGGTTGGGGTCACTGGCTGAGAAGAAATTGCCTACTGAAGGAAGTACTGGAAGGAATAGTAAACGGGAGAAGAGTTCGGGGCAGAAGAAGATATCAGATGATATACAACATTAAAATATATGGATCATATGTAGTGACAAAGTGGAAGGCAGAAAATAGGAAAGATTGGAGAACGTTGGGTTTGCAGTGAAAGACCTGTCCTTGGACAGAATACTATGAATAAGTGAATGATTAAGTGATTGTTATCAGTCATGAATGGCAGAAATTCCACATGTCCAGGCAATTGAGATTTTTTTTTTTCAGAACTACTAAAGAAAAACATTCAAGTTCGTGTATGTTAAACGCTAGATATTATTATGCTTTAATAAGAAATAGTCTCTTCAAATACCAAACGGCTAATGCTGAAGAACTGAGTGGTTGGCGAAAAAAGTATAACTTAAAATATGAAAGTACATGACAAGTTTGTAATGCTATACTTTTTAATCCGTGGCGCTACAGCCTGTGAAGGGCCTAAACCGACCAGCCGGCTGCTGGCCTCACGCCAACATTCAGAAACAGAGGTGAGCGATCATCCAACCAGAATGAAGGTATCGTGTGGTTAGCACAGTGATCTCCCCAACCGTTAGCTGGCATTCGCAACCCGATTCCGCTACCTATCGTAGCTCCCAAAGTGCATCACGATGCTGGGTGGCACCGGTCCCATACCAGAGGTCTGCAGCGGACGTTTTCGCTCGAGCGCCAAGTAGTTCATAGCATAATCCGATAGGTACCGCACATGCATGATGGGTAATATTGTCACGAGCGATAAATTCTCGAACGGTAGGCCTATAAGCCGGGCGTTAGACATTCGTTCTTGTTACAGTGATGAACTGTGTAATAACATCATAGATGTTTATCATTTCAAAACTTTGCAGTGTTTAATTAACCTCTCCATAGCATAACTACAAAACTTGCTTTAAAATGTAATATAAATGTTGTAGGTAAATGTTTTTTTTTTCTCCACACAGGAGTGATTTTGTTTTTGCCTGCCACATCCGATAGATGTTATTGGATGTAAATGTAATTATTATAAACGGAGAACACAATCACGATAATGCAAGAACTGTATAAAGTTTTCTAGTAATAATAATAATAATAATAATAATAATAATAATAATAAGAATAATAATAATAATAATTGTATCAATCTTTGCCTCTGTAACAGTTGTGCAGCATGATTATTCGTTTTATTATATTTTCTGTGACGTTATCTGTGCACTAATATTGTTATTAATCTACTGCTATATCAATAATATTTTGTAAAACGTTTCTACATTGTCGCAGTATATAGACGGAACACTATGTATGGACCTGTCATATTATATATGTGGTAAATCAAATATTTAATCATTATTAATTAGCAATAATAACTGTATATGGAAGTTTTTCATACTATTTTATTTATAACTTCATGTTCCTGTTTTGGTACGTTCCATTGACTGTTCCATTAAACGTTTGTCATAAATGCAGAAAATAAAGCCATATTTTTACCGTGTGAGCAAAACATATGTGTATCTTATCTGTCGCCTTCCATACAAGATAAGTAGACATCGGATTTTTAGGCACTAAAAATTGCAGTTTTAGGCGCCTAAAATAAGCTCAAAATTTGTAAAATTAGGCTCTATTTTAATGAAAATAGGCATTTTAGGCACATCAAGGTATCATACTTATTTCTTTCACTCAAATTTTTAGTTATACACTAAAATACGCACAAAAAGTATGTTTAAACATTAAAAAAGAATACTATATTATATTTATAAACAGAGCTGCACAAATTTAATATATTGAAACTAATGACATAATGATTATTGATATCAAGATTACTCATTTTAAGTTATTGAAATTCAGTTCCATGCTCAGACTTTATTATAATTATCTGCACAGTACACCACCAGAATTGTTTCTAAATTCTCCACAGTTAACCTTTGCCTTTTGTCACTGAGAATCATTTTGAAAGCAGAAAAACTTCTTTCAACCGAAACTGATGTGAGAGGCGCAAATTTTAAATTAGGTACAATAGAAACATCAATACTTACTGGAACATTTACACTTTCCCCCGATATCACTCTTGATACTTTTTCCAACAATGAAAATCCTACATTCTTATTTAATACGTTGTCCCACTTATTTTTTAACTTTTTTCCCAGTTTCGCCCAAAGCAGAATGTATGTTCACTTGAGCTTCCTTTACTATTGCTATTTGGCTACAAAGAGATTGTTTTTCACGTTCTAATTGTTCAATGCTTGCAGGTATGAAAGAAAAGTTTGATGTTATATAGGCAATATCGTTTTTCACTCGTGAGTCATTCAGACAATCTTTCACTGCTTTCACACACGCTGCACTATCAGTTTCAGGTAATTTATCAATAACTGTGACCACTTCTTTAAAATACTTAGAATAATACACCACTGACTGAATCCAGGTTCCCCATCATGTAACAACCGGCTGAGGTGGGAGTGGGATATCTGGAAAGTTCTCTCTGAATATTGAAATCCTGGATGGGGCTTTACAAAAACATTTTTTTTTGTGTTAGAAATAAACGAATTGACAAGAGGAAATTCATTCCGGATTGTTTCAGAAACCCTGTGAAGGCCATGTGCTAGACAGGTTACATGCGTGAGGTTAGGATAAAATGTTTTAAGAAGTGGAGCTGCAGCAACCATGTATGAGGCAGCATCAGTACAAAACAACAGAACTTTAGAATCGTCTATATTACCTGAGTATAAAGACTGTAGGCCTTTATTTACAAAATAAGCAATGGCTTGGCTATTCACTTTCGAAAGTTCCTTAACACATACGAGGTGTGGAATCGAAGGTCCATCAGGACTAAGTTTTCCTACTACCATATTTGCTATATACCTATTCATAGGATCTGAGGTTTCATCCACAGAGACCCATATGTAAGAATCACCTATATCCTCCCGAATGGAAGCTAAAGTTTCATTGTATATTCTGTCTAAGTAATTTTTTCTTAGGGTCGACTCAGAGGGGATATTTTGTTTGCAGTATTTTTGTAAAAACTGTCTTAAAACCGGATTTTCAATTGCATTCCAGGGAATGTTAGCAGCAACAAACGCTCTGGTTAAATCAGCATAGAAATTGCTGCTGAGATTGGACGAAGTAGGCTGTGTTAGTAAAGTTTGTTGCAGTTGATTTTTCTGCTGAGCTTTAGCCTTATGAGCCGCTCCTTGCACATGCTGCTTTAGGTGGCACTTCTTTTCTTGCGAAATCTAAAAATGTAAAGTAAACTGAATTAAAATAAAATCCTAATTGTTGTATTGCCGTATTTCTATCACAAAGTTAGTGGGTTCGAACAATTAAAAAATTTTAATGACCTGCAAATACTTTAACTATCGGAATTTAAAAGGTTAAAGTGTAGTGGTCTTAAAAAGAATTATACCTCAGGATAGCTCAGTCAATGTATAAATATTATAGGCCTACTCATTAAAATTAATAGAATTTATATATTTCAACTATTGTTACATACCTGTTTGCTACAAATCTTGCAGAATATTATTTTTCCATCATAAGTGAATTCTGAATATTCTGTTAGCCATTGCCGGATCAATGTAGATTTTGCACTTATATTTTTCGGCATTATCGCGTTAAACTTCACAGGAAAACGTCCTACCGCTCAAAACTTCTCAACACAAATAAGGTGAGGGAAAGAGCAACTGTTAACGAGCATTCAAATGAACCGTTGTTATTGAGATTCAATTGGACAAAAATACAAAGTTCCACTTATTGTTGCATTTCCTGGTAGTGTTAACACTAGGAGGGCCATTCTTTTAAATATTTCGTAACGGTTTACCCTACTAATTCGCAGTTTTACGACTTTTCATAAATATTTCAAAAACACTCTTTCTCCAAAAATTGTAATTTTATGACACTCTGAAGGGCAGTACAGCTAATCGGTTTCAGACCGAAAACAGTCATTTTTATAGTATAGTATATCTCTGAATCGGTAGCAGCACATGTTGCGATTGTTGCCTGCTTGAAAACTAAGGTTGGTTCTTTGTCGGCATTTATGCCTCCAAACATGTTAAATTCGGTGAAATCTATTGCGAGTGTCGTGAGATTCAAAACATTTTGTTTCCTTTATCAATGGTTTCATGGCCGGTGTGAAGCAAACTTTCCACTTTTTAAATGCCATAATTTTCACAGTGAATGCATGTATAAATTATAAAAAGTAAGAGTAAAATGCGAAACTTTACAGTGAGTTAGGCATTTTTAGGCGAATATTAACAAATTAGGCTCTAATAACCGTTTTAGGGCATTTTAGGGCACTATAAAACTCTTTGAATACCTTTCAATTTCCATGAAACACAAATATTAATAATTATTTTTACTTTTCTCCTAAAGAAACAAAATAGGCATTTGCCCTAGAATCCGATGTCTGAAGATAAGATATGTCGATGAGATGACCTTATACTGTGCTTCTATTTATTACGAGCGTATCACGACCGATCGTGTCTCACTCGAGGGTGCGACACTCGACCGAGTTCAAGCGAGCGATTTAACTCCAATGCAGCACTCTGTCCCATACACTGGCCGAAATTTCATGAGAAAATTTCTTCCCGCATGAGGACTCGAACCAGCGTGTATTCCGTAACGCCAGTCCTAGGCAGAATGCCTTAGACCACGACGCCACGGCGCGGGACAATACTATACTTAAGGATTTTTTATTTAAGAGAGGCCTACGTCATGTAATTTATACGATGTACACACAACAGGTGGAAGAATTCTGAAACCTAGTCTATGAAGATGTTTATTTTCAAATTAAAATGTTTGTTTATACGTCGAGACGCCATTATTCTTGTCTTCAGATGCTGAACTATTAAAACAGTATTTCACCACAACTTGGGAGAGTTGATATAAACGGAAGTTTAGTCTGATTTCTGTAGTTCTAGTTTAAAAAATCCCTTTTTTTCCGTATGTTAAAATTCATGACATCAGATTACATCACCAGCTATTCCTGAACGGGCTAAATTTAAGGGGTTTCTTGTGTCGTGGGGACCAGGTGGAGCCGAGCTTGTCCCACTCTTCTCCCACGAGCTTTCTTACGCAGCTGAGGGTAGAAGGCAGGGCTGCTGTGAGAAGTACGAGGCTGACCAGTTCCACATAGGGGTAGTTTCTGTAGAGAAGGGGCACATACACAATGTTGAGTGAGCACCACCTTCTACGTAGATTGCACCTTCCCAAGGAGCGCCCCAGCTGCAGCCTGCCTTGAGGGCGCGTGGCATCCAACCAGATTCATCTCCAAGAACACTTTGTGACGTAAAAGCGACTGAAATGCCTCGAGGAAGGATCATTCACCCCAATGTACGAATTTAACGGAGTTTTGTTTAGTCAATATCTAAGAAAACTGTTGGACATTTGTGAGAACATGTATAAATGATATAAAACACGTTAAAATCTCCTAGGGAAATCTTTATCTTGAGACCACCACCACCACCACCACCACCATCACCACCACCACCACCACCACCACCACCACCACCACCACCACCACCACCAGCATTTCCTCATCCTCCGTCTGCTCAATATCATCCCGTTAACATATTCCCATAATTCTCCTTGTCATTCTCTTAACCTCTTACTCCTCGTTGAAATCCCTCATTCTCTTATTTTCTTGCTCCTTTTCTTTATCTTTCACCTCCTCATCCTTATTCATTTTCTCATCTCATTCTCATTCCTCATATTCTCTCTTAACCTCACCATTTTCTACCTCATAATACTACTCATCCTTATTTTCGTCCCTCATATCATACTTACTTACTTGGCTTTTAAGAAACCCGGAGGTTCATTGCCATCCTCACATAAGCCCGTCATCAGTCTCTATCCTGAACAAGATAAGTCCAGTCCCTACCATCATATCCCAACTCCCTCAAATTCATTTTAATATTATCCTCCTATCTACGTCTCAGCCTCCCAAAAGGTCTTTCCCGTCAGGTCTTCCAACTAACACTCTATATGCATTTATAGATTCACTCCATACGTGCTACATGCTCTGCCATTTCAAACGTCTGGATTTAATGTTCTTCATTATGTTAGGTGAAGAATACAAAACGTGGAGTTCTGCGTTGTGTAACTTTCTCCATTCTCCTGTAACTTCATCCCTCTTAGCCCCAAACATTTTCCTAAGAACCTTATTCTCGAACACCCTTAACCTCTGTTCCTCTCTCAAAGTGAGAGTCCAAGTTCCACAGCCATACAGAAGAATCGGTAATAGGCCTATAACTGTTTTATAAATTCTAACTTTCAGCTTTTTCGAGAGCAGACTGGATGGTAAAAGCTTTTCAGCCGAATAATAACAGGCATTTCCCATATTTATTCTGCCGTGTCAAAGAAGACAATCAATAAAGCAACTCTTGCTTTATCTCTTCAAAGAAAAGCGTCCTCTGTGACAGCTCTGGGTATTAATTGAACGAGGATACTATATCTCCTTTCTTAATTTCCACCTTATCCTTCATCCTTTTTCTCATCATTTTCTTTTCTAATCTCCCAAATCCTAATACAGTGAAACCTGTTCAAGACGGAAGTGACATGGTCCTAATTTTTTTTCCGTTGTGGACAGGTTTCCGTATTATTCAGGTGTGACATTAAAATGGAATATTTTGTCATTCATATACATGAAAAACAAAATGGCATGCCGCAAACTGCAAGAAGTACAAAATATTCCATTTAACACTCATCACATTGAATCAGCTATCTGTCGCTTATTTCGTTGGTGAATCATCTTGATTAAAATCTCATTTTCTGTATAAATATTATCGTAACTCACTCATTAGTCATTAAACATTACTAAAGTTTACTAATCTCATTCTATTTAATATCTAACACTATACTCTAATACTGTACTGCATATCACTGCACATTATTAATTAATTGGACTAAGAGCCATCTATTAGAAGCCTTGAATTCTGGTTTAGCCTATTTAATTTCTTTGCCAGTTCATTAGCTTGCTTTGCAGAATAGATCCAGAAATTGGCATGTTCTTTGAAAGGTCATGAAGAACCCACTCCCACAACAGTTCATTTATTTCCACATAAACAGTTGCTTTCTGGTTCCTTTTGTGTCACCAATATTGGCCACACGCCACTCACTCATTATGATCTTTATTTTTTAAAGTGTCACAACTGAGTTTTCCACAACTGTACTTCAATATTATTTCACATAGACTTTGTTTCTAATTTTCCTTTATCTCGATAACTTTTACTTCATCACTTAATGTTAATGCCACATTTTATGCAACTTTTTTTTTACTTGGAAATCACTACACTTGCGCTCTGTTTAGCTACGACAGTATACGGGTGTGAAGCATTGAAAACCTTTGAAGGGACTCGTCTGCCTAGTCAACAGGGTAATAAAATTTATGACGGACAGGCCAACACACCCTCGTACCCTCTAAAATTTTGCAAAGAAAACTTGTTTTTGTCTTAGTGACCTACAGTATGTACATATTTCGTACATTCCTTGAAATTACACGCTGTTTCAAAATATAGTTACAAAATACCGTATAATGTGTCCAAAATATCGTTTCCATTTTGAACAGTAGCAGACAGTTTCCGTTTCCGCGTTGGACAGTTTCCGTTTTAGTCAGGAAAAATTACACATAATAAATACAAATTTCGCCGGGACCAATAAATTGTTCCGAAATAGACAGGATTCCGGATTATTCAGGTTCCGATTTGAACAGGTTTCATTGTATCTCCTTAACCTCCTTTTCCAAATCATTCTGTCCTTCCTCATCATCCCTTTCATCCCAGATCTATTAAATGTTATTACCGTGTGTCATCCCCTCATTAATCTCATTCTCCTCTTCCTGATCATCCTCATTCTTCGTCCCTGAAATCTCATCTCCTGGTATACAGTAATTCCCTCACTAATCTCGTCCTCTTCCTCATCATACTTTCCTTAACATCTTCCTCTTCCTCACTAGATGTCTCATCCTACACCTACATGGGTCAAAACGTTTCGTTAAGGAGCAACTAGATCGATATATTATATCAATTACAGAGCTGCAATTGGAATATCTGTGGCTAGACAAGTGAAAAGAATATTGTACTCGCTCTTTTAAGCGAATGTTTATGTCTTAATAGTTCTTAAAAATCAGCTCTATTGACGTTTTGTTAAGCAATAGAGAGGCACAATAAGGATTACTACTTTCTCTGAAAGATGCCAGGAATAATCTACTCTAGATAATTTATACTGCAGCTGGCTGTAGTAAGGTTTCATCACATTCAGTTGTTATGTTGTAAATTACGTTCTTCATTGCACCCCATAGGAAGAAACCGCCCGGTGTGAAGTTAGTTGACTGTGGAGGCCAGTAAGCGATTAATGGTTAGCCTGATGTACAACATGCTTATGATAGCATATGAACGAATGTGTTTTGTTTACATTTTACTAGCCACAAACATGATTATAGTCGTAAACATCACGGTATGGGCCTCTGATCCGTTCAGTAAGTACTATGTAGCGCTGATCCCTCCATCCTGCTCTCGGTCTTCCAGTGTTTCTTTTTTCTTTGATTACAATGTTTTATCATCATATCACTACAGACTGATTTGAAGCATAGTTTGATCCTTTCCGGCCTCAGTTGTCTAATAGCCTTTTCAGAGGTATTTCTTGTCTTATTCCTCTATGTTGATAATATGTCACTATTCCCTGGAGATGTGGTTGGGGCATCTATTGCCATGTGCAAACCAATTACTTTTTTAATTCCTGCATTTTATTAATACAGAAGAGTCTTTAAATTCATTTAAAATTTATTTATTTCTCTCATAACCTAACCAAGTATATTCTGTAGTTTTCTCATAAACTTAATTTCAGATGCTCTGATTCTGGCTTCTAGTGTCCAGATTTCGCTGCCATACATTAATATTGGAAGGACTAAAGTGTCAGATATTTTCAGTAGGGAATTCTTTGAAGATTTTATGGATTTAAATATGTGATTAATAATTCCTAATATTCTTAAACAAAATACTGAAAAATTTTTATGTGAGTATGCCCTTTTAATTTTCATAGGATTATTTAACTTTCTGGTTAATTAAATTAGCGGGGTTTATTCAATAATTTTTATTACTTATTACTATTTTATTCCTGAGTGGCTGATGTCCTTTAACATTCACAGCTCTTTTATCGGTTGAAATTTTTATTCTATATTCTTCTAGTTGTTAATTAAGTTCGTATATTAATGATTAAAATTATTTACTTACTTAAAAATGGCTTTTAAGGAACCCGGAGGTTCATTACCGCCCTCACATAAGCCCATCATTGGTCCCTATTTGTGCAAGATTAATCCAGTCCCTATCATCATATCCCACCTCCCTCAAATCCATTAGCCTTCCACAAGTATCGATTTCCTGAATGTTAAGCGTTTTGTTTCTGTTGCCAGTTACTACTCCGTATCCTATAACATGATGTTATATTAAATTAAAGTCAGATAAAATCGAAAATTACATAGCCTCACTGCGCCGCATATCTTTGCGTAGAATTACGTGTGGGTGCGATCACTTGTCGACAGGTGCATAGATTTACTGTACTGCATATCTTTACGTAGATCTACATGTGGGTAATGTGAGAAATGAAAGAACGAGAATATAGGATTATGAGAAGGCAGGAAAAATAAGGGGAGCACAAAGAGGACAGGGGGAATATAAGAACAAACGAAAGACAAGGAGAACAAGGTGAAGATAAGGGAACTATAAGAACAAACGAAAGACAAAGAGAACAAGGTGAAGACAAGGAGAACAAGGTGAAGACAAGGATAACAAGGAGAAGATAAGGGAAATATAAGAACAAACGAAAGACAAAGAGAACAAGGTGAAGACAAGGAGAACAAGGTGAAGATAAGGGAACTATAAGAACAAACGAAAGACAAAGAGAACAAGGTGAAGACAAGGAGAACAAGGTGAAGACAAGGAGAACAAGGTGAAGACAAGGATAACAAGGTGAAGATAAAGGAAATATAAGAACAAACGAAAGACAAAGAGAACAAGGTGAAGACAAGGAGAACAAGGTGAAGACAAGGAGAACAAGGTGAAGACAAGGAGGACAAGGAGAAGGCAAGGAGATCAAGGTGAAAGACTAGGAGAACAAGGTGAAGACAAGGAGGACAAGGAGAAGGCAAGGAGAACAAGGTGAAGACAAAGAGAACAAGGTGAAAGACAAGGAGAACAAGGTGAAGACAAGGAGAACAAGGAGAAGGCAAGGAGATCAAGGTGAAAGACTAGGAGAACAGGTGAAGACAAGGAGATCAAGGTGAAAGACTAGGAGAAAAAGGTGAAGACAAGGAGGACAAGGAGAAGGCAAGGAGAACAAGGTAAAGACAAGGAGAACAAGGTGAAAACAAGGAGAACAAGTTGAAGACAAGGAGAACAAGGAGGAGGCAAGGAGATCAAGGTGAAAGACTAGGAGAACAAGGTGAAGACAAGGAGGACAAGGGGAAGGCAAGGAGAACAAGGTGAAACAAGGAGAACAAGGAGAAGACAAGGAGGACAAGGAGAAGGCAAGGAGAACAAGGTGAAGACAAGGAGAACAAGATGAAGACAAGGAGAACAAGGTGAAAAACAAGGAGAACAAGGTGAAGACAAGGAGAACAAGGAGAAGGCAAGGCGGTCAAGGTG
Source organism: Periplaneta americana (assembly GCF_040183065.1). Lineage (NCBI taxonomy): Eukaryota > Metazoa > Arthropoda > Insecta > Blattodea > Blattidae > Periplaneta > Periplaneta americana. The sequence continues at coordinate 161,860,446 of NC_091119.1, forward strand.
AAAGACTAGGAGAAAAGGTGAAGACAAGGAGGACAAGGCGAAGACAAGGAGAACAAGGTGAAGACAAGGAGGACAAGGCGAAGACAAGGAGAACAAGGCGAAGACAAGGAGAACACGGAGAATGCAAGGAGAACAAGGTGAAAGATAAGGAGAACAAGGTGAAGACAAGGAGGACAAGGCGAAGACAAGGAGAACGAGGTGAAGACAAGGAGAACACGGAGAATGCAAGGAGAACAAGGCGAAAGATAAGGAGAACAAGATGAAAACAAGGAGGACAAGGCGATGACAAGGAGAACGAGGTGAAGACAAGGAGGACAAGTAGAAGGCAAGGAGAACAAGGTGAAGACAAGGAGAACAAGATGAAGACAAGGAGAACAAGGTGAAGACAAGGAGGACAAGGTGAAGACAAGGAGAACAAGGTGAAAACAAGGAGGACAAGGAGGAGAAGGCAAGGAGAACAAGGTGAAGACAAGGAGAACAAGGTGAAGACAAGGAGAACAAGGTGAAGACAAGGAGGACAAGGTGAAGACAAGGAGGACAAGGAGAAGGCAAGGAGAACAAGGTGAAGACAAGGAGAACAAGATGAAGACAAGGAGAACAAGGTGAAAGACAAGGAGAACAAGGTGAAGACAAGGAGAACAAGGAGAAGGCAAGGAGATCAAGGTGAAAGACTATGAGAACAGGTGAAGACAAGGAGGACAAGGCGAAGACAAGGAGAACGAGGTGAAGACAAGGAGAACATGGAGAATGCAAGGAGAACAAGGCGAAATATAAGGAGAACAAGGTGAAAACAAGGAGGACAAGGCGAAGACAAGAAGAACGAGGTGAAGACAAGGAGAACACGGAGAATGCAAGGAGAACAAGGCGAAAGATAAGGAGAACAAGGTGAAAACAATGAGGACAAGGCGAAGACAAGGAGAACAAGGTGAAGACAAGAAGAACACGGAGAATGCAAGGAGAACAAGGCGAAAGATAAGGAGAACAAGGTGAAAACAAGGAGGACAAGGCGAAGACAAGGAGAACAAGGTGAAGACGAGGACAAGGCGAAGACAAGGAGAACGAGGTGAAGACAAGGAGAACACGGAGAATGCAAGGAGAACAAGGCGAAAGATAAGGAGAACAAGGTGAAAACAAGGAGGACAAGGCGAAGACAAGGAGAACAAGGTGAAGACAAGAAGAACACGGAGAATGCAAGGAGAACAAGGCGAAAGATAAGGAGAACAAGGTGAAAACAAGGAGGACAAGGCGAAGACAAGGAGAACAAGGTGAAGACAAGGAGGACAAGGCGAAGACAAGGAGAACGAGGTGAAGACAAGGAGAACACGGAGAATGCAAGGAGAACAAGGCGAAAGATAAGGAGAACAGGGTGAAAACAAGGAGGACGAGCGAAGACAAGGAGAACAAGGTGAAGACAAGAAGAACACGGAGAATGCAAGGAGAACAAGGCGAAAGATAAGGAGAACAAGGTGAAAACAAGGAGGACAAGGCGAAGACAAGGAGAACGAGGTGAAGACAAGGAGAACAAGGTGAAAACAAGGAGGAGGCAAGGAGAAAAGGTGAAAGACAAGGAGAACAAGGTGAAAACAAGGAGAAGGCAAGGAGAACAAGGTGAAAGACAAGGAGAACAAGGTGAAAACAAGGAGAACAAGGTGAAGACAAGGAGAAGCAGGGTGAACAAGGCGAAAGAGAAGGAGAGCAAAAGGTAAGGCAAAGTGGGCAAGTGGAATAGAAGGGGAATAAGCGAGGTGGTTGCATTTTTATATGACACTGAAGTAAATCATTTGAAATAGAATCTGTATGACAGATGAAAAATTAGTAGGACATCTGACAACAACACTTACATACACTACGGAGCAAAAACAACTACTATTTTGGAATCGTCGCGACGTATCATTTTTTAAATAGTTGTAGGCACTTAGTTTATCAGCTGTGTAACTAGATTTCACTGGTGCCTGCAGCATGTCCCAATTTGGAGTAAAGGCTTGAGAATTTCATCAATAAACATCAGCCCTGCAACGAATTCAGTTTCGACAAAAGAAATGAATGGACAATAGAAACGTAGGATATTCAGTCTGTACTTCATTTATATCCGGATTTGCTGTAACTTGATCGTTACGACAGCTTCCACAATCCGGATACTGAGAGACTTGACACAAGGAAGTTACAAGTATTGAATACAACCGCTCACAATTCAAATTTATCATCGAGGGTAGGAAAGAGTTCCTTGATAATTTGCTTAGCCGAAATGTAACCGCCTTTCGGTCTGATTTAAATGTGTGAAATTCATTTGTAGTGGACATTGAAAGTGACTGTTCCTACTGATGTTCTATAGACATTACATTAGTGGTTTGTTCAGACATAATTTATTTTCTGTTTAGAAAATGCATTTTGCCGATTTAATTAATATATAATTATTTACATCTTTGCTTTCGGATCGGTTAGAAGACTTGGAGCTGCTTTTCCCTAGCCCATGAATAAACTCATCCATTTGGTGTCTGAGCATGGGCTTGCTCTATTCCATATCGCTGTCTCCTCGCAATAAATGAACTTCTAATTTAATCGGTTATTTGAGAAACCACACAAGCACAAGTACATACATGAACAACATTATAAGAAACAACATATATTTCGAAAAACAGACAACAATTAAAAAAAAAGATTGTCTTTTATTTTATTGACTATAATCGCGACGCTGTTATTCCCGGCGTGACTCCTCCTCTTTGCTTACAGTACGTCTTAGGAAGTCAAGGCTCTATAAAGTCTAGGTAGGTAGTATCGTTCGCCATTTTTGTTCTTTCGTTGCCGAGCTACCAGACGAGGGGTTTATTTGCCACACCGTTAAACATTATGATGTCGTAGCTCCTATGATAATAAATCAAACGCACTGTAATTCAGCAAATAACGTCCTCGTGTGCTTTGTGCGAACGCCAACGAAAGAGTCAAAATGGCGGGCGATTATATATTAAGTATTTATCCAGCCTTAGGAAATGCTTAACATCTTCATCAGCGAATCACAAGACGCACACGTTTAAATGTAGCCGATCTGCAACGTGATTGGCTGCCGGAAATTAGAGCGACGGGACTATAGGTCTAACATATCCCACACAGTGCAATATTAACTTCTTTTGACATAACTAACCTATACATAAACATACCAATAAAGAACAATTACACTTACTAGAACAGATGAGTCCACATCTGTGGAGTAACGGTTAGCGCGTCTAGCCGCGAAACCAGGTGGCCCGGGTTCGATTCCCGGTCGGGACAAGTTACCTGGTTGAGGTTTTTTCCGGGGTTTTCCCTCAACCCAATATGAGCAAATTCTGGGTAACGTTCGGTGTTGGACCCCGGACTCATTTCACCGGTATTATCACCTTCATCTCATTCAGACGCTAAATAATCTAAGCTGTTGATAAAGCGTCGTAAAATAACCTACTAAAATAGAACAGATGCTTAACAATAACAACGTAGCCTACAGATCTCGGATTATATCTCTGCCGGTGAGTGGCCGGTAAATTTCAAACGGCCTATCTTACTCGTGCGCGCACAAGAACACATCGAAGAAATCATCTACATTAGAGACACCATCACAAAACAAAAAAATACTTCACATACAACAACAAATATTACACACAAATCAAAGGTTTGCCCATGAGATCACCCATTTCCAGCATATTAGCAGAAATATTGATACACAATATACATAGAACAGACATACATACCGGTACTAAACAAAGACAACATACAAGGAGGTCACAAAGTCCCGTTACCTCCTATAATAACCAACATAAACCCCTAAACTTAAAGAAATAAAATGAACAACAGTTCTTTAGAGGAGTTTTCTTGAGATATGAACCATTCATTACTTGTCCAAAGGATCAGTCTGTGTACCGTCATTTTCATGGCAAAGGATAATACGCCGCCAAGTTCTGTGCGACATTTTTCGGAGCATTGCTGGTGTAACTTAAATGAAAGCTTGTCTCACAGCATCTTTTAGTTCGTCAGTGGTATTGTAATGGTTTTGTGAAACGATACCCTTTATGAACTTCCATAGGGAATCATCGCATGTGGTGAGGTCTGGACTTCGTGGTGGCCAGGCAAGTGGTGCCGGCAACGCAGGAGAATCACAACCAACCCAACGTCCAGGAAGAGCTTCATTAAGAGTTAAGACGTTGACCCCATCAACAATTAAGATATTCGCGTACTGCGATGGCAGGTGGCGTATTATCATTTGCCATGAGAATGACAGTACACAGATTGAGCCTTTGGACAAGTAATGGTTCATATCTCAAGAAAACTCCTCTAAAGAACTGTTGTTCATTTTAATTATTTAAGTTTCTGGTTTATGTTGGTTATTATAGGGGGTAACGGGACTTTTTGGTCTTCCTGTATATTGGCACAGATACGTAGACGGCATACTAACACTATACAAAGGAAACAAAAGACAGATTCGAAACCTACATCAGCACATAAAAATACACCCAAAGCTATACTACAATAAAACAATAAATCCATAAACTTTCTAGACATCACGATAACGAAAGTAGATAAATAAGCACAATTTCAATACTAGCTAATTGAAGAAATTATACTCCTGAATAGTTCATTCTTTATCTGTAATATTCTTTTACCCTTAAAACTAAAGAATAATGGTATTTACAAACAACTTCAAATTAGTGTAATTCTGAAAATATTTAGATTAAGACAAATGTTTATATGACTTTTTTTGCTCAGAATGCCTTCGGAAATAAGCTCCGTAAGTGGCTGTAAATCCTCGTGAATCACTCTGTATAACATATCTTGCCTAAGTATAGCGTATATGAGGGACTCAGGCGTAAAAAATGGTAACGGACATTTTGGTTAAAAATGAGATATATAACGTATAATATAGTATCTTTCATTGTGCGTCTAATGTAGTAGTTAGTTTTCCAACATCTCAACATATGGCAGAGGTATACAGATTTTACTTTCCTAATAACTATACAAACTAATGCATATAGAAATGTTTGTCTACCTGTAACTTCAAATCGATAAAATGTCCCTTATCATTTTTACTCCCGAACCCCTCATATAATATAACCATATAGTACAAAGTATTAAAAGTGTGTAATCAAGTGTATAAAAATGATTACCGTTTTTAATTTATTTACTATATTTCATGAAAGTTAGTTTCTTTAGATCAGAAAGAGAAGTCAGCCGTTTTCAAACATATTTTTCTATGTGTCCCGTTTCCTAAAAATAAAGTGATCTATTACAAGGTGACAATATCAAAACGAGTTAAAGTGAGTAAAATGCAGTTTGTAAAGTTTTCATGTGTTTTTTTTTCAAAATGACTTCTGTATGACTAGTCCCGTTTTTTTTATCTCAGTGCCTCAATTATACAACAGCGTTCGCATCCATATGTCACTATAGAAGTAGTATTCGTTCATATAACAAAGAAAAATTTCATTTTGAATTACTGTAACCCTAGATCATATAGTCCACACCTGTGCAATAACGGTTAGCGCGTCTGCCGCGAAGCCAGGTGGCCCGGGTTCGATTCCCGGTCGGGGCAATTACCTGGTTGAGGTTTTTTCCGGGGTTTTCCCTCAACCCAATATGAGCAAATGCTGGGTAACTTTCGGTGTTGGACCCCGGACTCATTTCACCGGCATTATCACCTTCATCTCATTCAGACGCTAAATAACCTAAGATGTTGATAAAGCGTCGTAAAATAACCTACTAAAATAAAAAATAGAATAGATCATATATATAACAGATAACTCATCCCTATGTTAAAATCGGTTGCACTTTGAAGAGAACAACCGCCAGGATCGCCACCCGTCCGCCGTAAACGAACACGAGATGGCAGTACAGTCGCTAATGCAATTCAAATGGGAGTTATGACGTGACTCCTTATGTAACAAGTAGATGGCAGCATAGTAAACCAGACAAAAGTTGTTACCGTCAAAGCCTATAAGGCCGAGCAATCTGAGTATATATGATCTAGGCTGTAATGCAACAGTATTTCGCTATTTATAACTAGTCGCCGAAATCAACATTTAAATTGCAGACTGTCCGTAAATACCCAAGCAGCAAATCAATGCATGAAGTTATTAATACAGTAGCTTGATTGTTGGATGAGAAGAGGTGACTTCAAAGAATCGCCGTCACGAACTGTTCCGTGAGGGAGAGCTACAGAGGCGCTGCACCGTGTATTTAAATTAGAGTCGGGGGTCTGCGGACAAACAATATTTTGTAAAGAAACCGGAACTGTCTGCGACAATGAAAACGTTCCCCTCCAGTCTCTCTCTGTTTTGAAGCATAATATTAAATCTTTCATCTCGCAAGGGTAATGATTATCACTCGCTTCCTCTGTAGGGGGCGGTCGCTGAAAGGTGATGCACAGAAGAGCCTGGTCGCTGCAGCAACAATGAACATATTTGTAGCTTCCAGGCGCTCTCGTCAATAGACGTGATATTTTTTCTCTTCTTTAAATGACACGCCCTTTGAAGAGTTTTCCCTTGAGTCTAAATATGATGATTCATTTGCAGACGGACATCTAGAATAGCCTATCCCTCTCGTCTGAGTGATCCCTTACCAGATAGCCTATGCAATTGAAGGATGTGAACCACCGGTATAATCGAGAATTAGCGAGCGAGACTCGTGCTTCGGTACTGCGCTTGTATGTTGGTTCGAATTCCACTTGGGCTTATTTATTTATTTATTTACTTATTTATTTATTTATTTATTTATTTATTTATTTATTTATTTATTTATTTATTTATTTATTTATGTCCATAACAGGGCAAAGCCCCAATTACTATAGACAGTACAGATAAAAAAACATAGAATTACATATAACGTGAAAAAAAGGTAAAACAGATACAAGTGTAATTACAAATTAAAAATGGAAAAAAGAAGGAAAAAAAAAAACAAATTGCACAAAGTGTGACTGATCATCAGCGATGAGCAAAATGAGAGCAATGGACGACTTTCCAAAGTGTTGCCGATTGTGTTTGTTGGATGTGAAAGCGGGCAGTTTGAGGCAGTAAAGTGTCTCTGGTTGATTTTGTAACGTATTGTTTCTTAATTTGAAGAATTGCCTTTCCAACGGTAATTTGTCATTTCCCGAAGCCGTAATACTGTATTACACTAGAGATGGGCGATAGTCACTTGCAATAGTATCGATTGTACTATAGTTCCTAAGTCGATAGTTCTATCGATAGTTCAATCAGAACTTACTTACTTACTTATTGGCTTTTAAGGAACCCGAAGGTTCATTGCCGCCCTCACATGAGCCCGCCATAGGTCCCTATCCTGAGCAAGATCAATCCAGTCTCTATCATCATATCCCATCTCCCTCAAATCCATTTTAATATTATCTTCCCATCTACGCCTCGGCCTCCCCAAAGGTCTTTTTCCCTCCGGCCTCCCAACTAACACTCTATATGCATTTCTGGATTCGCCCATACGTGCTACATGTCCTGCCCATCTAAAACGTCTGGTTTTAATGTTCCTAATTACGTCAGGTGAAGAATACAATGCGTGCAGTTCTGTGTTGTGTAACTTTCTCCATTCTCCTGTAACTTCATCCCGCTTAGCCCCAAATATTTTCCTAAGCACCTTATTCTCAAATACCCTTAACCTATGTTCCTCTCTCAAAGTGAGAGTCCAAGTTTCACAACCAAAAGAACAACCGGTAATATAACTGTTTTATAAATTTTAACTTTCACATTTTCTGACAGCAGACTAGATGATAAAAGTTTCTCAACCGAATAATAAGAGGCATTTCCCATATTTATTCTGTGTTTAATTTCCTCCCGAGTATCATTTATATTTGTTACTGTTGCTCCCAGGTATTTGAATTTTTCCACCTGTTCAAAGGATAAATTTCCAATTTTTATATTTCCATTTCGTACAATATTCTCGTCACGAGACATAATCATATACTTCGTCTTTTCGGGATTTACTTCCAAACTTATCTCTTTACTTGCTTCAAGTAAAATTCTCGTGTTTTCCCTAATCGTTTGTGGATTTTCTCGTAACATTCACGTCATCCGCATAGACTAGCAGCTGATGTAACCAGTTCAATTCCAAACCCTGTTATCAATCAGAACTATCGATACTATTATAGTCATTACAAAGTGTAATGGAAGCTGTGGTTTTGGTAGGAAGAAAAGAAATGTGTCCCATATGAAGCTGACGTAACATTATCTTTGTCTACGAGGGACCTGAACCTGCGTCTCAAATGTGGGCAGCCGACTGTACTCTTATTTCGTCGCCAAAAGTTGTTACGTGACTGGAAACACATTTGTAAATGCGAGTTGAAGAGCAAAAACTACTGGCGTGTGTATCGGCCATGCAGGACATCTCAGAGGATTGCTGGAGTCTGGACTAGGACCCGCAGTCTTTTATCCAAGGGCTGTGCAGTAGAGTATAATTCTGTGGGAGACCCCACCACGAGCAGAGAATAGGAATCGGCTCTACCCTTGGCAGGCGGAGACACGCAGAAATAAAAGAAAATCTCCCCTCGTTAAGTCAATGGACTGCGATTTACTTTGTATAATGTGTGTGGATGGCCCCATAGTCGTGGGAACAAGTTAACATAGATTGAGTAGCAGATAATGCCGACATTGGTTCTTGTATTCTTTGTTCTGCATGGCTAGGTTCCTGCAACCTTCTATTACAAACCTCATTAGGCACACAATGCTTGTCATTATAATAATTAGTCGAATATTGGTACGAAAATGATGATGTAATGGATGTTACTGTTCTGTTTCACAGCAATTAGTATCATACGATTCCACTAAATCTGATGAGAAACTGTTCCCAAACAATTCATCGTCAGTGAATAATAAAATACATTTTCATTAAATAAAAGATTTGGACATATATGAGGAGCTTATTTCCAAAACGACTCTTGTGGGAAATCACGAAAAACGTTTTTCGATCTAAAATTTCTTACCAGCTAGGCAAAAGACATGAAACCAAAGACGTTGAGTGAATTTAGAATCAAATGGGAGCATGGGACTCTTCGATTCCAAAGCTGGAAGTAATAAGTATTTTGTCTCAAATTCTGCTTTTAACAGGAGTCAGGTTTGATTCCAATAGCCACTTTTAACTCAAGATTTTTGTGGTTTAGATGGCGTTCTGATGCCAAATCATGACAGTTGTATGTAGAGTTATAATCGAAGAATACATGGACACAGGAAGCTCATTTTCGTTATCAGGTGGACAAGAGACGTTTTGAAAATTAACTCCTCATGTATGAAGATTATTACTCTTTACACGAAAATCTTGAGTAGTTACTCGACTTCTTATGAATAATAAGAAATTACTCTTTGCTCTGAGAAGTGAAAATTCTCCACAAAAGAGCAGTTACTCTCGTTGGAGTAGTTGCTTAAAATTTCGTATGTATAACGAGTCGAGTAAACACTTTTTGTAGAGTAGTTGAATTTCTTTTTGGTGTTGAAAGCTCGTGTTCGGGGATAGTTCCGTTTTGATAAAATAACTTGAGAATGGTACAAATTTTTAACTTGATTCACAAAAATATCTCTGTTTTTTCTGAATTAAAATTTAAAATTCGGATACCAGGGTATTACACATATTATACATAATTCACAGAAATAACAGTCTCTGTTGTTTCTAAAATAAAATTTAAAATTCTTACACCAGGATCAGATTCTTAAGAGGAGTAGATAGACAAAACATAGACAACATAAATAAAAATATACATACTTTGTACACTAACCTTTAAAACCAGGATAAGATACTTAAGAAGTAGGCTACAAAAAGATGATAATAATAAGGTTAATAACAATAATACTAGTAATAATTGAGATAATCTGTACCACAAGTTCAGAGTGAAAAAAGAGATTATGTTGAGATTGCTGTTGGATTGATATTATTATTAGTGTAAATAGTAGCAAATTATGTTGCTGTAGTAACAAAGATATGATTGAAAGGAATAATATACTTACGGAAGAAACTAACCTGATTTTACAATGATGCATATAAACTGGACGGTGATTAGCAATAGTGATTCAAGCACCAAAAGCCTGTTTCGAGATATTGGCCATTGAAATAATTTTTTTATAAAACATATTATGCAAGAAGTATTATAACATTCATACTATTACAAAAAATAGCATCAATAATACCAAAAAAGGTTAACCGATTTTTAATAAGAGACCAGCAGTTGAATTAATATTTAAAAGCAAAATAAATAAATGCATTTTATGCAATAAACGAATTTTTGCTTATAAATAACAGCAAAATTCAGATATCGCATTCTTGATTTTTTCCGAGTTAAATTAGTTTTGTGCAAATATCTCATTTTTTTTTTTCAAATTGTCGGTTGGTTTATTATTGCGTAACTCTGTTCAATTAGGAAAGTCTGTCATATGAGTTCTTTAATTCTGAATTTGAAAATTTTATTACTAAACGTAACCAATTCTGGATGAAATTTTATTATCGAATTATATATAGTCCGGATCGGCTTACTTAATACCCTAAGGGTGAAAATTATTAGGAGTAAGTATTCTTAAGCATACATTTCAAAGTGCATTCGGTTTTCGGAGTTTGTACTAATCACTTCACGTGATCAAACAAAACACATTTTTAGGTTAGGTCTCGTGAATCGTAAACTGTTTACTCAAAACAATGAATTTCAGGTTGTCAAACAAAATACATTTTAATATTAGATCATATTAATCTACTTATTACCAACATAATGTGCGAGACATCCAGGAGGAAAATATAGGCCTACTCTTTCACAAATTATTATTGAACCCTTTAGAAAACATCTCTCAACATAAAGGTGAGATCTAGTAAGTAAGTAAATAAGTAAGACATCGTTATTGTTAATAGTATATTATTATTATTATTATTATTATTATTATTATTATTATTATTATTATTATTATTATTATTATAGTACGGCGGCCGGGTAGCTCAGTTGGTAGAGCAGCTGGCTACGGACTGGAAGGTCCGGGGTTCGATCCCAGGTGGTGACAGGATTTTTTCTCGTTGCCAAACTTTCAGAACGGCCCCGAGGTTCACTCAGCCTCCTATAAAATTGAGTACCGGGTCTTTCCCGGGGGTAAAAGGCGGTCAGAGCGTGGTGCCGACCACACCACCTCATTCTAGTGCCGAGGTCATGGAAAGCATAGGGCTCTACCTCCATGCCCCCCCCCCAAGTGCCTTCATGGCATGTTACGGGGATACCTTTACCTTTACCTTTTACCATTATTATAGTACATGACATTGTGATTTTACCCTCTTTGGTATTAGTTGGCAACACTGAAGAGATGGCGAAATTAGCCTTTTAGGAACTGCTCTTAAGTGATCCTCACTATAGACGTGGACCAAAATTTATTGCTATAAATATTGATTTTGTTTATTTACATATTATTAGATCATTTACTGAAATTTTAATGTGAAATTGGATTTAATTGTAATTGTGAAGATGATTTTCGCTCCATAATATGTACACATCTCCCACCAAATCCATCGACGATGAATTACGTAGTAGTTCATACGGCGCCATTAAATAACCAACTGAAAATTTAGTTTTTTTTTTTTTTTTCCCCTAATACTTCGTGTCATAAGAAGGTATAAGTTAAGCAATATTATGGCAGTTTTTAAAACCATGGAACTTTGAACTAGATTTCATTTTATTCGTCTCACCCTATCACAAAATTTCTGAGACTTATGTTGCGATTCCGTTATTTAAATCTTGGCACGCGATCGCCCGTGGCCCGGGGCTCGCAGTTACAAAGGGGCTGTACCTTAGCTTGTTGCGCCACTCCGGTTTTCGGTTATAAGCAACTGTTTATGTAACGATATTTCGCAGCGATTCGTGCGGCTACACCGCTTGGAACGGCTAACCGAATTTACGTGCACCTGGTCCGCAATTCTTTAACAAGGCTATGACTGCCACCTGTTGGCGTGGGTTCAAGGACCACGAGGGCTCTGAAGGGCGGAACTGAGCTCCGAGCAGAATGCTGACCCGCCCTATTCAGATACCACCGAATATTGTGTGTGCCACTGAGTAAAGGCTAGTTCACAATAACCAGGGCCGAGAACCAGAACGAGAACGGGAATCGACGAACGTGAACGTGATCAATTTTTATTCACAATAAACCTAGAACGGAAACTACTATATGCATATAGATATGGACATGGATGAATATATAGTAGGATGCGAAACTGGGGTCAGCACCATCTGGCGGAAGGAGGTTCAAATAAGATGACCAGCGCCCGACGTCGTGGGTGGTGAACATTAGAACTACGTGTTGGATAGATTACCCAGAGTTCTCTATTTATCCGTTCGTTCGAGACGAACAGACGATGCTCGAGAAAACAAGATGACACCCAGAAACTTGCTAATGAGTGGACATAAAGTGATACTAAATTCGCGACGCTGTTATTTCCGCCGTGACTCCTCCTCTTTGCTTACGTTTTAGAAAGTACAGGCTCTATAAAGTCTAGGTAGGTAGTATCGTTCGCCATTTTTGTTCTTACGTTGCCGAGCTACCATACGAGGAATCTATTGTCCACCCCGTTAAACATTATCATGTCGTAGCTCCTATGATAATAAATCAAACGCACTGTATTTCAGCAAATAATTGAGCTGCAAATAACGTCTTCGTGTGCTTTCTGCGAACGCCAACGAAAGAGCCAAAATGGCGAGCGATTATGTTAATCTATTTATCGGGCCTTAAGAAATGAATAACGTCTTTATCAGCGAGTCACAAGACGCACACGTTTAAATGTAGCCGACCTACAACGCGATTGTCTGCCGGAAATTAGAGCGACGGGACTATAAGTGTGTGTATTGGTATAAGCAGTGTATGTTAAACAGTGATGTGTATGGACGTTGTAAAAATAGTGTTGTTGAATGAATTGTAAAGTAATAGTAATATAATAAATTGAACTAAGTAGTTTTTGCAGACTTTTCCATTGCGCTGTACACTAAATACCCAAAGAATACAATCCCAATTATCTAACCTTTTGCTTTATTTTCTGTCTCTGGTTATATTTAAATTGAGTCGTGTAAAAATAGATCGTCTCTTTTATCTTCCTGTTGGCTCCGGTAAGAATTTTCAGTGGAAGATGGTGTGAGAAATAAAAATGTAAATGTTTTATTTTAAATTGGGTTTGTTGAGAAAACTTGCATAGTTTAACATTTTCGTCACCAGGTGCGCTGCTAAATGCATGAAGTAATTAGTTTTTTTTTCCGCTACTTGGTGCGCTGCTAGATGTAATAAGTTCTCCACCGTCCAACAGATGGCAGCAAGATCAGTTTCTACATTAGCGCCTCTAGCATGTGTTACGGGAAACTCAGCAAGTTTCGCATTCTATATTCATCCATGATACGGATGTCAATAACGATATGTAAAGTCGATATTATGCATTCTGATGTTATTTGTGTATAATTTACCAATGACGTTCTCTCATGAGTACCAAGCCAGCCAACATGAAAAGAGGTTAACCGACTTAAAAATTTATCCCTTTATATCCACGCAACTCAAATGGGCAAATGAATTCTGTGGATATAAAGGGAAAAATTGTGACGGTGTCGTGTACAGTTCCTGGGTAGCTCAGTCGGTAGAGCATTCGTGCGCTAAGCGAAGGGTTCCGGGATCGATACCCGGCCCCGGAACAAGTTTTCCCTTGAAATTATTCAAGCCTGCTTCACAGGGAGCTTCTACCTTAAAGGCAGATTTGCATAATTAAAAATTTATGACAATATTTTAAGAATTAAATTCACGTGGTAATCTGGCCACATACACACGTAGCATATATTGAAAGTGATTCTACTGAATTTCTGAGTTGGTTAGAAACGATGCATGAAGAAGAAATTATGTCACGCCCCCCCCCCCCCCCAGCTGCAAAGTATACAACGAACAAATAGCTTTATGATGACATCAGAAAGAATCTAGTAGGCTGTGATCGGAAACGAGAACGACAAAATTAAAGCTTCGCCAACTTTTACGTTCCCGTTACCGATCTCTGACAAGCTTATCGTTAATTGTGAACGGTCACATTTAAATTTATGTATTTTAAGAATTTTTCGCTTCTCGTTATCGTTGTTTCCGTCCATAAGTGGTAGTCACTTAAAGAACGTCCTTTTCAAGAAATAAATGACAGACTATGTACGTATGTAATTTTGAATAACAATCTTCCAATAACTGTTTAGCCTATAACAACCCCTTCCTCTGCAGAACTCTGCATTTACTGGAAAAGTCGTGTAGCTATTCCTCGTTCAATTATACCCAGCCTAGCCGCTTTAAAAGGCTGTGCACTGCCGAGAGCGGGGGAAGATAAAATGTATGCATTGTAGAAGAAAAATGTGTCTGAGGTTTGTAAGATGTAGAGAAAAGAAACTAAGAAAGAGCCGATTCGGTCTATAAGCAAATATTGTTATGGGGGGGGGGGGATAGATAAAAAATTAATTTTTTTCTTCCACCATGTTAATAATACCAAAACAACTGTTTACACAAATTCTGGTCACTCGAGCGCAATTACGAGGGTCATACAGGACGTAAGTTTTCCTGGGGCCGTTCAGAGAAAGAAAACACAATTTCATGGAAAGATTTGTTGATACAGATACAGCAATTGTTGAGTTAATTTTCAACATATTCCCCACCGGAATTGAGACATTTTTCGTACCATGGGATCAACCTGTGAGTCGACCTGGTTGGCTAGTTGGTATGGCGCTGGCCTTCTATGCCCAAGGTTGCGGGTTCGATCCAGGGCCAGGTCGATGGCATTTAAGCGTGCTTAAATGCGACAGGCTCATATCAGTAGATTTACTGGCATACAAAAGAACTCCTGCGGGACAAAATTCCGGCACATCCGGCGACGCTCATATAATCTCTGCAGTTGCGAGCGGCGTTAAATAAAACATAACATTCAATCTGTGTCGTAGAAGTCTGCCGCCTGAAATCGGAACCAGTGTGTGACAGCCGCCTGCACCAACTCTGTTGATCCCATGGTGTGACAAAATATGTCTCAATTCCGGTGTGGAATATGATCGAAAAATAGTTTAACAATTGTTTTATCTGTTCCAATAAATCTTTACATAAAATTGTGTTTTCTTTCTGTGAACGGCCCCAGCAAAACTTACTTTCTGAATGGCCCTCGTAATTACACTCGAGTGGCCAAAATTTGTATAAGCACTTGTTTTGGCATTATTAACATGGTGGAAGAAAAAACTAGAATTTTGCTTGTTAGCCAAACGTCTTTCGAAAACCTCTGAATATACAAGAACATCTATATATTACCGAATTATTATTATTATTATTATTATTATTATTATTATTATTATTATTATTATTATTATTACTGTTACAATATTGTGTTGTTAGTGGTAAGTACACTACCTGTAATTTGTCATGATTTGTAACTTCACCTATATCAGGTTTCTCAAACTTTTTTCAAGTGGGGACCTCTTTTTAAAGTCAGAACAGTTCCGCGGACCACCTTACTCTTGTTCCCTTCGAAAGCAAATTTATCATTTTCGTAGCATATTTTAATACCAGTATACTTATATTTTAAAATTGAATTAAGGTTCGGTACTTTGGTCCTCTGTTATGAATTCGGGTGCTCCCTGGCTGGGTTACAGGCGCGACGCCAGATGTGCGGGGAAAAGATGTCGAGAAACACCACGCGTATAGTGCTTTAAATCCCTCTTTTGCTGCTGAGAGTAGAGTGGGAAGTCGATAGACGGGTAGGGTAACAATTTCATAAAATGTCAGTACTGGGAGAAAAGGTGAAATTCGATTGCCATGTGTCATTTCCAAACTCTGAGATTTTAAGCTATAGTGAGATACGCAATTCGTTTGAATTTTAGTTTTTCTTCTGTCTTTTTTGAAGGACTAGGGCAGACCTCGAGGACCACAGGTGGTCCGCGGACCATAGTTTGAGAAACGCTGACCTATATGATGATGATAATGATGGTATATTACTGTATATAACAACCTTTGATTCTGAGTAACACACTCTTCCAGTTTTTTCAATATATTTGGCGAGTGATCCTTTGAAAAAAAATAATTACCGATGAGTCCAGATTCAAGTTTTTAATATATTAAATTCACATAAGGTCTTACAGACGATTTTGTAAGATCTGATAGTATTTTGGTCCCCATACAACGAGCTCACTGTGAACGTGAAAATTCGGTGGACATACTGTACAGTATGAGTCAGTAATCTGTATTGCACACTGTGAATATCTCCTTCCGGTGCTACAACAGCACCTACACTAAATGAAGATGTTATTTCTCCCGCCCACACTTGCCGCCTGATAATTTCGCCAAGTCGTTTGGCGGGCACGTAGTCGTTCATTAATCAGGGGAAGGATGCGATATTCTGTGTGGGAGGATGTGCTGTCTACTGACTCGTGCAAAGGCGACGAAATTTCGCGCAGCACCTCAGACTAGAGATGAGCTTAAACGATATTTTCAAGTATCTGTGGCAACTGTGACTGTGACAGTTAAATATCTGTGACTTTTATCGGTGATTTTGTCACACAAATAAATACTTACCTAACTGAACAGTAACATGTCAAAAGTTAATCTCATGTACCAAGAGGTTATACGAGGCGCATCCAGAAAGTAAGTTTCCCGATTTTTCCCCCTTGAAAGTAAACGTAATTAGCCGTGTCAATTGCGCATGCGTAACAGATCTATGACGTATCAATCATATGCCAGCCAGACAGGTCCCGCCTGGTGTCAGTAGCGTGGCAGCAGTGGTCCGAAATGGAAGCTCTTATTCATTCTCCCGTCGCCTACGAGGTTCGGTCGGTGATAAAGTTCTTTAATGCACAACACAAAATGCAACGTTTAGGAGCAGCACTGACATTTCTGCAACGGTATCACGATGACGGCGACGAGTTCCTCGACAGGATCGTCACAGGCGATGAGACTTGGATTTCGCACTTCACCCCGGAAACCAAGCAGCAGTCAATGCATTGGCGGCATAGAGGATCTCCGGTCAGGACGAAATTCAAACAGACGCTGTCGGTACGGAAAGTGATGTGCACGGTGTTCTGGGACAGGAAGGGCATTCTGCTCATTGACTTCCTTTCAAGAGGCGAAACAGTGAACGCTGACCGTTACTGTGAAACACTGCGAAAATTGCGATGTGCCATTCAAAACAAGAGGTGTGGAATGCTTACTGCAGGTGTTGTGCTCCTCCATGACAATGCTCGTCCACATACGGCTCGGCGCACAGCAGCTGTTTTGGCGGAATTTGGCTGGGAGTTGTTTGATCATCCACCCTACAGTCCTGATCTTACTCCCAGCGATTTTCACGTTTTCTTGCACCTCAAGAAATTCCTGTCCTCCGGTGAGCGTTTTGGCAACGAAGAAGAGCTGAAGACATCTGTCACTCGCTGGTTCCATTCACAGGCGGCAGAGTTCTACGACAGAGGGATACAAAAGTTGATTCCACGATACAAGTGTCTCAATTCTGATGGTGGCTATGTTGAAAAATAGCTGAAACATTGCTGTACCTGTTGCCAATAAATGTTTTCCTGAAAGTGTGTGTTCTTAAAAAAAATAGGGAAACTTACTTTCTGGATGCGCCTCGTATTAAAGATATTGAACCAGTTAATCATTTTTAAATGTACTTGGGTATGGAGAAATTGAGGTTATATGATTATCCTAATCGTTTTAAAAATTGATCATTTTATTGTATAATAGACTATATTGTGTATAATGGATAAATTATTTTAAGTCGTGCATTAACATTATAATACTGAGTCACAGAATAAAAATTAATGAAACATAAGTATTCGGAAAAACATTGGAAAATAAATTACAAAACAAAACAGTTGTTCAGATAGGATTTTACACAAGATTAAGTACTGGTAACCAATGATGTTATTATTTAAATCGTGTGATAACTACATCATTTATAATAAGATGGAGAAACTACCGCCAAATTGCTGTTATTGCATCATGCGCACGCGCAAACCTACGACGTAGAGGAGAAAATATCAGTCACAGAGTACCGGTACTGAATACGGAGAAGATTTCGATAGCGATATTTTGTCACAGATATTTCGCGTCATCAGTCACAGGTTTATCTCTGAAAAAAAATACCTGTGACAAAATATCGGTTTTTGAAATATCGGTCATCTCTATCTCAGACTGTCATACCCTAGGTAGTAATGCCACGAGAGATTTTGATTTTATCATTAAATTTAAGAGCTAACTGGAATTGTACTTATTATAACTCTTTTGCCAATACAATAAAAAGCAGTCAATAAGAATGAGATAAGGAATAATAATAATAATAATAATAATAATAATAATAATAATAATAATAATAATAATAATATGAATGAATGTGGTAAATGTAATTGTTGCCGACTATCATGTCCCGCCCTCTTACGGTTGTTATCATATAAGCCATTTTAAATGTTTTCACTTACTTCAAAATTTTTATACTGAACCAATGAACTACATATTTCCGTAGAAATGAACATTATTATGGTACAAAATAATTAAATACATCCATAGCAACCTTTCTTTTTTAAATTGCATATTGGAAGTCACTATGGGCTAAAGCAAGGAGATGCACTATCACCTTTACTTTTTAACTTTGCTTTAGAGTATGCCATTAGGAAAGTTCAGGATAACAGAGAGGGTTTCGAATTGAACGGGTTACATCAGCTGCTTGTCTATGCGGATGACGTGAATATGTTAGGGGAAAATCCACAAACGATTAGGGAAAACACGGGGAATTTTACTGGAAGCAAGTAAAGAGATAGGTTTGGAAGTAAATCCCGAAAAGACAAAGTATATGATTATGTCTCGTGACGAGAATATTGTACGAAATGGAAATATAAAAATTGGAAATTTATCCTTTGAAGAGGTGGAAAAATTCAAATACCTGGGAGCAACAGTAACAAATATAAATTATACTCGGTAGGAAATTAAACACAGAATAAATATGGGAAATGCCTCTTATTATTCGGTTGAGAAGCTTTTATCATCCAGTTTGCTGTAAAAAATGTGAAAGTTAGAATTTATAAAACAGTTATATTACCGGTTGTTCTTTATGGTTGTGAAACTTGGACTCTCACTTTGAGAGAGGAACATAGGTTAAGGGTGTTTGAGAATAAGGTGCTTAGGAAAATATTTGGGGCTAAGAGAGATGAAGTTACAGGAGAATGGAGAAAGTTGCACAACACAGAACTGCACGCACTGTGTTCTTCACCTGACATAATTAGGAACATTAAGTCCAGACGTTTGAGATGGGCAGGGCATGTAGCACGTATGGGCGAATCCAGAAATGCATACGGTATAGAGTGTTAGTTGGGAGGCCGGAGGGAAAAAGACCTTTAGGGAGGCCGAGACGTAGATGGGAAGATAATATTAAAATTGATTTGAGGGAGGTGGGATATGATGATAGAGATTGGACTAATCTTGCTCTGGATAGGGACCAATGGCGGGCTTATGTGAGGGCGGCAATGAACCTTCGGGTTCCTTAAAAGCCAGTAAGTAAGTAAGTGTTGGAAGTACTTGTTACCCAAAAATGAACAAAATAGTCGAGAACAAAATATTTAGTTCGCAGAGAAACTAGTGGACGAAGAAAAATTGGGAAAAAATTATGGACACAATAATTCTTGACCGAAATATTAATGAACAAATTTTTTGGTGGACGAAATGTTTGCTGGACTAATTTCCTTGGGCAAAATACGTGAGATAGTGGACAAATTATCTGATGGACGTACTGCTGTGGACGTATCGTCTTGGAAGCAAATTGTAACACGAACGCAGTCAATTTTGAATAGAACATCTAAGGCACAACAGTCATATAAAAACGGGTTATTGCAGTTTTTATGTAAATTTGCTTCTCTCAAAACAACGTTTGTTTTTCTTTTATTAATTTGACATCACAAATAATGAAATATACTTTATTTGTTAGTTTTTCTTATGTTAATTTGTCAAACAAATAAGTATCTAGAAGATGTATTAAAGTTACCTTATATTACTGAGTACTTTAACAAATGTACCGGTATACCATATTTTGGAACGGAATAAATGACGTCTTTCTATAGGCACCGTGCATGCTCCTCTGGTGGCGACTGTTGTTACTAACTGCAGGACAGCAGCGATAGAGTTATGCTTGAAGCGTATGAATGTACTTTTACGTCTCAGGTTAAATGATTAGAAATATGGATAATCCTAAAAAGCGGAAAGGTAACACAAATTACTGTGTTCTTGGGTGCAGTAATGCTTATAGGAATATTCATTTCCAAAACAGAAAACTGGAGCGGAACGACGTTAATTGTGGATCCAAGCGCAGACGAAAGTAAGTAGGCCTACACTGCTTGTAAATAATCATAGTATTGTGACAGCGACGTGAGAATCGAACTCACGACCAGCGTCCCGCATGAAAGCAGATCGCACAGGCTGCACGGAACATTGAGTGACGTCGCGCGGTGGAGAGAAGAGAGAGGGTGTATTACGTCACGCGACGAGTTTGCGCGCGCATCTGGTGCTGGTAGAGAGGAGAGGGCTCTGGATTTCTCTGGAATGCCATCTCTAGAGACGGGTGGAACCTTCGAGGTTACGTCGCTGTGGTTATAAATTACGGTCGCGAAGGAACGACAGCAGAGTTTCAGAGTTTTCAGTTATTCCGTCAGTGAGTAAGCCAGAGCAAGCAAGCCAGAGTTCGACTCGAGTGTGCGTCCGCATCTGCGTCAGCATCCGAAGGCCTGAGTTCGAGTGCAGTGGACCGCAGTTGGAGGGACCTGAGTTCGAGTGCAGTGGACCGCAGTTGGAGGGACCCGAGTTCGAGTACAGTGAACTGTCTCTGAAGGTCTGTGGTTCGAGATACTGTGAACTCGAGTGACTGAGATAGAAGAACTGTGAACTAAGAACTGGTAGTTCTGATTTGTAAATAGTGCTTTGTAAATATTAGTTAAGATTAACAGTTCATTGTTGTGCGTAATAATCCAAGTAAACTGTCATTGTCGTCGGTGGAGTGCTATAACGAATACTTTGTTGAGTGAAGATCCAATTGTTGACGAGAGCGTTTAAGGTGAATTGTAGAAAGGAATTATTGTTGTGACGAATAAATTACATTGTTGTAACTAATAAAACTCACAGTATTATTATATATTAATGTAAAAATAGAATGTATATGTTATATTATGTTTATAAATAATCATTAAGTTAACAACGACGGGAATTTGTAATTTCAATTCCAATGCTGTATATGCTATTATATTTAAAAGTAAAAAAAAAAAACGATAGTATATAATTGCCGAGTTCTTTACATATATATATAATGTATAATATTAGAAACAATTATATATATTTATTTTAAACGTATTCATATCGATATTTAATTCTTGACTTCAAGTGCTAATGGTTCACCTTGGGAACCAACACTCGCAATAAGAATTTGCAGTATTCATTTCAATAAGAATTTGCAGTATTCATTTTATTGGGACAGAGAGCAGGACACTCCCAAAACTAACATACTGTTCCCAGTATTTTTCCAAAAGATTAAAGAAAAAGGTTGCCTCATCTCAACTAGCTTAGAAAAGGTATGAAAGAGACGCAAAAAGGAGAAGAAAAGATGAAAATTTGAGTATTATGGAAGGTGAATGCTCAACAAGTGTTATTTCGAAAAATGAAATACCCAGCCATACAGGCAGAAGTAAATGAAACCATTCTTAGTGATTTTGGTTTTTCTTTCACAATTGAATTGTCTACTCAAGTGTCTATTCCATTACGTCCCGAACTGAAGTCACATAAGAAATGTTATGGCAAGAGTTCAGGAACAGATGATATGTTTAATGAAATGCAGGGTTTCCAAGATTATTCTTCAAAAAGAGATGAGACAGAACTACCAGACTTAATGGGAGTGACATTTTGTGGTTTTGACTATATTGTTAAAATTGCTGCCAATTGAAACACAATCATACAGTAAGATTAGTGAAGAAAATCGTCTACTCATATTTTCAAATTAAATTGAAAACTGAATTATCGTATTCTGCTATGAGGGTGATGTTCGGAGTTCATCGGACAACTATAATTATGATGTATTTTTACCACCACTTTATTGCTGTTGGTTACAGTAGTTTTGTGTTTTGGCCTAGCAGAAAAAGTATTCAGGAAACAATGCCCGCAATATTGCAAAGAAAGTACACTACTCAAAATGCAGAGTGACAACTGATTGTATTGAAGTTAAAGTGAAACGCCACGTAACGTGGATCAAATGGTGGCCTTCAAATCTAAATGCTACGGTGGCAGATCGAGTGACATATTCATAACAACTGATTGCGGATTATTTACTCTATTAGAAAGTGGTGATGAAGTCAGGTTTTCCCGAAATAAAAACAAACCTCTCCGATAAAGGGATCATTGTTGTTACTTTACCGTATCTGCATGATAACATATTAACAGCTGAAGAAGTAGAAACTACTCGTTAAATAAAACATAACATAAAAAAGACTGCTTCTAGAATCAAATCACATTAAAATACGTAATTTATAGAGACACTATACACATATAAATATTACACACGTCATGACATCAAATGTAAGTGTATCAATGTTTTCGTAATATGACTATTCCGCCTCATTCAATGGTCTGAAATCTGATTTAAATGCCAAACAACTACACTGATATTTCAGGAACTCTGTAGTTTCATTTTTACACTCCTCTAAAAGTACTGAACTTTCCACTGCGTCTATTAAATACGTAAAAACTGGAGAATGCTGGGTTTGCAGTGAAAGATCTGTCCTTGGTCAGAACACTATGAATGAACGAACCTATTCTTATTAATATTACAACTTTTTATCGGCAGAAAGCCGCATGTAATTTCTATATCACACATAACTAGTGAATGAATGCTAGCCTGTAGTTAATTAGGAATTGAGACACTGCACGGCGCCACCAGTACGATTTCCAGATCCTTGCACGGTGCCTATACCATATTTTGGAACAGAAGGAGCATATATACTGAGTACTGTGCTCCAAGCACAAGAAAGTCTTTGCGGAATGAAACGTAGCGGAGTAATGCTGTGAATGAATGTTGATGGCATAAGGTCACACACGTGGGTACTCGTATCTCTATTGGCTCGCTCTCACAGCACAAGCAATAACATTGTTACACACATATTTATACTACCCTAGTTACACAATTAGATCACTGTTAATCTCCTGGTCTTTTAATCCCTTCATATGGGAAATAACATATGCAGGAGAGCGCATGATTTTTAAACTAACGTTATAACGGTAATATTATCTATCTACTTCGCTCCAATAGATGACGCAATAGTAGCACATTCCTTGATCTCTTGGTTGGAGAACAGTAGTTGAACGGAGCTTCCGGGCTAAGATGCCGTGGTCTAGTGGTGCAGATGTTCCCAGACGTTTCGTCTACTACTGCGGCAGACATCTTCAGTGGTTAGGTATTCTAGGTCGAAGCAACTGTAGGGGTATCCTTAGCAGGAGACTTCGACCTAGGATACCTAACCACTGAAGATGTCTGCCGCAGTAGTAGGCGAAACGTCTGGGAACATCTGCACCAGTAGACCACGGCATCTTAGCCCGGAAGCTCCGTTTCAACTAGACACCGGCCGTGAAAGCCTGCATGCTAAGGAGGATATATATTTTTGGGGTAAAATAATTATAATCGACTGAAAATAATAATTTTAGTTTACAACATAGCCACATGTTTAAGCTTTAATTTGGTACCTCAATGAAGAGTTTTCGTCCAATTGGAAGTCTACTATTTGTCCGTCGGAAGGATAATAAATGTCGGAAAATGTGAAATAGGAGAAAACATACTAAGTTATAGGGGAAGTATAGAGCGCTTATATTATAAATGCCCAAATAATTATGAAATTATTGAGATAATAGATACAAGTGATACATTTTTTAAATCCAGAAGAAATGAGCTTCCAGATGAAGCAACAACATTATTTACCAGAATTTTGAAGAAATCTGATATTTATAGAGTCAATGTAGGTCCTATACCAGGCCTGCACAAACAGCGCTCTTTCGGAGCGGGAGAGCGGTGTTTACCGCTCGCCGAAACGGAGAGGAAGATACGTCAGAATGACATAGACTTGCTATGGGTAGAGGAGAGGGAAACGACTCTAGTGGAGTGTAGTGTGTAGGCCTGTTCTCAGTAACTGTTTCACGTTGCTTACCTACTGCTACAGTATAGTATGGAGGAATCTAAAAGACGGAACATAACATTTAACGATTTACAGCTCGAGCTCATTGATCTTCAATGTGACCTAAGAGCTAAAGATCGTTTGAATAATACTACTAGCCTGGTTGAATTTTACAAGACTAAACATTAGCAATAATATACACGACTACACAGGCTCGCTGTGAAAATGATTGCCATTTTTGGCTCAACATTTATATTTGTGAGCAACTGTTTTCTATAATCAGCTTTAATAAAGGCAGACATCGAACATCTGTAACTGATGTTTCATTACGATCAGTAGGCTACTGTTCCTTTCAGCTGACAATAGCATAAAACCTCGTTTTGATGTACTGATAAATAAAAATATAACAAAATGATATTATACATTTAAGTAGCTATAGAATTTCTATTACTTCTGTAAAATAAACATTTCTTTATTAATTAATAATAGTCCAAGATAGTTTTGCAAACACTGCACGGGAATTTATTTCATAAGTACTCGTAATAGTACTTTCTTTTGTGTACATTTTGTACGAGATCGCCCCTTCTTCCAGTCCACCCTCATAACAGAGCGCAGCTATTATCTGCATTCCGCTTATGAGCTGTGAGCCGGCTCGGAGAGCGCAAACCTTGTGCAGGCCTGTTCTATACCTTAACATAAGTGTAAAAAAATAGAGGTGCGAGACAAGAATCCTTTAAGATATGTTAGGAACTGAATTCGGGACCATTTGATGGAATATCATTTAATAGAATATCTACGCTTCATTGTTAGGAAATTCCAGCGCCAATTATTTAGCTGGTTTGTTTCCGTGCACACTCGTAATTGTCTCGGGGTTGTATGTCGCATATGCCGCGACTGTCCACCCAACCGTTAAGACGGTGTATGAGAACGCCTGATAGCAAGACCCTCTGCCACCACCGGCTAGGAAAGGGCGGCAGATGGCCTCGTCTCCCCTTGGCTTAACCCTGCGAGTCTTGTCTTAAGTCGAGAAGAAAAGAATTCTGCTTCAAAGAATATTTTACGGCATTTCACCAGCTTACAAAACACAGAGCGGTTCAGAATAACAATAAAATTGATTTTATTAGACTATAGGTGACATCTGCACAAATGTTTTTAGATTGGAAGTGAGGGTTTGTGAAGTTCAGTTATTTGAGAAAGAGCGTTAAGATGTGCCATACTGCACATGTTAAAAAAAGGAAATGTATGACCAATTATTGTTACTTCATCACCAGAGCTAGGGAGTTTGTATCAAAACTGTTAAGTTGGACTATATCTCTACCGAATGAAAAGTCAATGTTATTGAGCCAGAACGACAAACATGTAGTACAGCCGGGTGATAACCAAACTTGTGCTCCAAACGTCCACGGCCT
This sequence comes from Periplaneta americana, assembly GCF_040183065.1. Classification (NCBI taxonomy): domain Eukaryota; kingdom Metazoa; phylum Arthropoda; class Insecta; order Blattodea; family Blattidae; genus Periplaneta; species Periplaneta americana. The sequence goes on from NC_091119.1 coordinate 161,885,991, forward strand.
TAGAACAAGAAAATAATAAACGAATAATATAAAAATAGTAATTTGTAATTATAAACTTCGTAACTCCTAATCTAAAATAATTTACCCAGACACATAAAAATAATACAAGGTATACAATTATGTTTCTAGCCTCATTATAACAAATAACAATGAACATTTTCGTTTTATCAAAAGGAAAAAAAAAACAATATTTGTACTCTAAAATATTCATTCTACGTCACAAGACGTTACTGGAGCAAATCTGAAATAGGATGGTACAGTATATCTTACTATCATCAGGTGAACAACAACTTTGTGAATCTAATTGTGTATGTCGTATATGGCATATACGAGTAAAAATTGAAAAATTGTAAATTTAAATTTATATATTCTTATCTCGTAGTAGACATAAAACAAATTGTATTATATACTTCTTAATTGCAATTCAGGAATCCGCCTCTGAGCACGAGTTCTACTCTTTCATGGGCGAGCTAAAGCTTTTCTGTTTATATTATATTTTATATTGCAATTATTAGGAAAATAAATAAATAAATAAATAAATGAATGAATAAATAAATAAATAAATAAATAAATAAATATTAAACCCGTAATTGTTTTCAAGAAAATTTTTCATTTCTATTGTAATAACAGCTAGGAAGTTAGTATCGTAATTCTGATGTTGAACTTGGACTATAACGCACCCGAATGCATTGCAGCACGAGACGGCAACATTTAACGAAGAATAGTCAGGGAAAAAACAAACGTGTTACACACTCCTGTTTGCATAATTATTTAATAACAGATGAGTTTACTTTTTTGGAATCATGTATATTAACATTACGTAAACAATTCAATACAATATAATATAATACAATAATAGTTCAACAATATTCTTCAAACTATTCACGACGGTACACAGCTCCACAGAATGCCACTATGCGTTGTTTATGTGAACTGCGTATCGTCTGTAGCGATCGGGAACAGGGCGAGGCGCGGATTATATCTTTACTCCTCGCCGTACTGAAAGAACCTACTGACTTGGTACGAACTTCCTATCTATGTTCATCACTTAATACTTAAAGGTAGGTCTACAGTCAACCCAATTACAGGCCAAATCGACCCACCTTCACAGACGGTGGGCATTAATGGCAGTAGGGATGTCAGTCCTATGTATTCACCGCCTTTATTTCCAAGGAAATACCCCTGTTATTTATTTCTGTTACAAGAGGCTTTTATGACTGCAGTATTAAAAATCTCATTAGGGGTACACGGAATTGTTATTTTTACATAAGTTATGTCTTACATAAGGGACTTATCTCAAAAAGTGTTGAAGCTAGACAGCTGATTATTTACAACTCATGAATACTTAACTCGACTTTATACTGAAACAGTACGGTAGTTATTATTTTGCAGTGTAGGCTTTCACGGCCGGAGTCTATAGATGTAGATTCATTTTCCGGGCTGAGAGGCCGTGGTCTATTAGTTGGTTTTATACCAGACGTTTCGTCTGCAACTGCGGCAGACATCTTCAGTGGAGTGGTATCCGAGGTCGCAAGACTCTTCTCGGCGTACCTGAGGCAACTGATCCTGTGTCTGGTTGTGCGGGCGTATTTATAGTGCGGCTCGCGGGCCGAGGCCTGTTGTCGCTGCGGTCCGCGCCGCTTTGTTCGCTGCTCCCGTTCTGGGTTCCGTCCTTTTGTTGTAGTGGCTTCTTATCTGTTCTGTTTAGGACCGGGTACCAACACTTGTTTAGCTTTACGCCTTCTTCCTTGCGATTAAAGTTGTTGTTATGTTTATGTATTTCGATCGCTTCTCTATGTAGACGGGGGAAGAAGTGCGTCGTCGTGCTCAAGATGTCCGTGTCCTTGAATCTTATGTTGTGATCGCCCTCTTGAACGAGCGACTAAGAAGGGCACGGTCTTCCTACCCTACTTAAGGAATGTGACGGACCGTATCAGCAGGGTGCTGAAGCGTCATGATGTGGAAACGACCTTCCTGCCGACCAAGCAAATCCGGAACATGCTGAGGTCATCCAAGGACAAACGAGACAAGCTGCTGTCCGCCGGAGTTTACAGGATTCCGTGTTCGTGCGGGAAGGTCTACATCGGTACTACACAGCGAAGCGTCAGGACGAGACTGACAGAACATAATAGGAATTGCCGCCTAGGACAGATCGACAAATCGGCAGTGGCAGCACATGCCTATCAAGAGGGCGATCACAACATAAGATTCAAGGACACGGACATCTTGAGCACGACGACGCACTTCTTCCCCCGTCTACATAGAGAAGCGATCGAAATACATAAACATAACAACAACTTTAATCGCAAGGAAGAAGGCGTAAAGCTAAACAAGTGTTGGTACCCGGTCCTAAACAGAACAGATAAGAAGCCACTACAACAAAAGGACGGAACCCAGAACGGGAGCAGCGAACAAAGCGGCGCGGACCGCAGCGACAACAGGCCTCGGCCCGCGAGCCGCACTATAAATACGCCCGCACAACCAGACACAGGATAGCTCGAGGAACAGCGGACGCTCCAATACGAGTGGCTCCGACAGCAGCGGGTAGAGCGAGCTGCCAGGCAACAGCAGCTGTTCCTGGAACAGCAGCAGCAAGCTCGAGCCCCTGTGAGGGAGCCCCGTGCGGTGTCACGCATGGAACTCGGGCGGGTCCGTCAACAGCAGCAGCAGCAGACGGTAATCCCTCCCCTGCTAGATATGCCCGTCGCGCCTATGTGGTCGACCGTGGCAGCGACAATCCCCAATCCTGCTGCCAATAGTGGAGAACCATTATCCCAGCGCCCTAGGCGCAACAAGGGCAGCAGAAAAGTCACTAAGACTACCACGGCAGAGCCCACCTCAGCCCCTGTCCCACCAGCCCAGCAGGAAGCTGTTGCAAGTACCTCGAAAGGCGTGACCGATCCAGGTGCTACCCTCGAGCAAGTTCAGAACTTTGTTGAGGCGGTGCAACTAGCTAACCCTAACCTGCCGCTCGCCCCAATCCTAGAAGGATTAACTAGGGTGATAGTTCTCCTGATGGAGAATCCTATGTCCGCCCTCCCGGAGTTATTTAAACTCCTAACCTCCCTCGTTTCCCCTAATGGCCAGACGAAATGACGGAGCTGCTAGGATGTGTATATGGAACGCCAGGGGCCTTGGACATGTTAGAAACGAGTTTAGGGCATTTCTGGACGTAAATAATATAGACATAGCATTTGTAACGGAAACGTTCCTGACACCCCAAGTAAATTTCAGATGCGCGGGGTTTAAAATTTATAGATTGGATAGACCAGTTAGAAGAGGCGGAGGTGTAGCGGTGTTCGTTCGATCTACGATCGCGCACTGTGAGTATCTCCTTCCCCAGCTAGCGACGTTAGAGGCAGTAGCTATTAGAGCCTACATAGGTAGAATCCCCTTTCTACTTATGGCTGCCTACAGTCCCCCGGGCACACTCACTGAACGGGATTTAGAAATAGTGACAAGTCTCACAGATAGGTTCATAGTCGCCGGCGACTTCAATGCGAAGCACGCTAGCTGGAACTGTAGACGCCCCAATCGGCAGGGCGATAGACTTTTTCAACATTCCACAGGAAACGGGTACGTTGTGATGGCCCCTAGGGACCCCACACACGTACCAGATGCTGCTAATCAAGTTCCCGATATCCTAGATATTGCTCTGGTAAAAGGTCTCACAACCAGGGCGAGATTAACAACTCTGGATGATCTTCCATCCGACCACCTACCGGTGATCATGGAGATCATGCACCCAGTCGAACTCTCCCCAACCGCTGAGAAATTCAATTACAAGGCGGCAGACTGGGTGTTCTTTCAAGACCAGGTAGCCGCTACGCTTCCATCACTCCCGCCCGAAGTTACTCCGGCAGGGATAGATAGGTCAGTTAGCGACCTGACGGAGTGCATTAAAAAGGCAATGGATGCAGGAATACCGAAACGGTCTCTACAACCAGGACGGATGCAGCTGCCAGCCTATATTAGAGACCTAAAGATCGCCCGCAATAGAGCCAGGACATTGTGGAAGCGTACTAGGTTAGATGAACATAGAGTAGAGATGAACCGCTTGCGCAGGCGGATCAGTGAGGCGGTCCACGAAACGGTCGTGGATGCTTGGAAATCCAAGGTTGAGACGATGGACAGCAGAAACATGTCAGATGTCTGGCGTGTATCTCGAACTCTGTCCAATCCGTCTCAATCTATACACCCATTAATAGTCGGTCCAGATGTCACGGCCTTTACTCCTGAGGAGAAAGCTACCGCACTGGCAGACGTTCTAGAGACCACTTTTCAACCCGTGGAACAAAATTTAAACTTACCCCATATCAGAGCTGTTGAGGAATCGGTTCGAGACCTCCTTAGCAGGGAGCCGGAAAATGGGATACGACCTACGAACACCCATGAGGTCGCCCATTTCATTCGTCGCCTCGGCCCTCATAAGGCCGCAGGAGCCGACGGTATCCAAGGAATTACATTGCAGCATCTCCCAAGGTCAGCTATGAAGCGCATAGCAGAAATAATTAATAACATTTTGGCTTCCGGTCACTATCCCATTCCCTGGAAAGAGGCTCACGTAGTTCTCTTTCCAAAGCCCGGAAAGGATAAGACGAATCCAAGCAACTATAGGCCTATTAGTCTCCTCAGTTGTCTCAGCAAACTGGCGGAGAGGGTCATACATAGACGCCTCACTGAAGTAGTGTTGCCCCAAATCAGGAACGAGCAGTTCGGCTTCCACCCTGGTCGTTCCACTACACTCCAGGCACTCCGCATGACGGAGGACATTACCTGGGGCATGAGCACGAAGCGTGTCGTAGCTGCAGCTTACCTGGACATCGAGCGAGCATTCGACAAGGTTTGGCATGAAGGGCTCCTGGTTAAGCTACTGGGCATGGGAGTCCCAGATGGAATGGTACGCCTCATTTCAGATTACCTCCGAGGCCGTACATTCAAGACCCGAGTAGGCACTAGTTTCTCCACCCCTCGTGAAATTCACGCAGGAGTCCCGCAGGGATCGATTATCGGTCCCATACTTTTCAATATATTCATTAATGACCTCCCGTTTCGCTATATCCACGGCAGAAGTAGCCATCTGTATATCTATGCAGATGACACTGCCCTCTTGGCGATGGGCAAAACCTACAGGTTAGCGTCCCGTAGATTGCAGTCGATCTTAGATCACCTCCAGCCGTGGTTCCACGACTGGAGAATCAAGGTCAATGTAGAGAAATGTCAGGCCATACTCTTTTCACTAAGAGCGAGGCTCGAAGACATACCACCTCCACCCACACTTTTCGGACAAGCAATGCCGTGGATGAACCAAATTAAATACTTAGGGATCATTATGGACTCTCATCTTACGTTCCGAGATCATATCCATTCCCTTCTTCGTAAGACCAATGGATTGATAGTTAGACACTATCCCATTCTGGCGGCCTTCACTCCTGACAACCTGGGGGTAGGACTTACCATGTATAAGGCCCTCATTCGGTATGTAATAACCTATGCCGCACCCGCATGGGGGTTCGCGGCAGTGACCCATCTCCGAAAACTCCAAGTTATCCAGAACCAGGTGATTCGTATCATAACACATCTCCCGCGAGTCGCTTCGAGAGAGAAGTTCCACGATGAGCTAAACTTGCCAACCGTAGACGAGTTCATTGCTCGATTGGCTAGAAACCTGTATGAGGCCGCTCGTGCCAGCCCCAACCCGCTCATATCTGGCCTTGGCCGGTATGATCCTAGGTTACGGCGAAGACACCAGACAGGTCCACTAGCTATTCTCTTAAGACAGGAAAACAGGGAGGCAGGTGTCACTCCCAGATTTAGGTAGTAGATTATTAATTCATGACTTAATCTAATAAGCAACCGCTGTGAAATGGCCTGCTCTAACTCGGGCTATAAATCCATTCTATCCCTCTTACAGGTCTACGGAGTGAAGAGTCAATTGACTAGTCTCCGGATCTGACAGAAACCATCAAAAAGCCAGTTGGCTAATACCGTTATGATGGTTAAATAACTTGAGCTAACATATCGTCCCCAATAAATCCGTTTTGCTGATCGATGGAGTTACATCCATTGAATCAAGTCATTTTACCTAAGAGCCAACTGGCTAGTCTCTAAAATTGAGACATCTCATCCTGCCTAAGGTTTTTCCGTGGTTTTCCTAAGGCGTTAAGACAAATGTCGGGATGAGCCCTAAAAGAAATGGGCCACGGACCTGCATTCACTTCCCCAGACATTGGTGACGGCTCAAGATTAATGATTGTTCACATCAAACTCGGGCCCTGGCAGGGTTCAATCGTCTCCTTGTACAGATCACTGGAGTCATCAACGAGCCAATTGGCTGGTCTCCTGATCTGAGAAAAATCATCAAAGCGCCAATTGGCTATTGTAAGATTAATCCCTACGCGTTCGAATCTTCAAACAGCCAAACTGGCTATCACCGTTTCGTGCCTAGACTTCTCCTCCATCGCGTCTCTCCTCCGGATCAGGTCCTGTACTTCTGCCCCTCCTCCCCCCCCGTATGTTGTAGCTAATCAGTTACGTCCATTTTCGGCTTACCCACTAGAAATTTCTAGCGCTCCTTCACTGGGGCGGCGAAACCCGAAGTGAGACAAGTGGCCAAGAGGCTTGGAGCTCACATATTCAGTTTTTCTCAGCCCCAACTCCCCCCTTGCAAAAAGGACGTGTTTTCACGTACCTTTAAAGTTTCTCCTCCCACTTCCCCCCACTCATTCATTCATTCATTCATTCAGACACAGGATCAGTTGCCTCAGGTACGCCGAGAAGAGTCTTGCGACCTCGGATACCACTCCACTGAAGATGTCTGCCGCAGTTGCAGACGAAACGTCTGGTATAAAACCAACTAATAGACCACGGCCTCTCAGCCCGGAAAATGAATCTACATCTATAGTTATTATTTTCTTACTGAGAAATAATTCGATGGTGTTCGGTTAAAGAGGGTTAAGTCATTTCTTGTGCAAGTGAAGTTTTTCTCCCCAGGGAAATACACAAGTTAAATTCTACATGTGGGTGTGCAGAAACAAAAGAATACTAGCATTTGATTTGTAGAAAAATTATTTACAATAGATGTCCTATGTTTAATTTTCATTTCACTCAAAACTCATTTTTATGACTTATCTCCCTTTACCCAAACACCATCGAATTTTTTCTCATTCTTATATTTTTCCAACGATTTTCATTACATTACCCTGCAAAATTTGAAAAAGTTAAGAAATTTCAGAAACATTATTTCAGTACATGTAAAACATCCTAATAAACAATTCCTGAAAATTTCAGATTTCTAGATTAAGTAGTTCAAAAAAAGTTAGTTTTGTGTCGAAAAACTAAACTTGCGAAAAATAAGTATTAAAATGATATACGTGGGTATATATACTACAACCCCTACTACTAGTCAGCGATGTGCAATGGAGAGGGAAAGAAACTGACAACGGTGCCCCATTATCTCCTGTCTTAGTTGCCTCATGAGTGATGCCTTATTCGTGTCGCTTATGAGGTTCAAACCTGTCTTCGGACAGTTGACTAAACAACCCAACAGATTCCCCAAAAGGTTGAGTTCCCCTGAAACATATGCAACTCGTTCTTCACTGCCACCTTTGTCTCCTTACTGATTGTCTTTCTGCTTTCTTGAACCGCAATTAAGAGTCAAGGATCTCATGAAGCGTTGCTGTAATGTTTTTCAACATCGTCGGAGTTCAATACACAGCTAATCTGATTGCGATCCTGGTGTCACAAAGACTTAAAATGCTGTAATGTTAAAATCTGCTTACAAATTGTGTTCCTAGATAAACATTATTAGGGCCTACACAAAATCACAAAAATTCTATCTGCACATAACTCCACATTGTAACAGCTTACAGAGAAATTGCAGAGTGCAGAATGTGTTGCATACCTATTAGGGGATTGGAATTCTAATACTAATTTTATTCGGAGAACAATAATAACTGGCGCGGCGTTCTGCTCATCACTTATTTTCTATCTCAAAATAACTGTGCAGATGACACCCATACTTAAAATATTTCATTGTCTGCCGCCGTGGCTGTATGGATAGCGCGCGCTTTCCCCAACCAAGCGGCCTGAGGTTCAATTCCCTGAATGGGCAATGAAAAAACTTATCCGTTCACGGGACTAGGTGTTTGTCCATTGTCCTTTGATGTCTCAGCGGTGCTCTGTGTCATGACGTTCCCATGCATGTGTGAGCTGTCTAGTGTGAATGTTTATTTTTCTCGATGTCTTCCCCTTGTTCTCCTTGTCTTCTCGCTGTTCACCTTGCCTTCCCTTGTTCTCCTTGCCTTATCGTTGTTCTCTTTGTCTTCCCCTTGTTCTTCTTGTCTTCCCTTGCTCTCCTTATCTTCCCCTTGCTCTCCATTTCTTCTTGTCTTCTGCTTGTTCTTCTTGCCTCCCCTTGTTATCATTGTCTTCCCCTTGTTCTCCTTTTTTACACTGTTCTCCTTGTCTTCCTCTTCTTTTACCCTTGTTCTCCTTGTCTTCCTCTTGTTCTCCTTGTCCTCTCATTGTTATCCTTGTCTTTTCCTTGTTCTCCTTGCCTCCCCTTGTTATCATTGTCTTCCCCTTGTTCTCCTTTTTTACACTGTTCTCATTGTCTTCCTCTTCTTTTACCCTTGTTCTCCTTGTCTTCATCTTGTTCTCCTTGTCCTCTCATTGTTATCCTTGTCTTTTACTTGTTCTCCTTGCCTCCCCTTGTTATCATTGTCTTCCCCTTGTTCTCCTTTTTTACACTGTTCTCCTTGTCTTCCTCTTCTTTTACCCTTGTTCTCCTTGTCTTCCTCTTGTTCTCCTTGTCCTCTCATTGTTATCCTTGTCTTTTCCTTGTTCTCCTTGCCTCCCCTTGTTATCATTGTCTTCCCCTTGTTCTCCTTTTTTACACTGTTCTCCTTGTCTTCCTCTTCTTTTACCCTTGTTCTCCTTGTCTTCCTCTTGTTCTCCTTGTCCTCCCATTGTTATCCTTGTCTTTTACTTGTTCTCCTTGCCTCCCCTTGTTATCATTGTCTTCCCCTTGTTCTCCTTCTTTACACTGTTCGCCTTGTCTTCCTCTTGTTTTAGCCTTGTTCTCCTTGTCTTCTCATTGTTCTCCTTGTCCTTCCCTGGCTCTCCTTGTCACCTCCTTCTTCTCCTTTTATCTTCCCCTGTTCTCCTTGTCTTCCCCTTGTTCTCCTTGTATTCCCCTTGTTCTCCTTGTATTCCCCTTGTTCTCCTTGTCCTCCCCTGGCTCTCCTTGTCACCTCCTTCTTCTCCTTTTATCTTCCCCTGTTCTCCTTGTCTTCCCCTTGTTCTCCTTGTATTCCCCTTCTTCTCCTTTTCTCTTCCCCTGTTCTCCTTGTCTTCACCATGTTCTCCTTTTTTCTTCCCCTCTTCTCCTTGTCTTCCCCGTGTTCTCCTTGCCCTCCCCTGGCTCTCCTTGTCACCTCCTTCTTCTCCTTTTATCTTCCCCTGTTCTCCTTGTCTTCCCCTTGTTCTCCTTGTATTCCCCTTCTTCTCCTTTTCTCTTCCCCTGTTCTCCTTGTCTTCACCATGTTCTCCTTTTTCTTCCCCTCTTCTCCTTGTCTTCCCCGTGTTCTCCTTGTCCTCCCCTTGTTCTCATTGTCTTTCTCCGTTCTCTTTGTCTTTCACTTGTTCTTCTTTTATCTTCCCCTGTTCTCCTTGTCTTCCCCATGTTCTTCTTCTCCTGTTCTCCTTGTCTTCCCCGTGTTCTCCTTGTCTTCCCCGTGTTCTCCTTGTCCTCCCCTTGTTCTCCTTGTCTTTCTCCGTTCTTCTTGTCTTCCCCATGTTCTCCTTCTCCTGTTCACCTTGTCTTCCCCGTGTTCTCCTTGTCCTCCCCTTGTTCTCCTTGTCTTCCCCGTGTTCTCCTTGTCCTCCCCCTGTTCTCCTTGTCTTTCCCGTGTTCTCCTTGTCCTCCCCTTGTTCTTCTTGTCTTCCCCATGTTCTCCTTCTCCTGTTCACCTTGTCTTCCCCGTGTTCTCCTTGTCCTCCCCCTGTTCTCCTTGTCTTTCCCGTGTTCTCCTTGTCCTCCCCCTGTTCTCCTTGTCTTTCCCGTGTTCTCCTTGTCCTCCCCTTGTTCACCTTGTCTTCCCCGTGTTCTCCTTGTCCTCCCCCTGTTCTCCTTGTCTTTCCCGTGTTCTCCTTGTCCTCCCCCTGTTCTCCTTGTCTTCCCCGTGTTCTCCTTGTCTTCTCCTTGTTCTCATTGTCTTTCTCCGTTCTCTTTGTCTTTCACTTGTTCCTCTTTTATCTTCCCCTGTTCTCCTTGTCTTCCCCATGTTCTTCTTCTTCTCCTGTTCTCCTTGTCTTCACCGTGTTCTCCTTGTCCTCCCCTTGTTCTCCTTGTCTTTCTCCGTTCTCCTTGTCTTCCCCATGTACTCCTTCTCCTGTTCACCTTGTCTTCCCCGTGTTCTCCTTGTCCTCCCCTTGTTCTACTTGTCTTCCCCGTGTTCTCCTTCGCCTCCCCCTGTTCACCTTGTCTTCCCCGTGTTCTCCTTGTCCTCCCCTTGTTCTCCTTGTCTTCCCCGTGTTCTCCTTGTCCTCCCCCTGTTCACCTTGTCTTCCCCGTGTTCTCCTTGTCCTCCCCTTGTTCTCCTTGTCTTCCCCGTGTTCTCCTTGTCCTCCCCCTGTTCTCCTTGTCTTTCCCGTGTTCTCCTTGTCCTCCCCTTGTTCTCCTTGTCTTCTCCGTGTTCTCCTTGTTCTCCCCTTGTTCTCCTTGTCTTTCTCCGTTCTTCTTGTCTTCCCCATGTTCTCCTTTTATCTTACCCTGTTCTCCTGGTCTTGCTCTTGTTGTCCTTATCTTCCCCTTGTTCTCCTTGTCTTCCCCTTGTCCTCCTTTTCGTCTCCTTGTTCTTCTTGTTTTCCCCTTGTACCCCTTGTCTTCCTCTCGTTCTCCTGATCTTCCCCTTGTTCTATCTTGCCTTCATCGTCTTCTTATCTTACAGTTATCCTTGTACTCTCGTCTGATTATTTCTCTCCATGTAGAGCCCCTGGTCACATATAACAGATTGATCACTGCTCAGCCTAATGCACTTTCAAGACAACTTTTATCAATTTCACTACGCTGCCATCAAGGTACCGCAAAAGAAATCATCTTATAACTCTAATGGAATTGCATGGACTGATAGCTTGCAGCAGTAATTGCATAAGGCGGTCCTTATCAAACATTTCATTTCCGACAGTGGAGCTCCTAGTGGTTGTTCTCTTTTTTTTTAGTATACTGCTCTTTCGTAACATGGGGATAGCCAATCTGATATATACTGTGTGTGATCAGGGGTAAAGCTAAGCACCTGTTAATTTTTTGTTTATTTCTGAGAGATATCTGTGAAGGATGTGACGTTTGATCCACAGGAGTCTATACATTGCATGAAGGCCGGTCGTCGCTGAGATTATACTCGCTTTCTGATTGCCTTATTATCTGCAGGGCTATTGGCCTTTTTTTCGTATATCCGAAACTGAAGCTTGGGTTTAGGAAGAATAAGAATGTGGTAATAAGTAGAAGTATTGCATTGTGTAATCCTTGTATCACGGCCTACTTGCATTGGATTGGTCTTCACAGAAGTGCATAGTTAATATCTTAGAGAGTTCATTGATATTTCCTCCTTTCCTTGAACAGATGTGTGAACAACTTATCAGGTGAAGAGGGCGGTGTGTTCTTGCACCCGGCATAATACATCACACACGAGATTCTTCTTTTGCAATTTTTAGCAGGAACAGATGTCACAATACATTTCCACAACGGATAACGAACATGGAAGAAGAGTATACGATAGATTTATCCCTTCTGACTCTTGAACAACTCTTGGAACATCATACATTGTGAAATTGAGTTTTCGAATCACGTGACATATATATACCTTTTTTAAATTAATGTATTTTATTTACGTATCACAAAAGGAATGTGTATTAAGTGCTATATATTATAGTCTAACATTTCGACTAAAATAAACTGTTGCGTCGTCGGAAAAGTATATCCATGTATGTTCTCTGTTTGTGACAGCAAGATAATTCCAAGAATTCGCCATGGAATTACTTAACATTCGTATAAGTTAAAACTAGAAAAGTCAAACAGATAACCACTCCAATTGCGATTCGAACCAACGTTCAAATACAGCTTCTGAGCATAAGTGCCACTCGCCAGTTCTTAGATCACATCGGTGTCAAAAAAATCAGTATCTAGAACTGAGAGAAACATTAAGAAATACTAAGTTAGTAGTTTGTTAGATTGTAACTACATTACTTCGACCTACTTACCTGTCAAGTAAACAACCGCATTACTCAAGCAAACTATTCAGGTGGTAGATTATTTCATGGGCATAGTCCACAAATACAAAACTGGTCTGTTTGTGAAAAGTAAGCGATCATTTATTACAAAAACTATCCAGGCGTGGCTTTCCAATTATTTTCGGCGAGGAAAGAATTTTGACTTACATTTTTGGGTTTATTATTGATTTATTTACTTATTTAATCTGACAGGATTAAAGACATAAGGCTTCTTTTTCATCCTCCCAGATAACACATACAAATACAAACAGTAACAGTAAATAATGCAAATTTCGTGAAAGTGCAGCAGAGATTTAATAGGATCAAAAGAGAATAATAGAGAGATAAAGCAAATACTTACTTACAAATGGCTTTTAAGGAACCCGGAGGTTCATTGTCACCCTCACATAAGCCCGCCATTGGTCCCTATCCTGAGCAAGATTAATCCAGTCTCTATCATCATATCCCACCTCCCTCAAATCCATTTTAATATTATCCTCCCATCTACGTCTCGCCCTCCCTAAAGGTCCTTTTCCCTCCGGTCTCCCAACTAACACTCTATATGCATTTCTGGATTCGCCCATACGTGCTACATGCCCTGCCCATCTCAAACGTCTGGATTTAATGTTCCTAATTATGTCAGGTGAAGAATACAATGCGTGCAGTTCTGTGTTGTGTAACTTTCTCCATTCTCCTGTAACTTCATCCCTCTTAGCCCCAAATATTTTCCTAAGCACATTATTTTCAAACACCCTTAACCTAACTTCCTCTCTCAAAGTGAGAGTCCAAGTTTCACAACCATACAGAACAACCGGTAATATAACTGTTTTATAAATTCTAACTTTCAGATTTTTTGACAGCAGACTGGATGATAAAAGCTTCTCAACCGAATAATAAGAGGCATTTCTCATATTTATTCTGTGTTTAATTTCCTCCCGAATATCATTTATATATTTTGTTACTGTTACTCCAAGATATTTGAACTTCTCCACTTCTTCAAAAGATAAATTTCCAATTTTTATATTTCCATTTCGTACAATATTCTGGTCACGAGACATAATCATATACTTTGTCTTTTTCGGATTTACTTCCAAACCTATCTCTTTACTTGCTTCCAGTAAAATTCCCGTGTTTTTTCTAATTGTTTGTGGATTTTCTCCTAACATATTCACGTCATCCGCATAGACAAGCAGCTGATGTAACCTGTTCAATTCCAAGCCCTCTCTGTTATCCTGGACTTTCCTAATGGCATACTCTAGAGCAAGGTTAAAAAGTAAAGGTGATAGTGCATCTCCTTGCTTTAGCCCACAGTGAATTAGAAACGCATCTGTCAGAAACTGACCTATACGAACTGTGCTGTACGTTTCGATAAAGCAAATACAAAGAAAATAAGTTAAATAATTTGTAATGATAATAATGATAACAATAATAATAACGACCTGTCGATCGATTGAAAAAGTAATAATAATAATAATAATAATAACAATAATAATAATAACAATAATAATAATCTGTCGATCGATTGAAAAAAGTAATAATGATCTGCAGATGATCAAGCTTCTTTTGTCTGGCCTCCACGAAGTCCCGACCTCACAACACCTTATTATGCTCTCCGGGGGTTCATCAAGGACAAAGTGCGAAATCACCGCTATAACACAACGGCACAATTACGAGCAGCTGTGGAAGATGCCCTCAACGAAATGACCCATGATTATCTCGGCAAAATATCTGCCAGGACATGGCGCAGAATTCAGTTGTGCTATGAAAATGAAGATCTTCATACCGATGTCTTGGATCGTTAAACTATCAAGTATATGTCCATATCAATCAATCAACCAAACCCATCGTAGAGTCGTAATACATGGAGAGTACGCCCACTTTGTGACCTCACTGTGCAAGGAGAGCTGTATTTAAAACAGATGCTGTAGATCTATGATTTCGGTATCAGATGGGCTTGGAAAACATTCACTTGAAATGTTTCTTAACGAAATATAAACTTAATTTTAATTTGATAAAATATTATTATCCGTACACAAAGGGGGGATTAATAAATTCGGGGAGTATAAAGACATAAATAATTTATTTAATATACTGTAATTCTGAAATATTTAAATTTGTTATTAATTCTCAAGTGAATCCAATTCTCTGTCATAAGTATGAGAAAATTTATTATTTACTAGCCGTACCCGTGCGCTCCGCTGCACCCGTTAGAAATAAATATAAAGTAATTACATAATTAAAATAGGACATTTGACCCAGGGAACATTCGTGTTTGATAGAAGGATAAATCGTTTAATATATTACTTAATTTAAATTGTATCCAAATAATTAAAATATGATAATTTTGGTCCAGAGACACTCATTTGGTGCAATGACAATTCCTTTAACATGTTTCTTAATTTTTATTACATGCAACCATAGTTTAATGAAGATTGACATCATTTATATTTAATGTGTATATTTTATTTTACTTGTTATAGGTTTCCATTGAATTATGGTAGTAACTTAATTTTAACCCTTGTTTTCTACGTATTCAGTAAATAGCGCTTGGCCCACTATGGTTCTGAACCCTTCAAATAACTTAAATTATATTATATTATATTACATATTATATTATATTATATTATATTATATTATATTATATTATATTATATTATATTATATTATATTATATTATATTCCAATGGTGAAATAATAATTAATTATACAAATCGGTTAATTTAGCTTCCGATATTACTTCATACAAACACAGAAACATTATCTGTAGGCTATCTTTCATAGCTTTCGATTGTTGCTGTGCAAGGTCCATTATAGACGAAGTCATTTGTTTTTTAATTCATTACACGACCTTAGATGGCAGTTATTTTAATTTTAAAACTCATTTATCTCATTAAATATCAGTCCTATCAAAATTTTTCAAGGAATAAAACTTATCGCAAATTATTTTTAAAGAAACGTTTGTTATGTAACATTTTTCACAAAAATCAATAATAAGCGAGATATTTCGGTTTATTTAATTCAGGCCCCCTTATAACCCCCATTTTAAATAATATATTTTGAATGCCATATAGCCTAAAATCTAAGTTACAACGAACTTAATTTATATTCCAATTTTCATCGAAATCCGTTCAGCCATTATCGCGTGAAAAGGTAACAAACATACAGACAGACAGATAGACAGATAGACAGACAGACAGACAGACAGACAGACATACAAACAAAAATGTCAAAAAAGCGATTTTCGGTTTCAGGGTAGTTAATTATATATGTTAGGACCAATTATTTTTGGAAAATCGAAAATTACCAGAAAAATTTCGGCTACAGATTTATTATTAGTAGGCCTATAGATTACAATTTCAAAGAACTCATTGGCGCCATATTGACATGTGAATCGTTTCGGCTATCAATTGCATTGTTGTCTCGAGACTAGGCCTCATGGAATGAAGAAGCGATTTATGTTGCAGTTAACGAGAAGTTGTTAAATTGAAATTAGGGGAGTATGAAGACAGAAATAGAAAGATATAGCCTATCAAACTTCTATTTTAAATCCCAACCATGCTCGCAATAAAAATCGCAAACAGTATGAGCGTTTCACGCAATTGTAGGGAATGAATGAATGAATCAACTTTTTTTTTTTCCTGTTGTAGGTATAAAATTTTTAGCTTTGTGTTTAGCTTCAGAGGCGCCTTTACAAACGCATTTTTGTAAGATAATAACAGGAAGGAAGCTAGTATTATGCAGTGTTGTGCATACATTCTCAAAGCTGCGAAGCCGAAAACAAAACTTTCCTCGTGAGGAAAACTGATTCATAAAGCTGACTCACTTCAGCAGTCGGCTCAGCTCAAACGTTTATTATTACACGCTCCTTTGAGAAACAAGTCGAGATCCCAGCTAAGCGTAAACATTTCTGTTCCTTTAAATTATTCAACTGACTCAAGAGATTGCTCATACTTCCTCTTCTGAGCCGTAGATATATTTGCTGTCATCCTGCCGATATAAAGCGTAGTTATGTCGTCCAATCAGGTGGCCTTAATGTCAGATAATGGGTGAGATGAATAAGTAATACTTCTCAGCGTAATCAGCGAGTATAACGATTACTTATTTGTAACTATACTCTGTTTCTGGAATCTGTAGAGTATAGGTGACGAAACAAGTGTTAAGTGGAGGGAGCTAGACCAGTGGCCGTTCTGGGGGAAAGCATTGCTTGAAGACGAACGTCTAAAATGCCACCCCTACCTACCACCATCTGCCACGCGCATCTTACCCCTTAGGGGCCGTGAGCCGATGCAGGCCTTAATACAGCACTTATAGGCTCCGCCCATTCGTTTGTCGTAGGCTCCACCTAAATGCGTCGATATACTCTACAGATTCCAGAAACTGAGTGTAGTGGCATAGTTCACGGGTAAAATGGATGCAAAGTATCTCCAAGCCTGGCCTACGAAAGGAGGGCGAGATATGGAGAAGCAAATGATGCTTTAGTGCGCATTCCAGATCAGTTCGTCCACAGGACAATGTTCAATATACAGGAAGTTCACTACAAAAAAGTCCACAATTAAAACGTCCAATCAAATAAGGCCACTAGTCAAAATGTCCAGAAGTCAAAATGTCCAATATATAGAAATGTCCACAAATCAAATTGTGCAATGTACAGAAATGTCCACAAGTCAAAATAACCAATAGACCTATATAGAAATGTCCTTACTTACGGCTTTTAAGGAACCCGAAAGTTCATTGCCGCCCTCATATAAGCCCGCCATCGGTCCCTATCCTGAGATATAGAAAGGTCCACAAATCAAAATTTGCAAAATACAGATATGTTTCATAGTATATTAATGTGATACCGGTATTACAACATAATTATGCAACAACACACTTTCCTTTAACTCTCGCCGCGACCGCGACAATGCGACTTCTGACTTCCACATAGTGTTCAAAAATAAACTTCAGAAAAGATTTACAAAAAGTGTTTTAAAAACAAATTTCACTGTAAAATGAAAATGAAAATGGAAAAAGAAGGAAAGGGAGAGACAGAGAATGTCGCACCCTGGAAATTTCCGCTCCTCAAGTCATGTCTTTAGGGGCTTTTTTGCCTTAAGCCTCACTGTTCGCACTGCTCTCTCCATACTTGAATGACTGCCAACAGTGAACTTAATACTGTATATGCAAGGATCGGAGTGCAACCAAATGTTCCGATAATCTATCGTTATTACAAACTTATAGGCCTTCTATCACTAGGTATAATAACTGAAATTTTTTGGGTAGACTAAACCTCAAAAGCCTCTTAAGAGCTTCGCCACTCATTAAAAATTGATGAAATTTATGCTAAGAAGAGCTGGACACAAATTGGTCACACTTCAAACCAAGCAAAGGATGAAATTTTGCAAGAACTGAAAGTAACCTCCATTTAAAAAAAATATATAAAGTATGGGTAAATAAATAAACAAATAAATAAATAGGTAGATAGATAGATAGATAGATAGATAGATAGATAGATAGATAGATAGATAGATAGATAGATAGATAGATAGATAGATAGATAGATAGATAGATAGATAGATAGATAGATAGATAGATAGATAGATAGATAGATAGATAGATAGATAGATAGATAGATAGATAGATAGATAGATAGATAGATAGATAGATAGATAGATAGATAGATAGATAGATAGATAGATAGATAGATAGATAGATAGATAGATAGATAGATAGATAGATAGATAGATAGATAGATAGATAGATAGATAGATAGATAGATAGATAGATAGATAGATAGATAGATAGATAGATAGATAGATAGATAGATAGATAGATAGATAGATAGATAGATAGATAGATAGATAGATAGATAGATAGATAGATAGATAGATAGATAGATAGATAGATAGATAGATAGATAGATAGATAGATAGATAGATAGATAGATAGATAGATAGATAGATAGATAGATAGATAGATAGATAGATAGATAGATAGATAGATAGATAGATAGATAGATAGATAGATAGATAGATAGATAGATAGATAGATAGATAGATAGATAGATAAAGTAAATAAGTAAATTCAATAAGTAAATAAATAAAGTCAATAAGTAAATAAATCGCTTGGACATCTAAATCGAATGTCGAGATCAATACTCCAAATGGAAGAAAAGAGCAGAGCTGACCAATGAAGAACCTGGCATACAAAAATATTTCCTAGGTACATAGGCCTATTTGTGCACTTATTTCGCGTTATGATACCATATACAAATTATTCGAACTCTCGTATTCACAAATAATTATTACAAAAATACTTCACAGAGAAAATTAAAAATATATAAATTAAAACAAAAAAAACATCGGTTTATTGCCTTCTACGTGTAATCAAACGTCTACGAGGAATTAATTGCCAAGTGTTCTGTTTTATAAACCAACAACCGTCTTACAATGTTGACGTGAGAAAGCTGTGATAGTTGATGCGCATTTGTCTTTGTAATAATACTGGCTTACATTGGTGGCTACATGTGTTTCTGTAGTTGGGCTCATTGCTGGAACTATCTCTTTACGCGCCTCTCCGTCATGCTCGGTAGCTATGACGACGCTTTCTGAAGACCAATAACTTGGAAGTACGCCCGTTTGTCTACAACCTTATCCCAGTTCACGTATTCTTGATGGGACGTGTGATGTTAAGAAGGCTATTTTTATGTTATCAGTATGTACCTTCATGTTGCAATTGCGTTCTAAGTGCATTCGCGCATAGCCTATGCGTGAAGCAAAACTGGGCGGATGTACACTGAAGTCGATATTTCCTGTTGTTTCAAGAGAACTTATTTCACAAAATTTAATTTTGGTTAAGCTCGGCCAATTTTTTCCTTCTTTATAGCAAGATACAATATCTATTTTTCTCTAAGTTGAGTCAAATAAAAAATGACGTGGCGGTTACGTAAGTATTCTGTAGTATAGGGTGTCCCAACAAGAACGCCGGATTTATTAATGTGAATAAATGCAACAAAAACAGACATCAGAGCAGACAGCAGTGCCGAAAACCCAACAATAACGACATGACAAATATGATAAGAGGAACAAAGGTGTACCACAGTCTAGTATATACAGTCACGAAGCTCAATACGTAGTAAATATGCATCCATAGATAGTTGCTAACCACTAGGATCGCTAATATCGTCTCATTACAGACAATGCGAAATAGTACCGGCACAGTCTATTTTTCCTAGCACCTTCACAACTCTAGCTTCGCGACTGTATAGCCTATATTAGACTGTAGGTGTACGATGTCATTTGTAGTGTTGGAGATTATAAGTTTCTAATTTTGATGGGAATGTGCCTACTTACAAAATGTTTCAGCGAATCTCCTAATGATAACTGGGATACTTTTCACTTTTAGATTTTTATGGTCCACACCTGTGGAATAACGGTCAGCGCGTCTGGCTGCGAAACCAGGTGGCCAGGGTTCGAATCCCGGTCGGGGCAAGTTACCTGGTTGAGGTTTTTTCCGGGGTTTTCCCTCAACTCAATACGAGCAAATGCTGGGTAACTTTCGGTGCTGGACCCCGGACTCATTTCACCGGCATTATCACCTTCATATCATTCAGACGCTAAATAACCTAGATGTTGATACAGCGTCGTAAAATAACCCAATAAAAAAATTATGTGTCTGTTCATTTCTAGTGTAACACCCGGTGTTATGAATTACACGTAACACTTTATTTTGAACTGTTTAGATGGAATTTAACGTTGTTTTATGTAGATGGATATCCCCATCTTTGAAGCATAGGAAAGCACCGATCTAATAAACAATTTGTAAATTGTCACTTTTAAAGATTTTGACAAAGCACATGTTTTTACAAGGGGATATAGTTGTACCATTCTTCTTATCTTTTTTGCTCGTGTACTTACAATGTTGGTATACCATAACAGACGACTATCCAAATGAATTCCAAGATACTTAACAGAATCCTGAAATTCAAGACCAGTACCATACAGTGTCAGTTTCGTTTGTGGTACATTTCCAGTTCTACTAAAAGCAATAACTTGGCTCTTCGTTGTATTAACAGGTAACCGTCAAAGTTGGAACCATTCTTCTATAAGGTGGACACGCAGTTGAAGTTGACAAATGGCAAGATCGGCATTACGATGTGTAGTGTATGCTACTGTATAAGACTATACTGGTGACAGCAGTTTCTGGAAGATCTGAAGTATATGCACAGTACAAGTAAGGGCCCAGTACTGAGTCTTGCGGAACTCCTCCTAAATTTTCTTTTGTGTTGATAAACAACAATTTTTTTAACACAGAGACGTCTGTTCCGAAGAAAATCTACAATTATATTGATAAATTTATTAGAAATTCTGCTTGGATTAATTTATAAATTTATACCGGTATGCCACACAGAATCAAACGCACTTTTGACATCAAGAAATATTGCTGTGATATTAGCTCTATTTTTGAAACCGATAGTTGTTTGTTCAACAAGACGCAGCATTTGGTGTGTTGTAGAGAGACCTTGTTGATATGCAGTCTGATATGGTGGAATAAGATTTGGTACACTTTGTAGAAGTCTGGTCAGAAAAATTCGTTCAAACACTTTGCCAAGGGCATTAATTATTATTGATCTGCGATTTACTGGAGCCGTTGGATTTTTCTTTTGTTTCGGGATAGTGGTATTATATGCAAGTTTCTAACCATCTGGGAAATATCGATGTTCTATACATTGATTGAAAAGGTTGGTAATGTATTAAGTGCCTTCCTAGGTAAATTTTTAAGTTCCATGTATTAATTGTACCAGGCCCTGGTGCCTTTTTAGGTTTAAGGCGTTTAGTAATAATATCCTTAACTTCTGACGGGCTCGTTAAACTAATGTACTGGGACAATGGACATAGTAGGAATGTGCTGACAGTTCCCTCAACATGGTGATAATGTTCAACTAAGCTGTCACATTCATCAGCAGGTTTAAATTGCTTCTCAAAACAATCGGCAATTCAGCTTTTTCACTGGACTTAAACTAGCGAAAAACTCTTATGGAAATGCATGGAGCAATAACTTGCAACTATACTTCCTTCTAGCGGTCGTTTTCAAAACATGCCTTTTTGACAGTGGAGGCTCTGGTGGTTGTTCTCTGTCTCTCTCTTTTTTTTTAGCTGGTTATTTAACGACGCTGTATCAACTACTAGGTTATTTAGTGTTGATGAGATTGGTGATAGCGAGATGGTACTTGGCGAGATGAGGCTGAGAATTCGCAATAGATTACCTGGCATTAACCTTACGGTTGGGGAAAACCTCGGTAATAGACCAGGTAATCAGCCCAAGCGGGGATCGAACCCGCGCCCGAGCGCAACTTCAGACCGGCTGAGCCACGCCGGTGGCTTTTCTCTCTTTATGTTGCTATTTCGTAACATGGGAATGGCCAATCTGATATGTGATCAGAGTTGGAGCCTTTGTCTCGCAAATGCTTTGAAATGGATACTCAGGTCGCAGTTAATACAATAAGAAATTCGACTCGCTGCCTAGCAGTGGCCTAAGCCATATGATAATTAGCTTGATATGGAGTGATAAAGTGTTGCTGACTTCTGTTCCTTTCAATTTCATTAACACTGCGCGGTTCTTAAGAACTCCAACGATACTAAACGTAGAACCAAACATATCAAAGGCATATCGCAAGAGTATTATAAATTAGCGAGAGCTTATACGAATACTGTAATAAATAGGGCTAGCATTTTGATGAAATTGCATCTTTTTTCTAGTAAGCCAGAAACATAGCCGCTTTAGTATTTATATGTCATGTGATAAACCGAGTGTTTTAAGACATATTTGTTAGGGCATTTTTTTTTTGCATTTTTTGCCTGTTTCAATTCCTAAGAGCATCTTTTGTGTTATTCGGACATTTTTGAGGCATTTTCATTTAATTTTGGCCACAAATCCCCATTATTAATATAAAATAACCCTTTATTTTTTACTTGGTTATTTAATGATGCTGTACCAACTACGAGGTTATTTAGCGTCGATGGAGTTGGTGATAGCGATATGATATTTGGCGATATGAGGCCGAGGATTCGCCATAGATTACCTGACATTTGCCGTACGGTTGGGAAATACCTAGGAAAAACCCAACCAGATAATCAGCCCAAGCAGGAATCGAACGCTCGCCCGAGTGCAACTCCGGATCGGCAGGCAAGTGCCTTAACCGACCGAGCTACACCAGTGGCTAATACCCATTATTTTGTATAATATTTTAATCGTTTTCTACACAAATATTGCCCTTTTAACGTAGTACACCCCATGTAATGGATCAGTCCAACCATCCCTTCAATATAGATTCCTCTATACTTGCTAATTCCGTATAAGAGTTGCCTTGTGATGGGCTACATGGAAACTACATCAGGTAAAATAATTAATTAAAGTGTACCACTTCGAAAAAATTGTGTAAAATTAAATAAACTTAAGTGTTGATACTAGAATTTAATTTAATTACTAGTCTAAATATTAAGTAGTACAAAACTCCTTTTCCTACTAAGCCAATTTTAGAATGTAAGATAACTTCTAGGGCATTTTTAAGGGCATTTTTTAAATATTTTAGGTCATAAGTGCATTGTTTTTAGGACATTTTTTTATGGTTTATAGGTCATCAAAATCCTAGCCCTAGTAATAAAATATAACAGTAGCTCAGTGTCAGTATTTTTACAGATTTAATTCAAGTTTAATTATTTAAAAATGTATTGCAATATCGTATCTACTCGTAATTAGCCACCTGCGTTCCCCAGTCGGCTGAGGCGTTTGTCTGCCAATCCGGAGTTGCGTTCGGCCGTGAGTTCGATTTCCGCTCGCGCTGATTACCTGGTTAAGTTTTTTCCGAGGTTTTTCCCAACCGTAAGGCGAATGTCAGGTAATCTATGGCCAATTCTCGGTGTCATCTCGCCAAATACCATCGACGCTAAATGATCTCGTACTTGTTACAGAGTCGTTAATTAACTCAAGAAAAGAAAACCATAACTAATTAAAAGGAATCAGAACCATTTCTTACGAGACGGGATGGGTAGGATGACCAGACGTCGGGATTTCGCCGGACATGTCCTGCTTTTTTTTAGTATTTCGTGAGCGTCCGGCCGGTTTTTTTACGATAAAGCCAAAAAGTCCGGATTTCTGCCTTTTTATACAACATAATGTACAAAATATTGAAATACAGTACGTATATATGACAAAATCTGAGGTCAAAAGTATGTGTTTCTGTCGTTATACGAAAAAAAATATGCATTTTATGAATTCTGTGCTCTAAAAGAATTTGTTTTGAAATAAGATGAATTTTTTTTAAAACAATAGATTTTTAATGGAGTATATTTTTTGAATAGGTGTTTCCAAACTTTGCTGTGTATATGTCAATTCTTTTTTTTCAATAATTGCACAAAATGCCAATGTTGAATGGATATTTTCACCAATCAACACCAAATAGTCAGATGAAAGGAATAGATTATCACTAGAAGGAGTAAAGGGTATTGTAACAGTACAATATAATTTGAAGAATTTTACATGTAAAGAATTTCACACCTATTTATTGAAACTCCCAAAGCTACTGAAGGATTTTCTCTTCACATAAGTACGAACAATAAAATTGTAAGATTAATAACAGTGGATAGCTTTGGTAGGCCTACTGTGTTTGCCAATAATGTTTTTATTGTTCTCAGTGAATGAAAATGAATTTAATGTGTTGTCAGACATTTTTTTTGTTCTGCTTTTTTTCCTTCAAACGTCCTTCTTTTGAAAATTTTGATCTGGTCACCCTAGGGATAGGAAGGTTAATGAAATTCACGATCCGGTCCGTTCCGGTTCACTTCGAGCCATACTTCAAAGAAAGATTTATTTTTTGGGCTTCGTTAATTCAAACTAATCGAAGTTGTTATAATAAATTACATTTCATTTCGCACATTTTTTTACTTTTAAGGGGAGAGGATGGTATTTTTTGGTGAAAAATGAGTAAATTTAAAAAAAAAAAAATCTTTAAAATACTCTGTGATATGTGTGAAATGCATAGCATAACATTTTGTGGGTATTTGTGCCCTTATCGGATGTTGAGTCGCCATTTTTAAACTTCCTGCGTTATGGATTTTTATATCACTCGCCAACTTTTATTGTTGTTTCCGGTAAATTAAATTTTCAAAAAGATTTTTTTTCCATAAAATACCCTTTTATACATGTGGAATGCATTGCATAGCATTTTGTGGGTATTTGTGCCCTTATCGGATGTTGAGACGTCATTTTTAAACTTCTTGCGCTATGGATTTTTAAATCACACGCCCGCTTTTATCGGTTTCCAGTAACTTAATTTTTTTGCTACATTGCCAGACAAAAATGGATATAATTTCTGAACTAATAAAGATACATGCAAGAAATTTAGAACACACATTCTTTAGACTATTAGGAAACTTTTCTCTGTAACAGAATTTTGTTAATTGATTTCATTAAAAAAATACGTCCGTTTGTTTGCAAGAAAGGAAATCAGAAAATTGTTATTAAATATTGTTTATTTTACAAACGTGGGGACTAATATCAAAATTCTGTTACAGACAGTTTATAGAGCATGCTTTTGCAAATACAGTGCAAAAAATTGTTTGAATCTATCTTTAAAAACGGTTTAGATATATCGGTTTTAGTGCAATCCTGCATTGGGTATATATTTTTTTTTTTCAAATTTGGGCTCCCAAATAATTTTTTTTTTTATATTTTTATTTGGTTCAGTTGCCACAGCTATGAGCTCTCTACATACAAAAAATTAATATTTTACACCAAATAGGAAAAAAGTTAAAAAAAAATACCATCCTCTCCCCTTAAAGGAAGATCCTTCTGACATCTTCCTGCGAGTCTAGCAAGTTTTTCAAAGTATCGCGCTAGCGCCTAGCACTAATCGATATAACGAGCCCTACGAAGAAGTTCACAACCTGACCACAGGTCGCAGCGTGTTCTGAGGTCCTGGTCGGAATACCAGCAGCCTCTGCTTTTTACTGCCCTCTTTTACACATGGTTCGAACTAGTAATATCTCCACCTGCTCTCCTTTCCCATCAACAGTTGCCAACAACCTGTTGTGGAGGGGTGATTTCGTAACTACTGTTTTAATATGGAAATTCAATAATAGGCAGAACTCTAGTCTAGACTGACGAGTAGCATGGTCTTCAGGAACATATAGTCTTTCCCATGTTAATTAAATAATGTAACATAAAGTAGTTCCATTACATCAGCTGCTTGTTTATGCGGATGACGTGTATTAATGTTAGGAAAAAATCCACGAACTATTAGAGAACACACGGGAATTTTACTTGAAACAAGTATTGAGATAGGCTTGGAAGTAAATTCCGAAAAGACAAAGTATGTGATTACGTCTCGTGGTCAGAACATAGTACGAAATTGAAATATAACAATTGGAAAATTATACTTTGAAGAGATAGAAAAATTCAGATATCTTGGATCAACAGTAATATGGGAAATATAAATGACACTAGAGAGGAAATTCAACGCAGAATAAATATGGGAAATCCGTTATTATTGGGTTGAGAAGCTTTTAATTTGTCATCTAGTCTGCTTTAAAAAAAAAAAAAAACACTGAAAGTTAGAAGTTATAAGACAGTTATAGGCCTATTACCTGTTGTTCTGTATGGTTGTAAAACTTGGATTCTCACCTTGAGAGAGAGACTGAGGTTAAGAGTGTCCGACAATAAGATATTTAGGAAAATATTTGGGGCTAAGAGGAATGAAGTTACAGGAGAATGGAGAAAGTTACACAAAGCAGAGCTACGTGCATTATATTCTTCTTACTTGCTTACAAATATGGCATTTAGAGAACCCGGAGGTGCATTGCCGCCCTTACATGAAACCCGCCATCGATCCCTATCCTGAGCAAGATGAATCCAGTCCCTATCATCATATCCCAACTCCCTCAAATCCATTTTAATATTATTCTCCTATCTACGTCTCGGCCTCCCTAAAGGTCTTTTTCCTTCCGACCTCCCAACTAACACACTATAATTAATTATGCATTTCTGGATTCGCTCATACGTGCTACATGCCCCGCCCTGGATTTAATGTTCCTAATTACATCAGGTGAAGAATACAATGCGTGCAATTCTGCGTTGTGTAACTTTCTCCGCTTTCCTGTAACTTCATCCCGCTTAGCCCCAATTATTTTCCTAAGCATCTTATTCTCAAACACCCTTAGCTTCTGTTTCTCTCTCAAAGTGAGAGTCCGAGTTTCACAGCCATACAGAGCATTATGTTCTTCACCTAACATAATTAGGAACATTAAATCCAGGCGTTTGAAGACGGCAGGGCATGTAGCACATATGCGTGAAGACAGAAATTCTTACAGAGTGTTAGTTGGGAGACCTGAGGAGAAAAAGACCTTTGGGGAGGCCGAGACATAGATAGGAGGATAATATTAAAATTGATTTGAGGTAACTGGGATATGATGCTAGAGACTGGATTAATCTTGCTGAGGATTGGTACCGATGGAGAGCTTATGTGAGGGCGGCAATGAACCTCCGGGTTCTCTAAAAGCCTTTTGTATGTAAAAAAGTAGTTTCACTAAACATGTGAAGTGGAGACTTCAATGTCGCCAATCCATGCTTCGGATCTTGGCTGGTTGGCTTGCTGGCTTTACGAGTGAAGTCCGACAGGTGGCCGGGTAGTATTCGTGAATCGGATGCTGACAGGTTGACCATCCTGTCTCAGCCATAATAGAGCCAGGTCCCGTCCGCGTACAAGAAGCCTGCTAAGCCACAAGGGCCCAAAGCACCAAGACCTTTCTATTTGAGAATCGGAAACCCGTACTACCCCCAAGACTTTCCCCTAACCACATTTTTATTATTGTAGATGATAGAGGAAATTGGGAGGCTGTGTAGAGTGTTGGTGAAATAATATAGGGAAACGGGAGTATCCCGAGAAAATCCCGCTGCAACGTGTGCTGTGTCCATACCAAATTCCATCACTGGAGATCGAACCCTGACGGCCTGGATGAATGAGTAGCACGTTAGCACTTGAACCACGACCGCGGTTTTGAATCTTAGGCTCGAGTTCAAAGGGTGAAGTCGTGTTTCATGTAGCCTATTGCCACAAAGTCAACCAAGAAAACTTTCTGAATCCCGCATGAATCCAGCCAAATCGACTTCAGA
The DNA here is from genome assembly GCF_040183065.1 of Periplaneta americana. NCBI lineage: Eukaryota > Metazoa > Arthropoda > Insecta > Blattodea > Blattidae > Periplaneta > Periplaneta americana. The sequence continues at coordinate 161,913,408 of NC_091119.1, forward strand.
GCAAAACAATCATACTCTTTTTGTTCCGGAGTCAATATTCTTGGCACCCGCTTTGTAAACACTTTATGGAGACCCAAATAATCAATTATAGGTCAAACACTTTATGGAATGGAGACCCAAATAATCAATTATAGGTCAAACACTTTATGGAGACCCAAATAATCAATTATAGGTCAACAGATATAGGGTAAACTAGGTAGTTATTGACCAGTATACGGTGATTGACCGGTTCCTTTTTTCAAGTATATTGTGAATAAACCACGATCGTGATTTCACTTTTTGCTGCATATACCTCTAGTAACAACCCTTATTTGTGGTTAGTTGTCGCTGTTCATCCCACTGAGTTAGTGTCTGTTGTCTGAGAGGACTGAAATCGATTGGAAATGCAACTGAACTTAAACAAGTGTAAGTAACTAGAGAAATTGCTAAGAATAATGCACGCAATAATTTATTTATTCTGCAAAGGATACATAAATTCTGGTGCTCGTTTTTACACTCACAGTGTGAGAAAAGGTATAAGGTTTCCGTCCACAGAATATTATTTTGTAAAAGTTTTTATATGACATAAAAATGCCCCGTGGTCAATCACTATAAAGTGTATGTCCGCAAACTACAGTGATTGGTCGTTCATAAATTATTTGTTAGAATAATGACCAATGTGCTTCAATTCTATATATGTTATCGGTTAAATGATGGGGATTTTTACAGGACTGATACTATATTATAATGCCTAAGCCAGGTAAAGTGCTTTACGAAACGCTACAGAACCTGTCCGCAGTGGATTTGATTTAAACGAAGCTGCCAAGAAGTTTGGTGTCCTAAAAGCAACCTTAGCGTCCAGAAACAAATATCCCGTTGAAGGAAAAGTATTCTTTGGTCCTCGTCCAGTGCTGGGTGAAGCCATTTGTAATAACATCAGAGAAATTACACACACTTGCTTCTGATAAGGCACAAAAGAGAAAAATGGAAGAAGAGGCAAGAGAAGAAAGGAAGCGAATAAGAAATGAAAGAAAAGCCAGCGAGAAGAGTTCTTTTCTTATTTTTTTTAACTTGGTTATTTAACGACACTGTATCAACTACGAGGTTATTTAGCGTCGATGGGATTGATGATAGCGAGATGGTATTTGGCGAGATGAGGCCGAGGATTCGTCATAGATTACCTGAAATTTGCCTTACGGTTGGGCAAAACCTCGGAAAAACCCAACCAGGTAATCAGCCTAAGCGGGAATTGAACCCGCGCCCGAACGAAACTTCGGATCGGCAGGCAAACACCTTTGCCGACAGAGCTACGCCGGTGGCGAATAGTTCTTAATGAAAAAGATCAGAAGAAGAGAAACGAAACAGACAAGAAAAAAGTGAAAATTGTGAAAATGTGTTGTTCAATCACTAATAAATGAGTATTCAATAACTGTGCAGTAGACGGTCAATCACTAATAAGCGTGTGGTCAATAACTGTGCAGTAGACGGTCAATAACTGTAAAAGTGGACTTGTTGTGTTTATTTAATTTATCTTTGCATTAAAATTTTATTTTTTCTTTTGTTTATTGATTTTGATTTGTTTCTGAATCTTCACTTGACCCAATGCCTTTAAAATTCTCTCAATAAGTTACCACTGTTTTCCGCTATTTCATTGTTTTATTATTCATTAGCTTAAGTGGTCAATCACTATACAGTTTACCCTACATAGTATTATCATCACGTTGTCAGTTCTATTGCCTGTATTTATGTTAACCCTGAGGAGAAAATTCTGAATGAAGCCTCTCTCTCACTCATTATGTTTTTTGTTGTGTGTTCGCATTATTAATGAATGTTACTAAGGTCGTCTATGATTTTCTCGAAGACAACATGACAGTTGTAACACTTTTGTATGACATTTCGATGTAGTAAATGCTTTTATTACAAAACGCGGCGTTGATTGCTGGCACAGCAGAAAATTCATTGCAGTGTACGAATTTCGATATTTTGATAATAGATGGCGCTTGCAGGAACTCTCGCGTCAGACATTCAGAGCGCTCACAGAAAGAGATGTCCGGTTAATGTTCGATCTTTCTAACTAGCATAGGAATTTACTTTGAAGATGAGTAAATACATACACAAATAAGTAAATAAACAAGAAAGTAAATAATCAACAAACAAAGAAACGAACGAGCGAATGAATAAATGAATGAGCGAGCAATATAATAAATAAGTAAATGAATAAATGACACAGTGAATAAATGAGAGAGGAAGTGAAGAAACGAGTGATTAAATGATTGAATGAGTAAATGGATAAAGAGTGAGGGAATAAGTGAATAAATGAAAGAGTGAATGAATGAAAGGAAGTGAATAAACGAATGATTAAGTGAATAAATGAGTAAGTGGCTAAAGAGTAAGTGAATAAATGAAAGAGTGAGTGAATAAATAAGAGAGGAAGTGAATAAACGAGTGATTAAGTGATTAAATGAGTAAATGGCTAAAGAGTAAGGGAGTAAGTGAATAAATGAAGGAGTGAGTGAATAAATGAGGGGAAGTGAATAAACGAGTGATTAAGTGAATAAATGAGTAAGTGGCTAAAGAGTGAGGGAGTAAGTGAATAAATGAAAGAGTGAGTGAATAAATGAGGGGAAGTGAATAAACGAGTGATTAAGTGAATAAATGAAAGAGTGAGTGAATAAATGAGAGAGGAAGTGAATAAACGAGTGATTAAATGAGTAAATGGATAAAGAGTGAGGGAGTAAGTGAATAAATGAAAGAGTGAATAAATGAGGGGAAGTGAGTAAACGAGTGATTAAGTGACGAAGTGAATAAATGAGTAAGTGGATAAAGAGTGAACAAGTGAATAAATAAGTGTGAATAAATGAGAGAAGAAGTGAATAAACGAGTGATTAAGTAATTAAATGAGTGAGTGAGGGAGAAAGTGAATAAATGATTTACAGAGTAAATGAATTAATGAGTTAGCGAGTAAGTGAATAAATAAGTTAGTGAATAAATGGATTAGGAAGCGAATGAGTAAATAAAATAATAAATTAAAGAATGAATGACTGAATAAATTAATGGTGTGAGTGAGTAAATAGTAAAGGAGATAGCAAATGGGCGAATATACTTTATGGAATGAATGAATTGGTTTGTGCATTAAAGGAATTAATATAAGGAACTTTTTGTCTGTCCATTTCACACGCTCCATTCTTCTCCATATCCACATTTGAAATGCTTCTATCCACTTCTCTTCACTTCGTCATAATGCCTATGTTTCTGCCCCCATACAATGCCACGCTCCATACAAAATATTTCATTAGTCTCTTCCTTAGTTCTTTCTCCAGAGGTCCGCAGAAGATGCTCCTTTTTCTATTAAAAGTTTCCTTTGCCATTGCTATCCTCCTTTTGACTTCCTGGCAGCAGCTCATGTTACTGCTTATAATACACCCTAAAGTATTTTAAGCTGTCCACTTACTCTACTGCCTTATTTAGAATTCTTAAGTTTACCTTCTTCATTTTTCTTCCTATAATCGTGGTCTTCATCTTGCTTGCAATTATCTTCATCCCATATTGGTCATAGCTGTCATTTAGCTCCAATAGCATATTCCTTAGTAAATCATATATCATCATCAGTAAATCTTATGCTCTTTATTCTTTTTCCTCCTACTATCACTCCCCCATGTTCTGAAAATATTCTTCGCTAAATCCTCTAAGTAGATGTTGAACAGATTAGGTGATAAAGGACATCCTTGTCGTACTCCTTTCCCTATTTCACTTCCTTCTGACATTTCTTCTCCTGTCTATCGTGACCTTCACTCGTTTCTCCTTGTAAAGATTACAGAACAGCCTCCTCTCTTTCCAATCCACACCAGTTTTCTTCAGGATCCCGATCAGCTTATTCCAATCTACTCTATCAAATACCTTTTCTAGGTCCACAAATACTACATATATAGTGCGATCGAAAAGTCCCTCCGCAGCTCTATTAGTTCTAGTAACCCTAGAACACAACCCTGTAGAAAGTTGGCACTGCTCCATTCATTCCGGTTTGACAACCTCACACCCCCAGTCCATCATATGAGCGTATTCCGAATCTCACCGGTGAGCAATCCGATGGCATCACGGTGTTCCGAATTCCATCGATGACGTCATTGATGCTCCACCGGTGTCGCACCGGTGCCATCAACTTGCAGAGGTGGTGGCAGTCTCCATCAGCCGCCATCAGTGAATCTGACTGGTTCTTGTATAGGGCGGGAATTAGCAGACGAATGACATCGTGCACTGTTGTGTCATGGCGGTGTGTTCTGCTTTAGTTCTGCTGTATTGTTTGTAATGAGCACAACGTAAAAACTAAAAACAATATATTAATGGCTTATGAGCGAACATGTCAACGGACCAGTTATTACTACTGGTTCAAGAAATAAATTGTTTATGCTATCTTTTCTTTGAGCGAGATGGGAGTACGAAAATTTCGCAAAATTTTGCTAGCGTAGCACAGACAACAACTTGTACAGTCGCCATGACAGCCATCGATCCTTCCAGCAGTTTTGTTCCTTATTTCGCTGCAACGTGACGTCATTGATGCCACCGGACTGGTGAGATTCGGAATACGCTGAAATATGCTTAGCAGCCAGTGCTGCCACTTGAATTCTCTACCAAATACACTTGAATTCTCTGCCTAATGGATTCACGGCTACACAAGCACTGCGGAGAGACTTCTCGATCGCACTGTAGGCTACTTCTTTATTCTTATCGAGGTGGAAAGGTAAATGTGTTGGGTTTTAAATAATAAAAAAAAAGGTAAAGGTACCCCCGTAAAATGCCATGAAGGCACTTGGGGGGCACGGAGATAGAGCCCCATGCTTTCCATGACCTCGGCACTAGAATGAAGTGGTGTGGTCGGCACCACACTCTGACCGATTTTACCCCCGGGAAGGACCCGGTACTCAATTTTATAGGAGGCTGAATAAACCTCGGGGCCGTTCTGAAAGTTTGGCGACGAGAAAAAAAAACTGTTACCACCTGGGATCGAACCCCGGACCTTCCAGTCCGTAGCCAGCTGCTCTACCAACTGAACTATCCGGCCGCATTTAAATAAATAAATATTGGAATAAATAAATAATAAATATATTATTAAATAAAGAAATGCATTAGTAAATAAATAAAGAAATGATAAAATAATTATAAAAATAAATAATTGGATGAGTAAATTTTTTTTGTTTAATTTTAATTGGTTATTTAACGACGCTGTATCAACTACTAGGTTATTTAGCGTCGATGAGATTGGTGATAGCGAGATGATATTTTGGCGAGATGAGGCCGAGGATTCGCCATAGACTACCTTGCATGGGTGAGTAAATGAATGAATGAACTAGTAAATGAATTAATAAATTAGTAAATCATTATATGAATGAATGAATAAATGAATGAGTGGATAAATGAATGAATAAATGGGATAAATGGATAAATAGCTAATAGATACATTGACAGGTATGTAGATAGATAGATTAATAAATGAAAAAAAAATAAATAAACAAATAGCCAGGCAGACAGGCATTTTTAAGTTTCAGCTGTGTTAAATAGAATTCCCATAAAATGTAGCCTACTATTAACAAATACGATACATTTTTGTTCTTTAAGTCCCATATGTTGTGTGTGTGTTTTTTTTAAGGACTGTAAGTAATACATAAAATTTCCTTCATGTTATAAAATTCTTTACAGAGATAAGAACTTGCGTGCGCACCAACCCAATATACATGCAGGGACTTGTTGGTGAGCCTTTCTTCTCTTTGAAAACTAGGCGCAAGTGACGAAGAAGGAAGTACATCTTCATTGGTATCTTGAAGGCAGAAATATATTTCAGTGTTTGAAGGAATTTTGAAGTATCAGGAGACTTAACTCAGGGAATACAGTATAAACGTCGTAATTAAGGACACCAGAATACAACATATTAATGATATGATTCATCCTTACTTACTGCGTTATGACTCCGGGAATAAAAAAAAATATCGAAACGTCTAGAAATCTGAACACGCAACGCGTACTTTTCTTGATATAGGCTAATTCGAAGCCGATGGGAATCTGAGGCAATTAAAATTAGCGAACATTAGAAATAAGGAATGTTTGATTTTCAGAAATTTTAGTTGCATATTTAGTAGATATGGAATTAATCTTAGCCACTAAAGAAAGGTGAAAATATTGTTCTCACATGAATATTACGCTGCCTGTAAAAAAAATTTAAGCTCATGTTATTCAGTTATTCATGTTGTGCGGTAAGTTACTGTATTGTACGATATGCGTTACAAATGAATTCAAATCTCTTACTTGAAGTAGTAATGTTTCGGAGAACATTGAAAGCGCACAAACTGTTGTATTATTTCTATCAAAAGCGCAACAAAATAAAGCTGGAAATACTTCGTAAACGCACCGCGGAAAGAATGAAAACTTAATAGAGACTATATGAAGAGTCCACTGCAAGAATGATGGATGTCACTTTCTTGTCGAAAATGAACCAAGACTGTCAATGTATAGCTTAAGACATATAGAATGTACATACAGAGTTATATGGCATTAACACTGATAGTCATTGTCCAGTAATGATCGGAAAATCACAGTTAAGCTTTGAGCGCTAAGCATTTCAAACTTTCAATTGCTTCTCCTGCAAAATGTATTCCAAATGACATCCGTCATTCTTGCAGTGGACTCTTCATATGCAAAATGATAAAAAATTAAAGACATTAATGAGGCACTCAGAAGCAAAGTGATACAAGTAACATTTAGTAAGTTTTGAGATAAATGACTTTGAAGTTGAAAAGGAAATTAAAAAATTTGTTACAGGACTATGTTGCTGTAAATTTACAGTTGTATATGTTGGTACCTATATTTTTTAACTTCTAAATAGAAATTATCTATTCTAAAACAGTTTAGGTAAAATAGGGTCCTAAAGTCACTTGTATTATTTTGACACGAAACTATTATTGTGAAGAAGTAATATAAATGCAACGGTTTTCAGTATTTGTATAATTATTATTTAAAACAAGAACAAGGACATTATTTACAACATTGAAACATTCCTGTCTTAACAGCATTTGAGCTTTCTTATTTTCATATTACGAGTATAACACAAAATGTGTGTATATAACAGAAAGAAGCGGGTTAATAAAATTATTAATTTTGAATGAAATTCAGCCTTAGTCGCTGCCCATTACGTCACTAGCCTCATCTAAATAAGTTACATCTCTCTCTCTGCTGCAACATCTGTGTTTCTGTCATGAAGTGCATCTATACCGCGAATATTCCTTGAACTTCCTCTTCCTCGCACTCTTCCACGTACACGTCCTGCAGTCCTTATTACAGGCCCCTCCTCATGCTTTAGGTCATCTAAGAAAGAATGGTGTATGGGTAGGGTGAATTTCTTTAGCTCTTGCAAGTTTCTCCACTTAGCAAAAGTTATCCTTAATGGATCGCTGTATAGTTGGTCTAGCTCAATGTGTGCAGGCCTTCCACGAAGATATTTCGAGAAGTCAGCGCTGTAATATATGGCAAATGAATTGGTCATAAACAGAAGAAACTATGTAAACAACGCACTTGTATTAATTTGTCTCTCAGTCAAAACTCTGTATGCATTGTAATACTAGAGTTAGGCCAACATGGACCAGCACTGACTGGAACTGCACTTATACAGGGACATCATTTTATTTTTACTTCAATTTTTATTGTACCTGAGTTTTTGAATGTACTTCACTCCCACCCCTTCTACTAATGAAGTTCCAACTGTCCTCCGCACAGAACCAAGGCCGCATATAGTAAACAGTACTGATTGAATATAGTACGTTCCAGAAATATGTTCGCGTTTTACAGTAACGAAAGAGCTTTCAATATTGAATCATATTTTAGCGCAGGTACTATCGTCCGTTTGCCTACGTCGCATCCCGGTTCTCCCCATCCGCTTCTGTTCGCCCCTCTGTAAAGGCTAGTGGCTGGGCTGTCTTTGCTCTTTTCTGAAAACATTAATTTCTGTTAGAAATTGGAGGTCTACGTAACATTATACAACTGTTTAAAATAACTTAAATAAAAGGGCTCGTTAAATAATTAACTGTCACTTGATTTCCCTCCTTTCTACGACCCTGCGACATAACCACTTGGACGGACATTAGATAACATGTCTGAGTAATTTTATCTGTGCGGATCGGGCGGAAGTGAAGATTGAATTTACAGTACGTAAGGTACTCGTTTATAGAGTAGGTACAGAATTATTTCAACATGAGTTACTAGTACGAAGGACGAAACTGATATTTGGAATTACATGCAATAGTCTATAATATGATAATATGCACGAAAGAACTGAAGCCTGTATCGAAATGAACGGCCACCATTTTCAAAAATGTGTTTAAATATCCATATTATGATTATTTTTCAATTTAACTTCATTCTCTATATTGTACGCTAATGTGATGTAGGCAATATAATATACACTGCATAATGAATACGCCCGAATTTCCTAGTTTACGTAAATGGATAAACTACTTTTCTTCCCTCCTATACCTAATAAAATGATTTGTTTGTATTTTACGCCAGAATCATCGAACTCCAGTCGTGGAAGGGGGTAGCAAACGGTGTTTCCGGTATAGCCAGGTTAATATTAAAAATGTTAGTAAAAATATAATGATGTCCCTGTATTACTTTTTCTCTGAATAGAAGATACATTAAAGATTTAGAATATACATTTATGCTAGACCATGCCGAAATGTAGTAATTATACACCTGGTAGCAGACCTTTAATGCATGTCATTAAAGTACACCTACAATTAAAGGTCAGGTCTTTCAGCCAATGACGACTCAGGTTACAACTGTTCAGCCAATGACAGGTCAACTTTCTATCGTTATAAAACCGTAAGTATCGATTATTCTCGGATATGCAATCGAAAGAGAATTAGCGAAAAGTCACGGAGGCTGGAAATCCAATACTGTCGCAGAAGGTTATGTTCTGTTACTATAATAATTAGCGTTAATTGTAAATAATATTCAAATAAATTCAATTTGTCATCTCGTTTTTCAATGTCTAATTTAATTTCAATGTTATCTCTGTAGGTTCTTATGGCCTTGCAAGGTCAATGTGGACATCTGTTCCTCGGAAAAAAAACAATACTTTCGCGTCTGCGCACATCTCACAACATACGGGACATTGCTAAAAAATTAATAATATCAAGTTAGAAATATGGTCGAGCATAAAAAGTCGTATGAAACTCGCCTATAATGGTAATTAAGAAGCTCGTATGAAAATTATGAAACTCGCTTGCGCTCGTTTCATAAATATCCATACTCACTTCTTAATAACCTTCATTATAGGCTCGTTGCATAATGTACAATTATCTCATTTAAAAAGAAAACGTCACTTGTATCACTTTGCTTCCGAGTGCCTATTTAAAACTATTTATTACCCTTGTAATATTACAACTTACACCGTGCAAAATAATTGTAACGTGATTAAAGGCGTATAATTCCTATAATATTACAGAGGGATCAGACATGCAGTGTATAAACACGCCAGAAGCCGTGACATTTTGAAATACGTAATTAGATTCTACGTCGAACAGATAGTTAGGAAATTACAGGCATATAGCCTAATTGTACAAATAAAGGCATTTGCAGATTGTTAACAAGAATAGCTTGAGCTTTGCATCATGTTGTGTAGAGATAGTAGACTATCATGGTTGTCCTTTGTAATATTTCTTCTTCTGCAAAACAAGGTTCAGGTGAGCCCTGTGCATAAAGGGGAAAGGAAAAGGAAAGGAGATACCCTCGCCCAATCCTTTTCGCTTACACCACTTTAGAAACAAGCACACAGTAAGGCACTGTGCATCAGTGATGGATTTTTAGGCGACCAGCGAGAGCCGAAAGCTATGATGCCTACTTTATACAATTCGTCACTCACCAATATTTGCCTACCTGTCTACTCGTATCGAACCGAAACATAACTGTCTCTGCCGGAAAAGGTGGAGTGAGGAGTTAAGGGGTGGGGTTAGTGACTCGATTGAGTTATTAACGCCCAGGCCTGGTTTAGGCCTCTCAGACCTGCTCCGAGGTTAAAAACTGGTCCGCCCATCTCCTGTGTTGTCGGCTCCTGACTCTTAAACCCCTTGGTCTATAATGTAGTGCTTGCCATGGATATCTTGAAGGTAGCTTCCTCAGTACGCGTTCCTTCCATTTCTTCTGATGCTGTTGTATATCCTCTACGATGTTCATTCCCCCCCCCATTGTTCTCTTATGTCTACGTTTCTCACTCACTCACTCACTCACTCTCTCTCTCTCTCTCTCTCTCTCTCTCTCTCTCTCTCTCTCTCTCTCTCTCTCCTAGTCACACACATAGGGATCTCATAAACATCATTTGGGCAGCCTCAAGGCGTTGTTTGTCATGTGATCTTAGTGGCCATGTTTCCTTGGCATAATTTTAATAGTTGGTTTCGACACTACGTAGGCTATAATGTATAATCTTTGCTTCATCTCTTTTCTCATACTTGTGCCGAAGTTTCTTTCAATACAGCCATTCAATTTATTGTAATTATTTATATCATAGATGTCCAATTGTACCTCGTACGAGGTAACCCCTGGCGTAAGCAACCCGCAGCGCATGTTCTTTAAAGTAGTTTTTCCTATTTTATATGGAAAATTATTGACCTTAGCAGAGCATGCTTGACGTGCAATATCTCCTGGTTCTATAGACCAATGGTTCCCATCTTTCATGACTGACGACACACTTTACTAAATGCTCACTATATCGCGATACACTTATTTGTTTTATTAGTAACAATAATATAATAAGTATACCAACTTATATGTAGTGTCGGACATCCAGTGTTGTAAATAGGTCGATGTTAACATGCAATCGAAATTTAAAAATTAAAAAAACAAAGGTAAAGGTAAAGGTAAAGGTAAAGGTAAAGGTATCCCCGTAACATGCCATGAAGGCACTTGGGGGGCATGGAGGTAGAGCCCCATGCTTTCCATGACCTCGGCACTAGAATGAGGTGGTGTGGTCGGCACCACGCTCTGACCGCCCTTTACCCCCGGGAAGGATCCGGTATTCAATTTTATAGGAGGCTGAGTGAACCTCGGGGCCATTCTGAAAGTTTGGCAACGAGAAAAAAATCCTGTTACCACCTTGGATCGAACCCCGGACCTTCCAGTCCGTAGCCAGCTGCTCTACAGGTATGTGTAAAAAAATTGCAACCTATCTATGCTGGACGTCCGATAAAAGATTATTGTTTTTGAAAACTCACCTATTTCAATTAATGTGAAGTCTACGCTTTGTGGATTGCACATAGTTTCTCTATACGTGCCCTTATGGTTGACAGGCCAACACGTAAATCATCTTCAAGATGCAGCAGTCTGTTCCTTTGTTTACATTTCACTATTTTATGGTGGAAAATGCTGATTTACACAAGTATGACGTTGAAAACGGCAGTTCAAAATGCATTTTTAGTTTATTTGGGACCATCGACTGATTTGACAGAATATTTCCGCATATAAGACACTTGGGATTTTGTTTATATTCATCTCCACGCCACGTAAAACCATATTGCAAGTATTCATCACTATGGTCTCTGGATAAACTTCGGGGCTTATACCGCGTTGTCTTGGTGTTGGTGGCTGACGTTTCGACCGCTGTGTTGTGGTCATCTTAAGAGCTGTCGAAACGTCAGCCACCAACACCAAGACAACGCGGTATAAGCCCCGAAGTTTATCCAGAGACCATGTACACCAGCCGCGGAAGCCTACGCGAACATTCATCACTATATTTACAAACGCGTTTTTGTGAACCCTGAAAGGAATTTTCACTCACATTATTTGAATTGATACTGTTGTCATCTAACTCAGAACTTGATTCAAATTGTCTTTTTCGAATTAAAAATTTGTCCGCGATAAAATCTAAATATAGCACTTTTGATAAAATAGTCGCACTATCACCCGCCCACACATAATACTGTAGGCTACTGAAACTGACCAATATGTTCTGACGATTCTAAAATACACTTAGTAATAAACGAATTACTACGCATTGTTGTAGGTGTTCACTTTCATTCGAATTATTGCCAGGCAGAAAAATTAAGCTGAGCATTGTTGCAGGTGTTCACGTTACATTGGTAAAGTCTGTCTCAAAATAAAATGTACCATATCAAAGACTTCTTTGTAAATAAAAAATGCGTTGTAAAGAGACTTTCTAGATGGAATACAATTTATTTTGTGCGAGATCGTGCGTATTTGCTTGTTTTCCGCACAGAACCAATACGCGGTAAGTGTGAAATACCACATTCAGTATTCCCAACGTAACACACATAACAATTTCCCTCTTCTTACCGCTTAAGCGCGACATTCATTTTACTGCTTTAGGCTTTTAACATATTATTTTTAGAGACGTTTAACATAGTAATAATTATCAATTGGAAACTTACCACTGCAATTTCACCTAAATTGCAATGTTAATTATTGTTTTTAAATATTTGCAAAAATTAAGTAAAGTCTATTACTCCACGAAACTTATTGCATTCCTGATTCAAGTAACATAAAGGAAGCCGTGAAAAAATCAACAAGATCCAGATGCCGATGTTATTACTGCAATATGTTATATAAATAATATTGTTAAAATATTAAAATGAAAAATAAATCATTACATAACCTTACCGTTTGTTTTAAGTTCGCATTTATAGACTGGAGGGGAAAAAAAGACAGACGTATATCACGGCCTGCTGGAGTATGGTAAACACAGAAAATATTTTATAGCAACAATGTTGAAGAAAGATATTTTGGTTTTCCGAAGTTGCCGTCATTAAACAGAAACCATCATGGAGATTTCATTGCAACTAATTAGAAATTCGTCTTTCAGGTATGTAATAAACGATCTTCGCACAAAATAATGTACGATACACGAGCGGTATGTTTGTTTTCAATTACTATTACAATTCCAAAATTTCGCGACACACTGGTTGGGAACCACTGCTATAGGCGTTTGGATATCCATGATTTATGTTCTCTTCTAAATCCGTGTTCATTTCTATTGTCGAAATTTTACAACCCTGATACTTAAAATTCGAAACCTCTTCAATAATCTTATTGTAATTGACTATTTTTACTCTCATTTGTTCTCGTCCTAACATTGCCATGCTTTTTAAAAAATAACAATAAATGTATTTTATTCTTCTGGTGTTAAGGTCATCAGGCCGCCTCATCCACACCACCAGAATAGTAATATACGTTACAAGAGCGGTATGTTGACGTTTTCATGGTCGAGGAAAAGATTGAAAAAGCGAAACATAGTTGAGCTTTTTTAATTTCCGAGAACATGAAAACAAATATACCGCTCGTGTATCGTACATTATTTTGTGCGAAGATCGTTTATTACATACCTGAAAGACGAATTTCTAATTAGTTGCAATGAAATCTCCATCTTGGTTTCTGTTCAATTTGTAAAACAAAAAAATCTATCTTCAACATTGTTGCTTTAAAATGTTTTCTGTGTTTACTATACTCCAGCAAGCCGTGATATACGTCTGTCATTTTTTTTCCCCCAATCCATAAATGCGAACTTAAAACAAACGGTAAGGTTATGTAATGATTTATTTTTCATTTTAATATTTTAACAATATTATTTATATAACATATTGCAGTAATAACATCGGCATCTGGATCTTGTTGATTTTTTCACGGCTTCCTTTATGTTACTTGAATCAGGAATGCAATAAGTTTCGTAGAGTAATAGACTTTACTTAATTTTTGCAAATATTTAAAAACAATAATTAACATTGCAATTTAGGTGAAATTGCAGTGGTAAGTTTCCAATTGATAATTATTACTATGTTAAACGTCTCTAAAAATAATATGTTAAAAGCCTAAAGCAGTAAAATGAATGTCGCGCTTAAGCGGTAAGAAGAGGGAAATTGTTATGTGTGTTACGTTGGGAATACTGAGTGTGGTATTTCACACTTACCGCGTATTGGTTCTGTGCGGAAAACAAGCAAATACGCACGATCTGGCACAAATACATATGTATAGGGCTTATAGGCTATACAGCGAAAAAAAAAAATAACGTTCATTAAAACAAAACAAGAACTTTTACAATTGCAATAATACAAAACAAAAAGATAAGGCATGAAACATTAAAAATGTTAAATTTGTGTACTATTAAACAAAACTTAAGATCGATATTAATATTAATCTACTGTAAATAACTAAATGAGGAAGGACAATTAATAATTCAAACAAGAAATACAATAATAAATTATTAGACAAAGACTGTAATCAACACATCTATTAATTTTTAATAATACATTTCGTTAGACAAAAAGTGCGTTTCTAGCTTAAGTTTGAATTTCGATAGGTCCGAAAATCCCTGATATCACTGGGTAGAGAATTCCAAAGACGAAGTAATGATACTGTACTGTATAGGAAGACAAACATAATGAAGTTCTGTGATGAGGGACAGAAGGAAATGCTCGATTCTGATTCCGTACTGTTGTGAGAAACTGAAAACGTGTTGCTAGATAATTCGGAGTAGAGGTAAGCAAACGTTTAAATAGCAGTGTCAGTGAAAGCAAGATTCTTTGTTTCTTCAGACGAACCCATGATAGAAGCTCGAGGGATGGTGTTACATGATCAAGCCCTTTTAACTCCCTCCCTTTTTAACTCTTTGTTTTATTGCAGAAAATTTTCGTATTAGGCCTATATGTTTTCATTACTTCATTTAATGTTGTTGTTGCAAACTGTAGGCTTCTGTTTCTCTAATAAAATACTTGGTCGTGAGTATAGTGTTGATTTTCTTTTTATTTATCAATTTGATATCTAACATACCGGTATTCGAAGGGCTAAACAACAATAAACCTTTTAACATATTATTTTATTAAATTAACTTAAGAATGAAAACCTATTTACGTCAATATACAGGGTGATTCACGAGGATTTACCGTCACTTACAGAGCCTATTTCCGAAGGCATTCTGAGCAAAAGAAAGTCATATAAACATGTGTTCTAATCTCAATATTTTCAGAGTTACGTTAATTTGAAATTGTTTGTAAAATATCATTATTCTTTAGTTTTAAGGGTAAAGAATATTACAGGAAAAGAATGAACTGTTCATGAGTATGAGTTTTTTAATTAGCTAGCATCCTGATGTTAAAAATGTGTTGTGAATTCCATAGTTGCTTCGTACAGATTTTTTTTTTTTCGATTTTTAACTACAAAATTACATTTTTCTTATGCATTTATCACACAATTGTTACAAATCGCGCCACTCTTGTAAATTTTTCAAGAATGTACATTAGGATACATAATTAAATTGTAAAAATTCAAGTTCCTACTGTAAAGTCGTAAGCCTATGATTTGTAACAATTTTTGTTATAAGTGCATAAGAATAATGTCATTTTTAGTTAAAAATTGTAACACAAAACCTGTACAAAGCAATTAACAACACTTTTTAGTTTCAGAATACTAGCCAATTAAAGAAATGATAGGCCTACTTCTAAATAGTTCATTCTCTACTTGTAATATTCTTTTACCCTTAAAACTAAAGAAAAAAGGAATTTTACTAACAACTTCAAATTCATGTAACTCTGAAAATATTGAGATTAGGACAAATGTTTATAGAAATTTTTTGCTCAGAATGTCTTCGGAAATAAGCTCCGTAAGTGGCGGTAAATCCTCGTGATTCACCCTGTATAGGCCTACCGGAACCGTTGAAAACTTCTTTCTCCTTTTTTCTTTCATTGCTTTCTCTTTTCTTTCTAATCTTTCTTCTTTATTTGATTAGTTTATTTCTTCTGCCCTTAATTCTTTTTCTCTTCATTATCCCCCCATTTTTTTTACTAGTATTTGTGTTTATTTTTTCTTTCATTTTGTTTTTTAACATTTTATATAGCTTCTTTTTCCTCTTTCCCTTCAGAATTCCTTCTTTACCCTCAGTCTTTTCTCTCTCTCCTTTCTTCCATTTTCTGTTCTTTCCTTCCTCCTGTTCTTCCACAGTCTTGATCCCCCCTTTCCTCGCACCTCCCTCTGTTGTGGGGCGTATTGTAGAGACAGCCCGCTGTTTCCGTTAACGGGAATTATGCCAAGTGGAGGAGTCATTGATTAAAACGCGCGGTTACCTAACTGCTGTAATGAAATCCGTGTAGGCGGCCCCTAATTACAACGTGCGACCCACTGCTCCTTCTGCACCATAACGCATCCCGAATGCGAGAAATGGACTGCCGCTATCATCGCTGGCTTTCAGCAGTATTATTATTTGAAATAACTGTTGTATAAAATGGCCACCGAGTTTACATAGCTGACTGTAGAGACAGAAGCTGCACTGATTTCATTTTTGTATGCGGCATTTGTCCACTCCATATCTTGAATCCCTCGCAGCTTCACAATGCTTGGTTCTATTCATTGCTTTCACTAAGTTCCTTTCTAATAAAATAACGCTACAAGTTTTGCTTCCCTGTTGCTTAAGAGATAGCGTTTTTAGCCACAAATAATTCGGGGTCCAAGTTTGACTCTCTGCAAAGAAAGAGCAGGAGTTCCCAACAGGTTCAGTGTAACGGATTCCTTATAGCTCATACTTCATTTTGGCGGATCCCCTAATAGTACATTATGCAACGAGCCTATAATAATAATAATAATAATAATAATAATAATAATAATAATAATAATAATAATAATAATAATAATAATAATAATGATGTTTTATTTTCGCTGGCAAAGTTAAGGCCTTCTCTTCCACTCAACCAGCCTTAATCAATACAATAGGCTACATATTTAAATTACAAATATTTACACTACACTTAAAAGTTTCTCTAGCAATATTCTTCAATTTTAACGACTAGTAGATTACATATTTATTTAAATTTAGATAAACCTATAAGGTAAAGTAGTAACTGTAGTATAATGATAGTAATTAAGACGCAAGTATGTTTTTTTATGAAACGAGCGCAAGGGAGTTTCATAATTTTCATACGAGCGTCTTAATTACCATATAGGCAAGTTTCATGCGACTTTTTATGCTCGACTATATTTCTAACTTGAAATTATTCAGAAATATTCATTTTATTTGTATCTGACAGAAGATCGGAAGTTTTGTCCACACCTGTGGAGTAACGGTCAGCGCGTCTGGCCGCGAAACCAGGTGGCCCGGGTTCGATTCCCGGTCGGGGCAAGTTACCTGGTTGAGGTTTTTCCGGGGGTTTTCCCTCAACCCAATATGAGCAAATGCTGAGTAACTTTCGGTGTTGGACCCCGGACTCATTTCACCGGCATTATCACCTTCATCTCATTCAGACGCTAAATAACCTCAGATGTTGATAAAGCGTCGTAAAATAACCTACTGAAAAAAGATCGGAAGTGACCTTGTTCATAGCTCGAAATTGTGAGATGTGCGCAGACGCGAAAATATTTTTTCCGAGGAACAATAATGTCATTGACCTTGATGTAATGCAGAGAATGTATAACCTGGAAATTGATTTAGAATTGAAAAACGAGATGACAAATTGAATTTATTTGAATATTATTTACAATTAACGCTAATTATTATAGTAACAGAACATAACCTTCTGCGACAGTATTGGATTTCCAGCCTCCGTGACGTTTCCCTCGTTATCTTTAGATTGCATATCCGAGAATAATCGAAAACCTGAACTTCAATGAATAGGTTGTACTTTAATGACATGCATAAATTATTTCACAAAGTTGTTTTACGAATTAAATATTTGCATGATATAGTGAAATAAATATCTTTAGTAAATATATAGCGACCTTAAATTTTATTGTTAGCTTTTGAATATTTTTTAAAATATTATTTTATTGTTTCGTTCAGCGATGTAGCGCATACAGATCTGTGAGAAAATACTATCATCATAACTAGAGCCCGGATGTTTAGGCAGTTAAAATAGGCGGGAAAAAAGGCAATAAAACGTAAAAAAAAGTAATAACAAATTTTGAAAAAGGCATAATATATTTCAGCAATAAATTTAAATTATATCAACATGAATCACGTTTTTACTTCGTAGGTGACACAAGTTGGAGATAGGTTTGGAAGTAAATCCCGAAAAGAAAAAGTATATGATTATGTCTCGTGACGAGAATATTGTACGAAATGGAAATATAAAAATTGGAAATTTATCTTTTGAAGAGGTGGAGAAGTTCAAATATCTTGGAGCAACAGTAACAAATATAAATGATACTCGGGAGGAAATTAAACACAGAATAAATATGGGAAATGCCTGTTATTCGTTTGAGAAGCTTTTATCATCTAGTCTGCTGTCAAAAAATCTGAAAGTTAGAATTTATAAAACAGTTATATTACCGGTTGTTCTTTATGGTTGTGAAACTTGGACTCTCACTTTGAGAGAGGAACAGAGATTAAGGGTGTTTGAGAATAAGGTGCTTAGGAAAATGTTTGGGGCTAAGAGAGATGAAGTTACAGGAGAATGGAGAAAGTTACACAACACAGAACTGCACGCATTGTATTCTTCACCTGACATAATTAGGAACATTAAATCCAGGCGTTTGAGAAGGGCAGGACATGTAGCACGTATGGGCGAATCCAGAAATGCATATAGAGTGTTAGTTGGGAGGCTGGAGGGAAAAAGACCTTTAGGGAGGCCGAGACGTAAATGGGAGGATAATATTAAAATGGATTTGAGGGAGGTGGGATATGATGATAGAGAATGGATTAATCTTGCTCAGGATAGGGACTAGAGTCGGGCAAACAGCCTCTTACTCCCGCTCGTTCTCGTAGGCGAGACTAGCTGGCCGATAATGCCAGTTCCGAGAATCGTATTCTCGAGATTGGCACTCTCGGGAACGAGGAATACCGGGTCCCGGCCTGTTATCGCACGGCCGACTTATCGTTATGAAATGCGTATACTGACTGCCGGCTTAATTGCCGCTCATCACTGCAATTCGTGACTCTTTCTGAAATATTAATGTTCATGAAGTAATTTAAGAAGGCACAGCAGTGTGGTATGCAATAATACAGCACATTATGATTGTCGACATTCTTACAGAAGTCACACTATTTTAATGAACTATTTATTGCCTTTCCGGAGAAGCAAAATAATGCAGCACTTTCAGCCGTTACCTAATCCTAAGCTAGTCTAAAACAATAACAAGTTATGGTTGGAGCTATGATATACTTTCTCGCTATCAGCATTTCGTTGACATTCCATATTTAATCATTCGATAGTATTTTGTATACGCTATAGTAATGGATATCACACGACTGTATTATTATTATATTGCGCGTTCACATCTGGATGTTTCGTTGTAATGCAAGGGCATCTTCATCAGCATGGGTAATTATTGCGCGGTGTAAGGACGAAATAAAATAATGCTTATTTATATTATTATAAAGGACCAAAGGCTCTGACAAAAGATATTTTTGTTTTCCAACTGATAAACTGCTGAATGTGAAATGGAAACACTTTTGCAAGGGGAAGGACAGAATTACGAAATAGAGTAGATCCTTTCACAAATTGATCATAATTACTTACAAATGCGTTTTAAGGAACCCGGAGGTTCATTGCCGCTCTCACATAAGCCCGCCATCAGTCTCTATCCTGAGCAAGATTAATTCAGTCTCTACCATCATATCCATTTTTATATTACTTCCCATCTACGTCTCTGCCTCTCCAAACGTCCTTTCCCTCCGGCCATCCAACTAACACTCTATATCCATTTCTGGATTCGCCCATACATGCTAGATGTTCTGCCCATTTGAAACCTCTGAATTTAATATTCCTAATTATGTCAGGTGAAGAGTACAATGCGTGCAGTTCTACGTTGTACAACTTCCTCCATTCTCCATCCCTCTTAGCCCCAAATATCTTCCTAAGAATCTTATTCTCGAACACCCTTAACCTCTGTTCCTCAAAGTGAGAGTCCAAATTTCACAACCATACAGAACAATCGGTAATATAACTGTTTTATAAATTCTAACTTTCAAGTTTTTTGAGAGCAGGCTGGATGACAAAAGCTTCTCAACCGAATAATAACAGGCATTTCCCCCCCCCCCATATTTATTCTGCGTTTCTTCCTGAGTGTCATTTATATTTGCTTTATCATAACAACAGAGAATAAAAGAGGGTTATTATTATTATTATTATTATTATTATTATTATTATTATTATTAAATTACCTAGTTACTTTACGACGCTTTATGAACTGCTATAGCTAGCTAGCGTCTGAATGAGATGATAATGCCAGCGAAATGAGTCCAGGGTCCAGCGCCGAAAGTTACCCAGCATTTGCTCTCAATGGGTTGAAGCGAGAAACCTCAGCTAGGTAAAGGCTGGTTCACAATAAACCGGGAGCGGAAACGACAACGAGAAATAATGTTAAAATAAATATATTTAAATGTGAACATTCACAATTACCGAGAAGATTGCCGGAGCCCGGAAACGGGAACGTGAAAGTTAATTATGAATGCTCACATTTAAATGTATTTATTTTAACAATATTTCCGTTATCGTTGTCGTTTCCGTTCTCGGTTTATTGTGAACCAGTCTTAACTTGTCCCAACCAAGATTCGAACCGGAAGCCGATCGTTTCACAGTCAGGTGTGCTAATCGTTATTCTACAGCGATTATTATTATTATTATTATTATTATTATTATTATTATTATTATTATTATCATTATTATTATTAGTACTGTTATCATCATCATTATCGTAATCATTAGGATGATTAAGATTATGATTATCAGGATTATTATGATGGTTATTATTTATTACTGTCTTGTAAGTTATCATTAGGTACCGGTACAAGTATTAGAAATCTGATTAATTCTTAATTTGTTATTCTCGTTCCTATAACATATAGGATAATTATTATAAACCATATAGGCCTATATAATTTTATATTGTAACATGGCTAGAATACAATAATGATTGTTCTGTAACAATAATTTATAACGTGCACACCAATAGAAAGTGTAGTTTTCTATAGTATAGGCTGGTTCACAATAAACCGGGAACGGAAACGAGAACGGAAATAATGTTAAAATAAATGTACAGTATTTAAATGTGAGCATTCAGAATAGTTAATTGTGAATGCTTATCTTCAAATATATTTATTTTAACAATATTTGCGTTCTAGTTCTCGTTGCCGTTTCCGTTTTCGGTTTATTGTGAACCAGCTTTTAATATTTTCATGTTTCATATCGTTGTATTACAAACTATTTTTTTATTTAGTTGTTATAAAAGATAGCCTAATTACTGTAAAGTGTAAACCATCTTGGACTATACGAGTATAGCCTCATTTTCAACTATCTGTATTAAAATACCATTTAATACCATCCGTACAATAACGAGTTTTCAAGCGTTGAAGGGTTCCGTACAAATTTTACGGAACAAACGTTTGAGTCATGAGTCCCGCGCTAACAGGTTAACTCGCCGTTATTCGAGAACCAGTAAAAATTTTGAGTTGCCATCACTTTTAAAAGTAATTTCCATCCTTTCTCAACATTTCTCTCGCTTTGACCCCCCATCTAACGTGAAAAACAAAAAAGTTTGCCGCTTACCAGCGGTGAAGTCTGAACAGATCAATCTCCATCGAAGTTAATATATATATTTTTTTCACTTTCCAAAAAAGATTTTCAGTTCGATTTGCTTTTCTATGCTTTCCTTAGATATTGAGCTATCAATCCAAAAAATTACAGCGCGATTGATTAAGTATTATAGGAGCTACGACATGATATATATTTAAAGAACCGGGAAGTGTATAAGCCAATGCTTCCTATAGAAGCATGGCCCGAGCGATACTGCTTTCTTATCATTACTACAGTCCCGCATAGACGTCCTAGACTGTCGGGAATGACCTAGTATCGGTAATCTCGGGACCAAGAGAATCTCGTGTTCTCTATCAGTGAGTCATTTGGCTACGTTAGGTACTCGCGCACTGGGCGAGACTGCGGTGATTACGCAACCGAGAACGGGCGATAATATGAGGCAGTCTGCCCGACTCTGTTCTCTTGGTCCCGAGATTACCGATACTAGGTCATTCCCGACAGTCTAGGACGTCTATGCGGGACTGTAGTAATGATAAGAAAGCAGTATCGCTCGGGCCATGCTTCTATAGGAAGCATTGGCTTATACACTTCCCGGTTCTTTAAATATATATCATGTCGTAGCTCCTATAATACTTAATCAATCGCGCTGTAATTTTTTGGATTGATAGCTCAATATCTAAGGAAAGCATAGAAAAGCAAATCGAACTGAAAATCTTTTTTGGAAAGTGAAAAAAATATATATATTAACTTCGATGGAGATTGATCTGTTCAGACTTCACCGCTGGTAAGCGGCAAACTTTTTTGTTTTTCACGTTAGATGGGGGGTCAAAGCGAGAGAAATGTTGAGAAAGGATGGAAATTACTTTTAAAAGTGATGGCAACTCAAAATTTTTACTGGTTCTCGAATAACGGCGAGTTAACCTGTTAGCGCGGGACTCATGACTCAAACGTTTGTTCCGTAAAATTTGTACGGAACCCTTCAACGCTTGAAAACTCGTTATTGTACGGATGGTATTAAATGGTATTTTAATACAGATAGTTGAAAATGAGGCTATACTCGTATAGTCCAAGATGGTTTACACTTTACAGTAATTAGGCTATCTTTTATAACAACTAAATAAAAAAATAGTTTGTAATACAACGATATGAAACATGAAAATATTAAAAGCTGGTTCACAATAAACCGAAAACGGAAACGGCAACGAGAACTAGAACGCAAATATTGTTAAAATAAATATATTTGAAGATAAGCATTCACAATTAACTATTCTGAATGCTCACATTTAAATACTGTACATTTATTTTAACATTATTTCCGTTCTCGTTTCCGTTCCCGGTTTATTGTGAACCAGCCTATACTATAGAAAACTACACTTTCTATTGGTGTGCACGTTATAAATTATTGTTACAGAACAATCATTATTGTATTCTAGCCATGTTACAATATAAAATTATATAGGCCTATATGGTTTATAATAATTATCCTATATGTTATAGGAACGAGAATAACAAATTAAGAATTAATCAGATTTCTAATACTTGTACCGGTACCTAATGATAACTTACAAGACAGTAATAAATAATAACCATCATAATAATCCTGATAATCATAATCTTAATCATCCTAATGATTACGATAATGATGATGATAACAGTACTAATAATAATAATGATAATAATAATAATAATAATAATAATAATAATAATAATAATAATAATAATCGCTGTAGAATAACGATTAGCACACCTGACTGTGAAACGATCGGCTTCCGGTTCGAATCTTGGTTGGGACAAGTTAAGACTGGTTCACAATAAACCGAGAACGGAAACGACAACGATAACGGAAATATTGTTAAAATAAATACATTTAAATGTGAGCATTCATAATTAACTTTCACGTTCCCGTTTCCGGGCTCCGGCAATCTTCTCGGTAATTGTGAATGTTCACATTTAAATATATTTATTTTAACATTATTTCTCGTTGTCGTTTCCGCTCCCGGTTTATTGTGAACCAGCCTTTACCTAGCTGAGGTTTCTCGCTTCAACCCATTGAGAGCAAATGCTGGGTAACTTTCGGCGCTGGACCCTGGACTCATTTCGCTGGCATTATCATCTCATTCAGACGCTAGCTAGCTATAGCAGTTCATAAAGCGTCGTAAAGTAACTAGGTAATTTAATAATAATAATAATAATAATAATAATAATAATAATAATAATAATAACCCTCTTTTATTCTCTGTTGTTATGATAAAGCAAATATAAATGACACTCAGGAAGAAACGCAGAATAAATATGGGGGGGGGGGAAATGCCTGTTATTATTCGGTTGAGAAGCTTTTGTCATCCAGCCTGCTCTCAAAAAACTTGAAAGTTAGAATTTATAAAACAGTTATATTACCGATTGTTCTGTATGGTTGTGAAATTTGGACTCTCACTTTGAGGAACAGAGGTTAAGGGTGTTCGAGAATAAGATTCTTAGGAAGATATTTGGGGCTAAGAGGGATGGAGAATGGAGGAAGTTGTACAACGTAGAACTGCACGCATTGTACTCTTCACCTGACATAATTAGGAATATTAAATTCAGAGGTTTCAAATGGGCAGAACATCTAGCATGTATGGGCGAATCCAGAAATGGATATAGAGTGTTAGTTGGATGGCCGGAGGGAAAGGACGTTTGGAGAGGCAGAGACGTAGATGGGAAGTAATATAAAAATGGATATGATGGTAGAGACTGAATTAATCTTGCTCAGGATAGAGACTGATGGCGGGCTTATGTGAGAGCGGCAATGAACCTCCGGGTTCCTTAAAACGCATTTGTAAGTAATTATGATCAATTTGTGAAAGGATCTACTCTATTTCGTAATTCTGTCCTTCCCCTTGCAAAAGTGTTTCCATTTCACATTCAGCAGTTTATCAGTTGGAAAACAAAAATATCTTTTGTCAGAGCCTTTGGTCCTTTATAATAATATAAATAAGCATTATTTTATTTCGTCCTTACACCGCGCAATAATTACCCATGCTGATGAAGATGCCCTTGCATTACAACGAAACATCCAGATGTGAACGCGCAATATAATAATAATACAGTCGTGTGATATCCATTACTATAGCGTATACAAAATACTATCGAATGATTAAATATGGAATGTCAACGAAATGCTGATAGCGAGAAAGTATATCATAGCTCCAACCATAACTTGTTATTGTTTTAGACTAGCTTAGGATTAGGTAACGGCTGAAAGTGCTGCATTATTTTGCTTCTCCGGAAAGGCAATAAATAGTTCATTAAAATAGTGTGACTTCTGTAAGAATGTCGACAATCATAATGTGCTGTATTATTGCATACCACACTGCTGTGCCTTCTTAAATTACTTCATGAACATTAATATTTCAGAAAGAGTCACGAATTGCAGTGATGAGCGGCAATTAAGCCGGCAGTCAGTATACGCATTTCATAACGATAAGTCGGCCGTGCGATAACAGGCCGGGACCCGGTATTCCTCGTTCCCGAGAGTGCCAATCTCGAGAATACGATTCTCGGAACTGGCATTATCGGCCAGCTAGTCTCGCCTACGAGAACGAGCGGGAGTAAGAGGCTGTTTGCCCGACTCTACAAGAGAATCTCGTGTTCTCTATCAGTGAGTCATTTGGCTACGTTAGGTACTCGCGCACTGGGCGAGACTGCGGTGATTACGCAACCGAGAACGGGCGATAATATGAGGCAGTCTGCCCGACTCTGATAGGGACCAAAGGCGGGCTTATGTGAGGGCGGCAATGAACCTCCGGGTTCCTTAAAAGCCAGTAAGTAAGTATGTAAGTAAGTAAGGTGGCACATGTTGACTTATAAAATACTTTTTTCGTGATTTTACAGACCTTACATAACAAAACTGTTCCATCTGTTGAAAACACATGGGCACCAAATTCACTAACGTAAGCATGAGGTTTATTTTTCAATGGTTTACTGAATTTAGGTATTCTAGCTAACCGATCTTATACCTCCTGCCACCCGACAATAACTGACTGTTCCTCACTCAAATTTCTTTCTCCTACAATAATAAACACGAGTAGCACAAAATTGTAACAGTAAGATTTGAAAATATGAAAACAAACAATTGAAAATGCTACGTGACAACTTCAATGAGAACGAGCTTAATACTTAAAATTATAAAGCTGATTGTTGATATCGTGAAGACATGACAATATTATATCTGTAACTGCGAATTGTCGATCATTATTCATATTACACCAATAGTATTAAAGCACGATTATTAGCAAATTGAGCACCGAAATAAATTATTTTATTTACTATTGTTAATAAAGTTGGTCATTGTTTCAAATATTTAAATTTCATACACATTACATTACAATTAATTAGAAAATTGTAAATAAACAAGAAATATTGCTTTAAAATGACAAAAAGGCCATTTATTATTGAATTAGTAGACCTTAAAAAGGAAAAATAGGCAAAATAAAAATTGGCCCTATCACTTTGATTTACCCCAAATCACGTCTATATCTATGAAAATAATGATTTACTTCCACCCAGTAAAAAAAGGCATTTTGCCAAACATCCGGGCTCTAATCATAACAATGTAGGCTATAAGTAGTCTATATAACAACAAGTAGGCAAACCAATTTACAAGTCCCTCTGTGACAGAAAATGTAAGAATATTTTAATAAAATGTGATACATTTTGCAATTATATGTTCTTCATCGGACGAATTGGATCAATCTGAAGGTAGTAGATTGCCCTGTGGAAGACTGCTCTTAATTCTTGTGGTTTGAGCAGATCTCCCGAGAGGCAAGAAAGCTGCTCCCGAGACATTCTTAAGGTACCTAGGAGAAGAATGTTTTTGCCTGTCAACGGATGAATTCTTATGTAGTGTATAATCCAATTTATTTGTGTAGTTATGAATTACTGATAAACCATTTAACCAAAGGTCCCGGGTTCGATATCTGGCTCCGGAACAATTTTTCCCTCGAAATTATTCAAATCAACTTTACAGGAAGTTATACCTGAAAGCTCAATTTGCATAATACACGTCACTATTCGTTAACAGAAAACCACAATTTAAGTCTCACAGAGTTTGTGTGCACTCAATGTTGGTTGCTTGACGGTTGTCAGCTCACTTGAGGTCTGTGGATATAGAGGGAAAAATTGGATCGGTGTCAGGTAGAGTTTCTGGGTAGTTCGGTTCGTAGAGCGTTGGTACGTTTAACCAAAGGTCCCGGGTTCGATACCCGGCTCCGGAACAATTTTTCCCTCGAAATTATTCAAATCAACTTAACAGGAAATTATACCTGAAAGCTGGATTTTCATATTTTAAGAAGGTTTAGATTGCTTTATGACCGTTGTGCTGAGTGTAGACCTATAGTTAGAGGTGGTGATGTTGAATAATTACAAATTTATTTTGAGATATAGTAACTTTTTCCATGTTAGGATAAGAACTTGTCAACATCCCTCCTTAATGTAAACCTAAATAAGACAATTAATCATTAGAAGGGAGATTTCATAATCGAACAAAACATACGTAAAAACATAGCAGGTAACAGTATTATTATTATTATTATTATTATTATTATTATTATTATTATTATTATTATTATTGTTATTATTTTAACTTTCTATGTAGCTTCGTTTTTCCTCTTTTCCTTCCGAATTCATAGATTTCAAAAAAGGCATATGACTCGGTTAAGAGAGAAGTTTTATATGATATTCTTATTGAATTTGGTATTCCCAAGAAACTAGTTCGATTAATTAAAATGTGTCTCAGTGAAACGTACAGCAGAGTCCGTATAGGTCAGTTTCTGTGAGATGCGTTTCCAATTCACTGTGGGCTAAAGCAAGTAAATGCACTATCACCTTTACTTTTTAACTTTGCTCTAGAGTATGCCAATAGGAAAGTCCAGGATAACAGAGAGGGTTTGGAATTGAACGGGTTCCATCAGCTGCTTGTCTATGTGGATGACGTATGTTAGGAGAAAATCCAGAAACGATTAGGGAAAATACGGGAATTTTACTTGAAGCAAGTAAAGAGATAGGTTTGGAAGCAAATCCCGAAAAGACAAAGTAGGCCTATATGATTATGTCTCGTGACGAGAATATTTTACGAAATGGAAATATGAAAATTGGAAATTTATTCTTTGAAGAGATGGAAAAATTAAAATACCTGGGAGCAACAGTAACAAATATAAATGATACTCGGGAGGAAATTAAACACGGAATAAATATAGGAAATGCCTGTTATTATTCAGTTGAGAAGCTTTTATCACCTAGTCTGCTGTCAAAAAATCTGAAAGTTAGAATTTATAAAACAGTTATATTACCGGGTGTTCTTTATGGTTGTGAAACTTGGACTCTCACTTTGAGAGAGGAACATAGGTTAAGGGTGTTTGAGAATAAGGTGTTTAGGAAAATATTTGGGGCTAAGAGGTATGAAGTTACAGGAGAATGGAGAAAGTTACACAACACAGAACTGCACTCATTGTATTCTTCATCTGACATAATTAGGAACATTAAATCCAGACATTTGAGATGGGCAGGGCATGTAGCGCGTATGGGCAAATCTAGAAATGCATATAAAGTGTTGGATGGGAGGTCAGAGGGAAAAAGACCTTTGGGGAGGCCGAGAAATAGATGGGAAGATAATATTAAAATGGATTTGAGGGAGGTGGGATGTGGTGGTAGGGACTGGATTAATCTTGCTCAGGATAGGGACCAGTGGCAGGCTTATGTGAGGGCGGCAGTGAACCTCCGGGTTCCCTAAAAGCCAGTAAGTAAGTATTGTTTAACCTTAAAGTACATTATTTTGATCTTTACGACGAACTGCATGATACTGTATGGTTGCTATATGTCTTGCGCCAGAAGACAAAAGGAAGTAAGCTCCAAAACATGGGTTTCCAGATTATGGTTGATATATATAGACTTTAGTGCTTGTTGTGATGTTGGTACTCCCGAATTCTAGGAATGGATAGTTGCGTATACTTTTTATATTAAAAGGAAATAAGTCATAAAGCTGTGTACAGACCCAGAAACAAAATTCAGGTGGCCCAAATTTTGTTTCTGAGGCTGTACAAAGTGGATCATTCATCTCACCATACCTCAAAATGGAGATTTTTTGACTTACCTCCTTATGGCTTCTGAGGTAGGATGCATGCAACTGTACTTCTTGTAGCTTCCCCACTTTGAGAGCATGACCACAACTTCTCAGACTTCAGGGATCCTAATACCACTACACCGCACTGTTCCCCCCGGGGTACCAGAAGTTGTGGGCATATTTTATTCATCAAATAATCCTGTGTTATATACCTTTGGGTCTTAATATAAATACCAGATACTCCAGTAATCAGCTTCGAAACCGATTGAAAAATACATCTCAGTGGAGCGAAACAAAGTGATTCTGATAGCTTGTATTAATTTCCAACCCAAGTCATAATAAACTTTGTAAATTAGACAACACAGCCTGGAAAGTGGTATTAAATATAAGCAACACCAAGGAAATGAGAATAAGTGCTACCATCGATAGTGAACCAAGAGTTCCAGGGAAGAAACTAGAAAGGGTTGGACTGCTTTGTGTGTTTGGGAAGTGTAGTAACAGAGTTTGGAGGTGAGGAAGAGGATGTCAGATCTATAATCAACGAGGAAAATGTTGTCTTTCTGCAGATTTATCCCATATGGAAGAATAAAAATGTCAAAAGTAGGAATAGGATTAATTCGTTTAATACAAATGTTAAGACTGTCTTTCTCTATGACTTCGTTCTCCTCTGCTGAGGTATGTGGACATGAGGTCAGCAATCGGCTGGTCGGTCTTGGTTCTTCATGGACTGTCGTGCCGCGGATTATATTCTTTATGGCTGAGAAACATGGAAGTCACAAGAGAGATTAGTCGTCTACAGTGCATACATTTTATCTTTCCACAATCGGTTATGTGTCTAGAACACACAAGATAAACCGTAGAAGACACAGTTTTTTTTAATTCAAAATTACGAAACTAGGTACTAAAAATACTTACCTTATCAAAAACGGCATTGAAAGTGTTCCCCATTTGTTGTAAGACAGACGTTGTAGCGTTTAAACGCATTTTGAATCATACGTTGCAGTCTTGCTTCTGAAATGTTGCTATTTCTTGTCGTTTTTAGTAATTTTGCAGTATTACGTGCTGATGTACAGCTGATCACCGCTTGTTGTACTAACTTCATGAGAGATTTTCACAGTGATTATTCTAATCGAGCATAGATATCATCCTACTCTTCCTCTG
Source organism: Periplaneta americana (assembly GCF_040183065.1). Classification (NCBI taxonomy): domain Eukaryota; kingdom Metazoa; phylum Arthropoda; class Insecta; order Blattodea; family Blattidae; genus Periplaneta; species Periplaneta americana. Next base: position 161,943,150 of record NC_091119.1, read on the forward strand.
TTAAGACACGACGCCTTCGTTTTCTTTTCTTGTCAAATACTGATCAAATAATTTTGAATTTATTCACTATTTTATAAACGCTGTAGTCTTTTCATGCGGATGTCCCAGAAAAACTTTCTTGAAATTTTCTACGACACTGAGTAGATGATTCATTTTTTTTTAACTTATGGCAAATGCAAATTATTTGATCTGTATTAAATCTCCGAACATTACTCAAGCAACAGACAGAAACAGTGAAATGAAAGTCAACACTGCACACAGTAACAGATGTATTGCTCTGAAATTCAGCACGTTAATACCAGATACTAGTATATACAGTTACGAAGCTTGAGTTGTTGAGGGTACTAGGAACAATAGACTGTGCCGGTACTATTTCGCATTGTCTGTAATGAGGCGATAGTAGCGATCCTAGTTGTTAGCAACTTCTATGGATGCATATACCCTACGTATTGAGCTTCGTGACTTTATACTAGACTGTGTTAATACTGCACACAATAACAGACAACCGTCTAATCGTCGACTATGCGTGTCCTTGAATGGCATCGCGGGCAGCTACTTACTGTCGACTCTGTCCCGTATGCAATTCAAATTGTAAAAACTACACCTTCTACTGTTTATCTCACGTGTTATAGACTCATAACTAGACTTCGTGGAATTGCCACGAGAATCGCAAGGTTTACTGCGCACGCAGTATAGACTGTATGAGAAGGGGGCGTGTAAAGGATTGAGTATGCCTCTGATGTAAACACTGAGCAGTATACTGCGGTTACAATAAAACCTGTATCCTGCATTGAAGAAATATAATGAATGATCTTTGAAGTAGGAAATGTCTAAACATGTAAATACACAATTATTTTATAGTGAGATATATTAACTCTTAAAATTTAACGTAAGATACGCACATCATTCTTGAATATGTGCATTGCAGTGAAGAGTTACGTACATTTTGAGCGACTGCAAAGTAACCTCCTCCGATGGTCACTTAAACAGTTTTTATATTGGGAAATGTACGTTCAACATCACACGATGTAATACGTGCATATTTGAAGAACGGAAAGTCACTACTTTTTAGTACACCAACTTCAGATGTCTTGTGACCTGATAGTACATCATTTATAATACGAAGTTGTGAATAGGCAGAATTTTTAGCAATAATGTTTCTCAACTCACATTTCACTTTTTCTGAAATTAGTGAATTGTTATTTTGGATAACGGTTTGTGATACTTTATCCACTATATTAAGGGCTTCTGACAGTTGTAGTTTAGACGATTCTAACAAAATGATACTTTTGGACACGATTATAAAATGAGAATCAATGAACAGAATATCTTCCAATAGCTGTTCAATGATTTTATACCTGAAACAGCGGAACTGTTTGTCCTATCCACTGCATCAATTACCTCCATTATTTTGCTGTAATGTTCTGCATAATAATGAACAGCATCCAACCACGTTCCCCAACGGGTCAAGACTGGCTGCGGGGATAAGGATATTCCAGGGACAATTATTTGGAACAGCAACACTCTCATTGTAGTATGTTTGATTTAATTCTTGTCTACACATAACAAATGTTAAGCTTTGACTAGGTATTCCAACCACAGTAATGCAAAAACAAGTGCTTATATAGGTATACATTAGCTGTAGCTGCTCTATCTATTTGGACCGGTCACATCTCTTAACATGAACTGCTTATACTACGCGACCGGGCGGTCGCTCACATCCTCTATACTACCGTACATCGGCAACCTGATTGCGTGCTGCGTGTGGCAATTCAACGAAGTCTACTCATAACTGAGAGCTCAGCAGAACGCGTGTTGGCAGCTGCTCTGTGTGCGCATGTTTATGTTGTTGTTGTTGTTGTTGTTGTTGTTGACGTATCTTCTAAGTTGGATTTACAACATGCAGACTGGTTTCAGATTGTTACAACTCATTTATTGGACATAATGGTATCAATGAATTACAGCCAATTTTCTGTAACTCCTCAATATTTTTGTCCTCGGATATGTTAGCATCATCGTTTCTGTCATTTTAGATCAGACCTGGGGAATTTATGCGTTAGTTTGAGCGATCATCAGATAGCGGTCTCCTTCTATTCCCGCAATTGTGTTCATCGTGGACATAAGACTCAATCAGTGGCGTGCAATGTGTAAGCTACATTTACATTTCTTGTAAACAGAAAATTAAATGTACTATTTATTTAGTCTACATATTGTGTAGGAGCCACCGGTGTAGCTCAGTCGACTAAGGCGCTAGCCTGCCGACCCGGAGTTACGTTCGGGCGCGGATTCGATTCCCGCTTGGGCTGATTACCTGGTTGGGTTTTTCCGAGGTTTTCCCCAACCATAAAGCAAATGTCAGGTAATATATGGTGAATCCTCGGCCTCATCTCGCCAAATATCATCTCGCCATCACCAATCCCATCAACGCTAAATAGCCTCGTAGTTGATACAGCGTCATTAAATAACCAAGTAAAATAAAACAAAATATAATGTAGGCGAAGCACGTCTTGCACTCATTGTGGATGGCACGTCAGCGAGCTCGCTCAGAGAGATGTTTACCCCTAGCCCTGTCTTAGATGCTGTGACGTATCGGAAGTATTGTAGCACCAACTTTTACTAATCTTGAATGCAAAGACTTATCGAAGACTTACCGTTATAGACTTACCTCCGGGAGGTATGCCTAAATTGGATGACTATCCATACATATTCAGACTTCGTCCCTGAACTTAGAGTTCACCAAGAAGTCATAAAATCAATTACTTACCTTGGACAAATGCGATCACACGAGAAGTACTATTCCGTCATAGTTCTGCGTTAATTTGTTTGCCATTTTAAAATAGTTTCTAAAATCTGTACTTTCATAGCTTGCCGCCATTTTACTGTAGAGAACTGCTTAAAACTAAACAATGACTAAATCTCGACCACATTCTCGCAGTATCGTTTGATTTATGTTTACTTCTTCTCTCGCTTAATTTGGAAGCGCTACAGTCGGAAATAATCAAGGAGGAGCTGTAGAACTCTGGAGACTTACATCAAGTCTCAATATTTTTCGTCCACACTATACGAGCGAATTTGCCTATGGGTTTAGGTTTGTACAGTCTTACCTCCAGGTTAGTCTCTGCGTGTATGAAACTCTTAATAGTTACGTTAACTAAGATGACGGAACATCAACAAACTCTGTTCTTGGAGTTAGTTGCCAATTGGTCTACAGTGAAATAATACTCAAAGCCCTTGAAAAGTAAATTTACTCTATATTTTAAATGCAAAAGTATTGTAAAAATTTTACAGTATTTGCAATTCTAAAGATATTATTGTGCAAAATAGAATGCATTACACGTGTGTTAAGTGCGTAACAGAATTTCGGAAACGGTAGAGCCTCGACTTCGTCTCATCTTTTTTAACTTCTCTGGATTCTGTTATAATGTTAATAAATTATATCGCAATATAGTATAATGGTTATACGTCTTTTAAATACCGGTTTTCTTGAATAAGGATATAGTAGGCTTATTATCAGAGCTAGAAACTTCCGATCGCTATCGTCTTATGCAGCCAGGTGCGACGTCATCAAAACACAACTACAGCTACTCTTATAAATAGGAACGTACAGTGGAAAGGAAAACAAACTCGTGGTCAAGGCAATAATCCCGTTTCCGGAAAAGAAAGACTTATGGGACATTCGTAAATGCATAGCTAGCTACATAATTATGTTTATTATGTACAACTATAGTCCTACAATTGTTATATACATATAGATTCACATTGATACAATTGCTCTTTACATATTTACATCTGCAACATATAACAAAAGGTGTAACATTTACAGAAATGATGCAAAACAATAGGTTAATAATAAAATAATACATTTCGAAAATATCTTTAAACGTTTACTAAGTAAAAACCAAAGAGAGAAACAAACTGAACACATATATACATACATACATGCTAGGAAACTTTCTGTGTTTTATATAGGGATGAATCTCGCTCACATTTGCAGTAGAACAATATGTTGTTACTCAAACGTCTTCCATACTGCCGATGTGAACCTATTGCATGCAGTAGGGGTTCTTAACATGAGCATGATGCACTCCAAGGCAGCCATTGGTCGCGCAGGTCGCCCGTTTTGTATGCCCATTTTCTGGCTGCTCGCACCCTGAATAACGAGATCGGTATAAAGTTCCTATCTCTGCTTATTATACATAATTACAATATGTATATAGCCAATAAGCTAATGCGCTTGTGCAGAATTTTAAACCTTTTGAAGCTGGACATTTTATTTTACAACCAAAAACAATTTTTGATAACAAACAATTGTGAGTTAAGTTAATTTCTTGTATATCGGGTTTCCCCATAACTCCTATATCTCTATTGACCCATTATATCACTGTCATCTCATCGACTCTTAATGAACTTTCCAGTCCTAGAGCAAATATTTCTACAAACATTCCATGTAAAATTAATTTGGTAATTTTGTCTGTCGGGAGTCCAAGCCAGAACACCAGGGTTTGCCACCGGCGTAGCTCAGTCGGCTAAGGCGCTTGCCTGCCGATCCGCAGTTGCGCTCGGGCCCTGTTTCAGTTACCGTTTGGGCTGATTACCTAGTTGGGGTTTTCCCGAGGGTTTTCCCAATCGTAAGGCGAATGTTAAGTAATCTATGGCGAATCCTCAGTCTCTTCTCGCCAAATACCATCTCGCTATCACCAATATCATCAACGTTAAATAACCGAGTAGTTGATACAGTGTCGTTATATAATGAACTAAAAAAATGTAGTTGTGAAAATTATAATCAATAGATGAACATGGCCACAAATGGACTCATTTACTTGTGAACTTTAGATTTATGGAGCAACATTTTTCTTCAGTAAAAATTGCGTTGTTAGCCATGATTGAAAATGAACTATAAACTGTCGTGAATTTCATATTATTTGACGAAAATACATGGATAACTAGAACTTTAGATATTTTGACTTAGGACAGTGGACATATTATCCGATGGTCGTGTATCGAGAAAGCAACAGCTACAGCTGAGGTACACTGGTGTATAAATGCCCTTTAATATCGTTAATGTGCGCTTCTTTCGTCGATTATATGTTCAGATAATATGAGGAAAATATTGAGAGGAACGCAGGAAATACCTAAAAGAATTATTTCCTTAAGTGACATGACAGGCTGGGTTGATGGATGTGATGACGAAAATATTATTTTACGCTTATATTTTAATAAGAGCTGTTACAACCCGTTAATCGACAGCTTCGTTGACATCAAGATGAGTGCGTAAGTGAAACATCAACCTCTACATTTTGAATTGTAATACACGTACCATTTGAAATCAAAGTTGGAGAAATAAACTGAATTTAGGAAACGGATCTCTTTGAATGAATAACTCATACTTATAATGTTTGTTGATGGCGAATATCTCTATATTGGATGTTAAAAGAAGTATCCAATATTTTAGGAGGTGCTAATATGCATCAAAACAAGAAAGTAATGTCTAATAAACATGGGTCCTACAACACATACTTTCTGAGATCTGAACACTTTTTCATAGGAGGTGCTCAATGTGACTTCCATTCACGCCAATGCGTTTCTCTGCCTTTTGGCGTTAGGAATCACGCACTCTTTGAAATTGACCTGGTTCCTTCATGTGTCCTCATAACCAAAAGTCTAGGGGATTTAGGTTTGGGGAATGAGCAGGCCAAGGCGTGGGGCTTCCCCGACCAATGCAGCGGTCCTGAAATGTCAGGGTCAAGGGTTCACGCACATTGCGGAGAAAATGTGCTGGTGCTCCATCGTACATGAACCACATCTTTAGTCTCTGCTGACATGGCACATTCTCCAGCAAGGCAGGGAATACGTTAATAAGAAAGTCCTTAAAATCTCTGTGGTAGCACGTATGGCCCTATTAATCTATCACCAAGAACACCTGCTCGTATGTTGATTGAAAATCGATGCTGATGCCTTGTTTCTTCAACTGCATGGGGATTTTCATCAGCCCACACATGCTGATTACGAAAATTCACAACACCATATCTGCTGAACCCCGCTCATATCCACAACCAGACTTTTGTTTTCAGTATTCCTTACGGCGTATCATTATCCCATGTCAAGAGTGTGAACTACGGTATGATTATCTGGTAGTCTGCTGCATTGTAGGACGCCATAAATGGACGCCACATTGAGCACCTCCTATGAACAAGTGTTCAAATCTAGAAAGTATGTGTTGTAGGACCCATGTTTATTAGACATTATTTTCTTATAATAATAATAAATTGGGCTAACCGTCTATGCTTATCTAGTTTGTATTTGGATTAAACATTAACGTTTTCGGCACTTATGTGCCATTTTCAAATGTATGGAAATTGCCTATTACATAATCAAATAGATACACCTTGTGTGTGATGTACGTTGTATGTACCCTTGATGATCTGCCATCGTTTACAACATATATAAAAATTATACAAGTTAAAATTAAAACACTTATTAAATTTAAAATCTATACTAATCTACATCTACAATAAAAGTTCCTTGTTTTATGTAACAATGAGGTTATCTTGAGGTTGTTATCACATGTGGTTCCTATGTTGTTAAAATGTTTTTGAGTTGCACTGTATTGCACGTATTACAATGTTAAAATTCTGTTTGTTATATATTAACGTACCAAGGATTCATGTTGTTTCACTTACACAAGTCGAAGCACTGTACTATGATGAAATGTTGCATAGTTTTAATTTGTATAATTTTTATATATGTTGTAAACGATGGTAGATCATCAAGGGTACATACAACGTACAGTTTCCCTAGAAAAGGATGAGACAATTGAATATTCCTAAGTCTCAGATGTAAGACACTGCGCATGATCGGAGACCAGAGCACTGATACACAAGATAACGAATACTGAGTTACTTAATTTCAGGCTATTTGGTTTCTTACTAGCATCGTTCCGAAATTCACTTCAAAAACTGCAAAAAATATGATAATATTACGTAAATAAAAGATAAATATATACATAAATCGTGTAGTTAAATCGACAATGGACCTTCATGACTAGATCGACACTCCGCACAGAAAGGAAAGCTTTCGTGTCGTTTCAATAGCTCAGACGCTAAGACTTCTGCGTCTCGTGTAGAAGGGTGCGAGTTCGATTCCTAGTCTACACAACGATTTTTTTTTTGTTTAAATAACTTTGAAATAGCTAAATAACGTTGAAATAGAGTTTTACAAAGTCCTGAGATTAAGTGTTAATGATCACAGCCAATACAAAATTACTAGTTATAATATTGTAAACGTTAATTTAATGAATGCATTTATACATACACACACATACAATGTAAATGCATATATATTAAAAATTAACAATTAAAATGAAATTAAAAAATATTCCTAAGCCACACAGACAAACTTTTACAAAGGTTTAGAGTCCTTAGGCTATGTCATTTGTTGAGTAGTTATTACAATATTTTATTAGTAGCTTTCCCATATGTGTAAGAAATGCACTCGCACAAAACAATTTCTGTTAAAAGTGTGGCTTTGGATTATTTCATTCTCACCCCTTCAGGTGATTTTAACTATTTTATCTACGTGTTTGCAATAGTGTTTAATTTAATATTCATTCAATTTGTTCATGTTATGATTGAATGAAAAAGCACTGTTGCAGTTATTGACTAATTACATATGTTAATACTAATTATTAAATGCATCTCTTAAATAACCAATTGTATTATCTTTTGCAAAATCTTGAATGTTTAAGTTGTCAATAATATTTCTGTACTATATACTATAAGACATTAAAAGAATTTGCAATAGATTTGGGGTCCTCTAGTTTATAATCACTGGTTTTAACGAAAAAATATTTTCTTTCTTAGAATATCTACAAGTTTAACTTCAATAATATTCCGAAGAGCTTTAATTGCATTATCTGAATATTGTACTTTTCTATTCGAATGTATTCTATTTCCCTCTTTCATAATTTTTGATAAATTACACCGTACTTCTTGTAGTATTTAAGAACATGAGGATCATTACATTGCAACTCATTACATATACACTCTTCTTTTTAATACATGAGATTTTTAAGTCCCTGCGTTATCTACATGTTTTTACTTTTGAATGTTTTCACAACATTTAGTGGAGAACATCCACTAAAGTGATTCTGAAATTAAAGTGAAAAATACAATACATTTACTCTTCATATCAGTAGTGCCAGTATCATATACGTTTTTCCAAGATTCATTTTGTAGACATAAATGTAAATAGTCACTAGATAAAGCATTTACGACCCTTTTTTAGTTTTTAAATTAATATTTTGAAATTGTTCAGTGACATTGGAAACACTTAGGATTTGTTTATCATGTTCATACAAGCCATTGATTATAGGTTCTGTCGAATAGGAATTCAGTCTAATTCTGTGTACAAAACTTTTATCAATGGCTGTGCTACTTCAGGTTGTATGCTGGTGGGAAAATGGCTCTACGACTAAGGTTTCCAGTTTCAATGAGTGAATTTAATTTACTTTTACGGAAAAGTTCCGAGAGATAATCTATGTTTATGTCACTACAGATCACAAATTCCATATGAGATTTCTGAAGTCTTTTCTTTACAAATTCAATGTTGGCTATAAATATTAATAAATAATGTAAGAAATATGAATGATTGTAGTTAGAAGTCTGATTTACATTATAAAAAGCAAGAAGTTACATTCCGCGGCAACATTCGAACTTTCAATGTTTGGTTTTGTCGTCCAACAAATAAGCACGGACCTATTCAATGCTTATGTTAATAACATAGAATTTAGCTGTAGCAATGTGGTGTGATAACTTGGGATTTGTTTACTTAACGTAATTAGATTTAATTTGATTAGTTTCGCAACAATAATTGGACTTCCTGTTATATCCTGTTATTTAAATATTTAATTTAGGGTTGATTTATTAACTCTTACTGTGCAAGATGCCCCTTATTTCAATAATTCTATATCACGCTAAATAGTCATTGTCTCCACTAAAGTATTATCGTCATCCCTCATTTCTCATCGTAATGGCGTACCCGACGTGACATGAGACAGCGAGTTATAGCTCTAGTTGGGGCTGGATATGGGGCTAGATCTGCTGGCCGTTTAGTCGGTGTTCCTGGAAGTACAGCCGCGAGGGTGTTCATTGTTACAAAATTCAGGGGAGGTCGAAAATCGCCCTATTCCTGGGCGTCCGCGGATTTCTTCATTGGAAGAGGATGCTCTCTTATCGAGACAGTTCGACTGGACCCCTTTCGGACTGCTAACGAAATAAGAGCAGCATCTAACTTTCCTGGTTCTTCACAGACTGTGATCAGCAGGTTGAGGAACCGATGTATTAGGAGCCGGAGGGCTGCGCAAATGGAAATATTGGGGGAAGCACAAGCTGTCAACCATCTTGCCTTCGCTACCAATCGAGTGGATTTCGATTGGAGAAATGTATGATGGTATGTGGACAAGATTTTAAGTTAACGGGTCTCTTTTTATTTTTTATGATTTTTGTTTCAGGAAGAATACTTTTAACTTCCAAGTAAGATTTATGTATTTTTTGACGAGGTTCAGCTCACTTGTAGACCAAAAAATTGGGCATAAATTATTCCATATTTTTCGACAAATTATTCAGTCGAGGAACTCTGAACAAATTAATTACACCTCAATAAAAAAAGAGTTTTACCTGGGATCGAACACGAAACATTTCGGTTATACGGTGGAACCGACACGCTACTATATGAGCTACCGAGACAAGACAGTGACAGCAGCAGTCTAGAATGTAGATCCGATAGCAGGCATTTGCCATTCGGTACAGATAAGCAATGATATTTTGTTACCCGAGCTATGTTGTGAAATCATGGCCTTAAATGGCTGACTTCTTCGTGATCTTTATTCTGATCCTTGTCCTTGTTGTGGTCCTTATAACAATTCTTGTTCTATTTGTCATGGTACTTATCGTTATACGTCGATATCGAGTGAACCGCGCTGTAGAACTTTAACTTCCGATAACCGATAATCGTCTCATTCTTTTTAAGGGTAACTGTACATCACACACAAGGTGTATCTATTTGATCATGTAATAGGCAATTTCCATACATTTGAAAATGGCACATAAGTGCCGAAAACGTTAATGTTTAATCCAAATACAAACTAGATAAGCATAGACGGTTAGCCCAATTTATTATTATTATATTACAACTTGCTTATCGGAGAATTACACAAAATGAAAATACACAGTAGCGGCCGGTGATCGAAATCCTCAGTGAGGCCAGATGCAACTAGTTTAAGTGCCTCCGATAGGAAATGTTTATTTATGATATTAATTGTTATTGTTATTATATTATTAATGCCATTATTACTGTATTATTATTATTATTATTATTATTATTATTATTATTATTATATTATTATGACTATTAATGAAAAATAATAATTTCACTCACCAAATAAGCTGTTATGCTGTGAGTTTCAGTGATATGAAGCAATCCATATTATGTGTGGAAATTCCCCTTTTCTTTCTTTTCTTTTTATTTTTTCTTTGACAGCAACAAACAAGGCCAACAGAGAAGTTTATTTTGCACCACATTACCACTTAATCATTTATGTTGCCCATACCAGGATGCAATAGAAACTCACGTTTTAAGATTATATGCCAGAAAAATTGTCAGCAATGTCGTAGGTATCTCGGTAGGCTCTCTATTTAAAAATTCATTTCCTTCAATAGTATTTATTCTCGAGAAAGGACACTCTAACAATGAATTAACCACACCAGCATTATTTCTCGCATTTGTTTCTGTTTATATTTTCCCGAAATACATAACATTGGCCTGATTCACTAATGTACTAAGAAGTACAATAGTACAACACCCTCGCTTAAGTCATAAACTGAGATATGTTATGTTTTATTTAACGACGCTCGCAACTGCAGAGGTTATATCAGCGTCGCCGGATGTGCCGGAATTTTGTCCCGCATGAGTTCTTTTACATGCCAGTAAATCTACTGACATGAGCCTGTCACATTTAAGCACACTTAAATGCCATCGACCTGGCCCGGGATCGAACCCGCAACCTTGGGCATAGAAGGCCAGCGCTATACCAACTTGCCAACCAGGTCGACTAAACTGAGATATAAGGGGAGAGAATAGTGTGGGTCTCTGTCTGCCAAAGAGCTAGAATTTTTGTTATTTATGGCCTATTTAGGAAGACAAGTACCATTGCTATTCCCACCCCACTCTACCCTTGAGGCCTGCCCATGGATGGGAGAAGTGAAACCTGACCAGGCCACGAGACCGGACGAATTGTGCCTCAACTACAACGTTTTAAGCGAAAGCTCAAAGCCCGCGAAAAGACAAGAAATCCAGAAGCCAGACCCGGCACGAGCGATTCTGGCCTCAGGAACAAATTTTACTGCAAAACAGGTCTATATACATCATAAGCGAGACCCGGCACGAGCGTTCCTGGCCTCAGGAACAAATTTTACTGCAAAACAGATCTATATACATCACAAAGTTTTCAAATGTTTCTACAGCGATATCTGCTTCATTCAAATAACTAATACATTATATAAAAACACAAAATTTTATTTCAGTTAAGCCAAGTGACTGAGGCCCGGCCTCACTTGCCTCAGTCAATCAGCCGCCACTGAAAATACATTATTTTCTTGTTTTGATGCATGCTATCACTTCCTTAAATATTGGATACTTTTTTAACACTGCGCATGCTTACTGCTCCAAAGCAGTGGTACACACGAGATCGCTTGCTTTGGCATTTATTGAAATTCATTTTACGTCGATTGTTATCATAACCTGAAAGATGAAAAGAAAGCTAATCTATTCTCAATAGTATATGAATATTTATTAATCGTGCAATGAAGTTGTTAAACGAAGTTAACAGACATAATTAATTTAAAAAGCTCTTTTCTGAACAGTATCCGAACCCTGTATTTTATAGTCGGTAAGCAAGCACGCTAGCATAGAACTATCAGAATGCTTGCGATGAATTGTCACAATCTGTTTGTCGTATGCATCATGTTCGTTTAATAATGATACTTAAGCATTAATTTGATCATACTTTTAGATTAATTTCGTGTTTTTTGCATTAGTTGTGAAATATCTTCCTGTAATACTATTCCTACTGATTTGAAATTCGTTGTTAAATCGTTGTGGTGTGAATCGTGCTCTGCAAAGAGCTTCAAGAGTCGGACCATTTTTTGTTTCTGGGATTGTACGCCTGAAAACAGGTTTCGCATGGTACGTCACTGTTCTAAAAGTGACATGGAGAAGTAAAGGCTGGGTCACAATAAACTGGGAACGGAAACGGCAATAACAACGAGAACGAGAACGAGAACGGAAATATTGTTAAAATGAATGTATTTAAATGTCAACATTCACAATTAACTTTCACGTTCCCGTTCCCGGACTACGACAAGCTTCTCGTTAATTGTGAATGCTCACATTTAAATACATTTATTTTAAGGGGTTAGGTACAGTTTACAGGAGTAAAATTTTTGGAAATATTCAACATTTTTTTCCTCCATTACTGTATCTTGTACAATAATGAAAATTGGTATGTGTAAAACACCGTCCGTCTGCTATATAAAAATATTTTTACGATTAAAAAAAAATTATATATATATTTTTTCAAAATTAAAAATGGTGGCAGTTCACTGTGCAGCGATGAAGCATTTCCCTCATAACTCATAAACTTGTTAACTTTTTCGTGTTATGTCTCTTTTATTTTATTGCTGAAAGTCATGTTTACAATATCATGCACTTTCAGCTACATTCCTTAATAATTTTTTTTATTTTGTGTAAGAAGAAAATACTGGTATTTTACCATTTTTTAAAATGAATTTATTTTTTATCAGACAGTCTATCCAAGATAGAGGAGTGATCTTGCATCATATTGCAGATATATGTATAAATACACACAAAAATTTCTTAACAGAATATTGTATAGTTTTTGAGTTATGTGGGAAACGCTTCATCATTGCACAGTGAACTGAAGTTTGAAAGAAAAATGTAAATAATTTTTTTTAATCGAAAATATTTTTTTCATGTAGCAGAAGGACAGTGCCAGAGAATCAGTCCCATTCCGAGGCTTATTTTGAGGTTTCGTAACAAGCTATTTTTTTTTTACGGTAATGGGTTGTTAGCCCTTCGCCCAACCCCCAAGCTGGAGGACCATCCCTCATCGGCTGTCCGCGACTGCTTATTCAATATATTCACAGCTACCCTCCATATCTGGAGGCCGTCTCTTCGATCCAGTTATAAAAGAGTTATAATACCGGTTGTTCTTTATGGTTATGAAACTTGGACTCTCACTTTGAGAGAGGAACATAGGTTAAGGGTGTTTGAGAAAAAGGTGCTTAGGAAAATATTTGAGGCTAAGAGGGATGAAGTTACAGGAGAATGGAGAAAGCTACACAACACAGAACTGCACACATTGTATTCTTCACCTGACATAATTAGGAACATTAAATCCAGACGTTTGAGATGGGCAGGGCATGTAGCACGTATGGGCGAATCCAGAAATGCATATAGAGTGTTAGTTGGGAGATTTTACAATTCATGTTTATATTTCATTATGCCTGGTGAATTATTAAATAAGTATATAATAAATTTTCAGTCTTAAGACATATCAACTTGCAAATGTTTATTTGCTATTTAATAAAATATATGAACGTTTTCGCCGTTTGGGGCATCTTCAGATATAACAAAAAACATATAATCTGGACCTATAATAATAAATTATGCAAATAACAAAGAATAAAGAACAATGTATGTATGCAATACATGAGATTCACGAGCTTTACGTAAAATATGACATAATACAGGATAATTATTGATATAATCTTTGGATTTTGAAATTGAATTTGACAGATATTTTATACATATAGCTCATGTTACAAATAAAATATACAATTATGATTAAAATTTGTCAATAATGTTAAAATTTTAAAATTTATAATGATGATTGATAAAATAGATATTTTAAGAGTAATCATTAGTTGAGGATTGTCGTAGGATATACGATAATTTGCGTAGCTGATTTTCGTGTGTTATGTGTTTCATCTGAAAATTGAGATGGAGAAATGATAATAAGTGCAAAAATATATACGAGTTATTATATAGAGACACAGATAATTATTATTATAAGACTACTTACTGAAAAACGTTCGCTAATGAACTAATGTTATTTATGTTGGAGATTGCTGTTTTAATTATCTGACTTGGTGACATCTTATTGATTATAAATGACTGTTACGTGTAATCAGATTTGTTGAGATATTTGAAATGAATGCTCGTTGGTTATGGATGTCGTGGAGTATACGATGATTTCGTAATAGATAAATCATAAGTTAGGTATGAATTTCAATCATTCACTGAAAGTTAAGTAGAGAAAATCAACATTATAATTCGTAGTAATTAGTAATAACTAGATGAGCTATAATACCAAATATATGTAAGTGATTTAAGGTAGCGATAATAATTATTATAAGATTACTTACAGAGATCGTTCGCTTATGAAATGGATGTTATTTGACGTTGGTGATTACTCTAATTTGATGGCATCCTATTGATTATGGCTATTGCGTGTCATCAGATTTATTGAAGTATATAAATGAAGGTATTCTATAAATAAATAAGAATATTAATTATTAATTTGTTTTTCAGTTTGATATGAGGGAAGGATGTAATTGTTTTAATGAATTTGACGGCATTCGAATACTTACATTTGTATGTGTTGGTGGTTTTAAGAGAACTGAGGCCTAGATAATCGTGTGTATTGAGGTATGTAGTGGCGGAGGGATTTGAAAGGAACTATTTGAATGGCGTATCAAGATCAATGTGAATAGGTCTATTTTAAATTGCATACAGTGGATTTTTAAAGTTTAATACATTTTCGTTAATTATATTTTGATCTTTATTATGGTAGTAGGCAATGAAGAATTCTTCTGCTGCATTTATGAATTTATTATCATTGTATGTTTTTAGGATACTTAATGTATTCTGGTAATGACCTAATTCATGTCCGGTATTAATTGTGTTGCATATTTTGATTTTTCTCTATTATTTTTGAAATCATTGACATGTTCCTTATATCTTGTTCTTATATCCTGGTTGAGTGTTAGAGAAGGCCGTATGGCCTTAACTCTGCCAGGTTAAATAAATCATTATTATTATTATTATTATTATTATTATTATTATTATTATTATTATTATTATTACGTTTAGTTTGGTCTATATATTTCTTACTGCATGTGTGACATTTAAGCATATATATGCGTTTACTATTTAATTTATCTTTAGGATTTATTGTGTTATGGATATTGTTGTTTAACATATTATTTGTTTTAAATGCTATGTTTATGTTTTCTTTATTAAAGAAGTTTTTTAATTTATTAGATATGTATTTGTTGTGAGTGTTGACCAAAATTTGATTTATTATTGTTTGTTCTTGTTAAGGTAGTGTTTGTCTGTCGTTGTCTATTGTTTTCTTTTTTCCGAATTAATTTTCGAATAAGGGTTTTACTGTATCCGTTATCATTTGCAATGTCTAAAATTCTTTGTACTTCTTTTTTGTATTTATTTTTGGATAACACTCGAGTGTTAGTTGGGAGGCCGGAGCGAAAAAAACTGTTGGGGAGGCCGAGACGTAGATGGGAAGATAATATTAAAATGGATTTGAGGGAGGTGGGGTATGATGATAGAGACTGGATTAATCTTGCTCAGGATAGGGACCGATGGCGGGCTTATGTGAGGGCGGCAATGAACCTCCGGGTTCCTTAAAAGCCAGTCAGTAAGTAAGTAAGTAAGTAAGTAAGTAAGTAAGTAAGTAAGCAAGTAAGCAGAAGGACAGTGTTTTAAACATACCAATTTTCATTATTGTACAAGATATAGTAATGGAGGAAAAAAATGTTGAATATTTCCAAAATTTTACCGCTGTAAGCTGTACCTAACTCCTTAACAATATTTCCGTTCTCGTTGTCGTTTCCGTTTCCGGTTTAATGTGGACCAGCCTTAACAGTTCACTTAAAGGTGGTTCGGCGGGTGAGCTTTCGGCAATAAGATCTCGCCACTTACACATTAGTCTACATTACAGATATAAGTTACTGGCTTACCTTAATATTAAGTGCTGGAGCTGACGACCATCCTCTCCAATGCATATTTCACATCTTTTGAAAAGATTTCTAGACACACGCTAGATTTCGTCTCTATTGATAGGATTGACATCTAGGCACATGATCTGTTTCTAGTCTCGGCAGCAGTCTTACAGGCTGTGTTATTAACTTCGGACCATAAGATGCAGTCCAATTTTAAGCGGAGCGCCTTCTGGTTTGAAACGCGCGGCAGTTGACTCATATTAAGTGTAATTTTTTCACTGTGCGATAAAAACTCGTCCGTTATACTGAACTGTCCTTTCCCTAACAATGATTTTAATTTCGTGTTGCATGGGACAAAAAAAAAAGACTCACTTTGATGGCACAGTTTTTTATCTATAAAACTGAAAGAAAATAGACCTATCTAATTTAAAGCTGTTTACCCTGTCAGCATAATACAAAGCGAGTCGAAAAATTTGCCCCAATCAAGAGACTAACCATATTACTACATACGGGATAAGTTACCTAGGAACAGTTGGTAATTGCTTATGACAGAGTTAGCGTGAATTTGAGGCAACACGCTAATATTTTATCGCGCCATGGAGCTTTTTTCTAATGGACACAAATTATCGGTGCGCAGAAAATCAAAGTGTTTGCGTAATTAAAAAATCATGGCGTTACATCACATATACAACATATGTCTATAGCGTCACGCCCGCAAACCTACACATTACCAAATATCACGTACTGCATACATGAAGCAGCCGCCATACACTGTTCAAAGCTTTCAATTATTTAAACATGCATCCAAGCACATAGGCCTATGTATACATTCGCGCGCTCCCTCATTCCACAGTTCCCTGCTATACATGATATATTTATTACTATGGTCCTATACCATACCACAATTTATTTCATACACTAGGTAATTATTGTGGTTATGGGTTGTTCAGTCAACCCCCCACCCTCGCTCCTCCCGTACTATTTCACCCCTTTCCATGTCCCAACCCCTGTAGATTCGAGTGTTGCGTTGTTTCTGGGCGGAAAGTTAAAATTAACATCCCACCCCATCCCCTTTTCCTCCCCCTAGAACCTGCCAAAACTTCATTTAATATCCATGAAAATGTCAGCCCAGCCTCATGGGCAAATACTCCGGCTACGTACAGTTTCGCTGTTGCTTGCTACAGTTTCCAATCGAAAACTCCGTCAGATGTCTACAACGCTGTGAATACGAGCCGGTCTTGTTTCAGATGACAGCCGACGTGCCAGAAAAATGCAGGGGACTAAGCATCTATGTCCGTTCCGAACACCAATTAAAAAGACAAATTGCACACGAATAATGCATCGTCTTGGCGATCGTCCGCCGCTGTCATCCGTTAGAAAGGGCGATGCCGCGTGATAATTTGAGGGACAGTTTAACCTGCGAATTTCAGGCTTCCGGCTACTCCTTGGCACCTGTGTCTTAAGTGCTGGAACAAACTCGTTTTACTACTAGAATTCAAACTGTTTAGAAGCCAACGGCGTGGCTCAGGAGGTAGCGCGTTTGCCTGCTGATGCAGAGTTGCACTTGGGCGTGGGCTCGATTCTCACTTAGGCTGATTACCTGGTCGGGTTTTTCCAAGGTTTTTCTCAACAGTAAGGCGAATGTCAGGTAATCTGTGGCGAATCCTCGGCGTCATTCGCCAAATACCATTGTCGTTATCATCAATTTATTTCATCAATTCAATTCAGTTCAATTCAATTTATTTGGCCATTAGACATACAATTTTAGGCTTCGTCAGAATACATTGAAAAATATATAAATACATTTTTAAAAAACACTAATAAAAGAAACAGTAAAATTTAAATAATACAATGAAAACATGAAATAATTTGAAACTTTTAAATTAAAGAAAACTAACTAAATTGCAATTAAACTTATTTATTAAAATACAATTTCATACAAATTTGTGTTGAAAAACTCAGCAACAGAATAAAAAGGATTATTTAATAACCAATTGTAAAATCTAGTTTTGAAGCTATTGATTGGTAATTTATAATATTGACTTGGGAGCTTATTATATAATTTCATCCCCATAATTAAAAAGTTTGTGTTGCTCTTGTGTAATCTACAATATGGAATATTAATTTGTTCACTATTTCTAATTTCATGATCATGTATATTGGCCACTAATGAGTAATTGTCGATATTTTGTCGAGTGTAAAGTACTAGAACATATATATATATATATATATATATATATATATATATATATATATATATATATATATAGATACATACAAATTTATGATTGTTAAAATCCGTGATTTTCTGAAAAGTGGCCGACAATGTTCCAGATAGTTTGATTTACATAAAATTCTAATGGCTTTCTTTTGTAAAATCAAGACGCTTCCAATTTTGGTTCCATTTCCCCAGAAAATTAGGGCATATCGGATTATCGACTGAAAGAAAGAAAAGTAGGCACATCTTAAATAATTTTGAGAAACGCAAGTCGTTAATTTCTTTAACAAATATAAAACTCGACGCTGAATAACCCAGTAGTGTACATAGCGTCGTGAAATAACTAATTAAAAAACTTTTTATCTGACTATTTTTATATTTGGCTTTGAGATGTAGGCTTTGGAACCGATTTCACCAAGTTTATTTAACTCTGTCACTTAAAATCTTTTTAATTAACACTTAAAGGGACAATGCATTTCACCAATACAAATTGGTATTTTAGCTCTCATTAACTACATTTAATATAATTTGACAATATTTGGTCACTTAACCCCTTCAGTCCTGAATTTATATTTAAAATAAATTGAAAAAAAGCTGGTCACATAATCATTCTGGGGATCCAAAATTCTCAAATCAAGTCTTCACAGAAGATCAAAATTTGGGGACAATTTTGACCCCTAGACCCCAAAACTTTCAATTTTATTTTTAATTCAGGTATAGAAATGTTTCAAAAATAATATTCTCCATTTCTATCACATAGAATTTTTAAAAATATTTAGAAGTATCGAAGACATTCCAAAAAAGAAAAAAAGAAACAATGTACACTATAATGTACATCAGGCCTGAAGGGATTAAATAATTAATCCTGCATTAACGACAATAATTTTCATCATGGCAAAGAGAATGATGGACTTGATATTTGAAAATAATGATTTCTTACCAAGACGGGCGAGGATAATTTCCGAAAGGGAAGTTTATTTTAATACAAAGGACGAAAAAGATTTGCAAATGCAGTTTAGGCTAAGCAAAACATAAACATTGTATATTATGAATAGTACAGAAGGTGATTTAGAATTTCCAACGGATAGTTAAGTATTTCATAATATTATTAAAAAAATACATTTATTGAAGAAACGTTTAATCAATTCTCGGTTGCCTAAAATAAGACAATGAATGTGATTAACGTATGTTACCTTGGAAGTAAAAGGCTGCAATGATGACGACCGATATGACAGGCTAGCAATGTGTCGTATTCGTCTGAATATGTATAGTATATTTTACTCATCGAGGGATGAATTTCTCTGCAGGCAGAACCGTACTATTAGTCTGTGGCTGCTGGGAGAGGAGCACATCATGAGTTATATTTGACACCTAGAAGTCTTTGCACATGTGCTGGGATCATGCCCAAAACGCTAACTTCTTGTTAATCCAAGACATCATAAAGTTAGAACCGCACTGACCTCTACCCTAAAATCCTTAGGATGGCAAATTCATGAAGAAATCCACTGACGGTTCACATCGCAGAGCAGATGTAATTTTGCAATAAACAGATGTACAAAAAAGCAATCACTATCGATCCGACTAGCCTATCAGGTTTGAGAGAGATTTACAACAGGCTAATGAAGTGTTTAAAGAGAAGAAGTCAATCTATAAACCCTGTATACTTACTGGCCTTGAAGTATAATCTTTCAGAAAGAAGACAATTGGCCAGTTATTGGCTTATTATTTGGTTGTAGAAGAAGACTTTCTAAATTATCATGGACAATTCTAAAAAATCTTAAAGTTCCCCCCAATTGGTTGTGTGAAATTTCCGTTTCAGTTATTAAGGACTGTTTGAAGTTTCTCCACCATCATTTATATTTCAACCAACCCAGCAATATTACATTATTAATTATTCTCTTTTCTCAGACTTTATAATCCCAGTCAAAATTGTTTAGTACAAATCGATGCTATTTAATTATATATTATCTGTTCACAAAATTTCTTCTTCTTCTTTTAATCACATTGTAAATAGTGTTCTGTAATTTAGGATCCCTCTAGTCACCGATATTCTTCGGCTGATGTCATTGTGAACACACACACACAAACACACACGCACGCACGCACGCACGCACACACCTGTGTGTGTATCCTTCAGTTAGAAATATGACAGATGTACAGATTATTTACTATACTGCATATTTTTATGTAGATCTATGTGTAGATGCAACCAATTGTCGACAGGTGCATAGACTTACTATGCTGCATATATTTACATAGAAATGATGTGAGTGCGATCACCCGTTTACAGGCGCAAAGCCTTACTATGCAACATATATTGACATAAAACTGCATGTCAGTGCGATCACACGTTTTCAGGCGCAAAGCCTTACTATGCAACATATATTGACGTAAAACTGCATGTCAGTGCGATCACCCGTTTACAGGCGTATGCCTTACTATGCAACATATATTGACGTAAAACTGCATGTGAGTGCGATCACTCGTTTACAGGCGCAAAGCCTTACTATGCAACATATATTGACGTAAAACTGCATGTGAGTGCGAACACCTGTCTACAGACACATGCCTTACTATGCAACATATATTGACGTAAAACTGCATGTGAGTGCGATCACCTGTCTACAGACAGATGCCTTACTATGCAACATATATTGACGTAAAACTGCATGTGAGTGCGATCCCCTGTCTACAGACACATGCCTTACTATGCAACATATATTGACGTAAAACTGCATGTCAGTGCGATTACCTGTCTACAGACAGATGCCTTACTATGCAACATATATTGACGTAAAACTGCATGTCAGTGCGATCACCTCTCTACAGGTGTATGCCTTACTATGCAACATATATTGACGTAAAACTGCATGTCAGTGCGATCACCCGTTTACAGGCGCAAAGCCTTACTATGCAACATATATTGACGTAAAACTGCATGTCAGTGCGATCACCCGTTTACAGGCGCAAAGCTTTACTATGCAACATATATTGACGTAAAACTGCATGTCAGTGCGATCACCCGTTTACAGGCGCAAAGCTTTACTATGCAACATATATTGACGTAAAACTGCATGTCAGTGCGATCACCCGTTTACAGGCGTATGCCTTACTATGCAACATATATTGACGTAAAACTGCATGTCAGTGCGATCACCCGTTTACAGGCGTATGCCTTACTATGCAACATATATTGACGTAAAACTGCATGTCAGTGCGATCACCCGTTTACAGGCGTATGCCTTACTATGCAACATGTAGACTATTGACGTAAAACTGCATGTCAGTGCGATCACCCGTTTACAGGCGCAAAGCTTTACTATGCAACATATATTGACGTAAAACTGCATGTCAGTGCGATCACCCGTTTACAGGCGTATGCCTTACTATGCAACATATATTGACGTAAAACTGCATATCAGTGCGATCACCCGTTTACAGGCGCATAGCCTTACTATGCAACATATATTGACGTAAAACTGCATGTGAATGCGATCACCTGTCTACAGACACATGTCTTACTATGCAACATATATTGACGTGCAAAGAGGCAAAGTGGAGTATAATGAGAAAAATTGGTGTACAATTAGAAAAAGTGGAGTATAAGAGAAAAAGTGGAGTACAAAGGAAAAAGTTGAGTACCAGTAGGACAAGTAGAGAACAAGAAGAAGTTCAGCACAAGGAGAGCAAGTGGAAAACCAGAAGAACAAGTGTAATACAAGGAGAACAAGCGAAATACAAGGAGAACAAGCGAAATACAAGGAGAACGAGTGGAAGACAAGGAGAACTAGTGGCGTACAAAGAAAACAAGTGGAATACAAGGAGAACGAGTGGAATACAAGGCGAAAGAGTGGAATACAAGGAGAACGAATGGAATAAAAGGAGAACAACTGGAATACAAGGAGAACGTGGGGAATACAAGGAGAACGAGTGGAATACAAGGAGAACGAGTGGAATACAAGGAGAACGAGTGGAATATAAGGAGAACGAGTGGAATACAAGGAGAACAATGGGAATAAAAGAAGAACAATGGTAAGATGAGAGAACAAGTGGAACACAAGAAGGATAAAGGGTGTGCAAGGAAGACAAAAGCGAATGCAAGGTGGGATTGCACTTTTTATGGCGGTCATTTCTCAAGTTACCCCTCTCCATACATAATGTGGAGACTCACGTAATTCTACGAAAAAAAAATCCACTTTTATTTTCGAAATATGTATTTTTTTATTTCTTATTTAACGACGCTGTGTCAACTACTAGGTTTATTTTAGCGTTGTTGGAATTAGTGATATTGAGAATGTATTTGGCGAGATAAGGCCGAGGATTCGCCATAGATTACGTGGCATTTGCCTTACGGTTGAGAAAACCTCGAAAAAAGCCAACCAGGTAATCAGTCCAAGCAGTAATCGAACCCACGCCCGAGCGCAACTCCGGTTCGGCAGGCAAGACGTTAGCCAACTGAGCTACGCCGGTGGCTGGCATATGTTTTAAGATCTGCATTTTGTGGTAGTACCTATAGGGTGTTTGTGAAATGCTCTGTCAGGCTTGGGGAGATTGGTCTAAACACAAGATCGGTGAAAGAGTTTTATATAAGCATTTGTGAAAAATCGCACGATTTAAGTACGAGTGCAACGTAGTCACTTTGTATGAGTTAATAAGATCGAAGTTAGGCGTAAGCAAAGTTATTTCTTAATATATGTGTGTGATTATTGTAGAGCACTGATTCATTGGACCTAAGATTTCCACAGGAAGGAATGTGTGTGTATTGCCAATCCTTCTCGAAGTGGTAATGTTTTACGTCGATACACTTTCAATTGTAGAAGCACCAAACTTAAACAGAAATGGCCGATGGTTTTTGCCTGAAGACTTCTACTAGTGATTAGTGATTGTTACACTCCGGGGAAGCAATTCGTAGTACAGCACATTCTCTCAGGTCTACCAGATGCATAACATTACCTTTCGTGGATGCGCGCTGGCTTTTGTACAGGGAGTTGCTTTCTTTTTGTTCGGGCTCAACCATTTCTTTCTTTTCCTTATGTTAGCATAAAGACACCATTTCTCGTCGCCAGTGACGATATTGGATAGGAGTGTTCGATGTTGTTCTCGAGCCAATCGATGACGAGCAAACAAAAATGCACATATGGCCACCCGCTGATTTTTGTGGTTTTGGCTTAGGGCATGCGGTAACTATATACCCGATTTTTTAACCTTGCCCATTGCATGCAAATATCGCACGATAGTGGAATGGTCACAGTTCATCACATTTGCCAGTTCTTGGGTGCACTGACGTGGATCATTGTGTGTTAATGTGTTTAAACGGTCTTTATCAAACCCTGAAGATCTTCCTGAACGTGGATTGTCACTAACGTCAAAACGACCCTCCTTAAAACGAGAAAACCATTTTCTTACCGTGCTCTCTCGATAACATTGTCCCCATACACGGCGCAAATGTTTCTGGTCGCCTCCGCTGCTTTCGCCCCTTTACTGAACTCAAAAAGAAGAATATGTCAGAAATGTTCGACTTTCTCCACTTGACACTCCATTTTCTAGCGTTCATGGCTCTACTCTCTATCTGCAAGAATGAAAACTTCAATATGTAAACTCAAGCACAACAATTGAATTTCAAATAAAAAATGACAATCGATAAATAAACTCACAGCAACTGGAGTACCAACACGCGAAACAAAAACGCTACGAACTTATGCACCAACCGAATAATTCATTATCAAAGCTCGGAACTTGGGGACTTGTGTCTTTGCACGTGACTAAGCGACCGGACTTCAATGTCAACATATTCCCGCTTCCAGCACGGAGGTACTGTCAGGTCTGCTACAAAAGTGGTTTCTGGCTCCAACAACATATTGATAATATTATGGTAGGTTGAAACACGTAATTTCATAGCATATATATAATAAAAATAAACATGAGAAATATATCAAATTTACTGTTCTGCTGTGTACATTTTATTACAGTGTATGACTACCTACATTCGAAGATTTTTCGGTAGCAGACTTAAAATACTGAATGTTTTCATTGTTACTGTTTTCTGTTCGATTTTCAGGAGTTGCTAGCTGATCTCGTATCTGAGAAAGATAAGTATATCCTAAATTTTTCTCGAAAATAGTTTTCAGTTAGTGTGTCACTACTAGGGCAAGCCCCTCTACGTTTCGATCCATGTCTATGGACAGATTTTTCTACAATTTGAGGGACTGCAATGTCTTTCAATGAATTTCGTTTCCAGCCTCTAATTTGTGTGTATCTCCTCCGAATTCTCCACGAAATTCTGTTCTTAAATTTAAAACAAAATGTATTTTCAAACTTCTATAATACCTATTCGAAATAACACGTATTTTCTATTTCCTCAAACAGACCGTTTACCTTTAATTCTCTGAATGTCATTGGCTTCGACATAACAGTTTCTTCGTCCGTCTTCCTGTCATTAGTTGTGGCCACTTTCTTAGTACATACGACTGTCCCTGAGCACTTGCAGCGTGAGCTTTGTGTACGTTGTACCTGTAACCTTACTCATGCACACGACACAAGTCCCCAAGTTCCGAGCTTTGTTCATTATTACTTAAATCAGGGGTTCCCAACCGGTGTGTTGCGCAGCCGCATGGAGTGTGTCACAGAATTTTGGAACTGAAAAATAAATTTTATGCCTTTACATATCTTCACGAAACTGCCTTTAAACACATTTTTTATTTTCAACGAAATCTCTGATTTTGAGACAGACTTTACTTGCAACAAGGCTCAGTTTAATTTTTCTGCCTGGCGATAATTCGAATGAAAGTGAACATCTGCAACAATGCTTTGTAATTCGTTTACTCTTTCCACTTAATCTCCATCTATCACAAGAAAAAAACAATGTAAACAAAGCTAGTAAGTATCATTCCGCGATAGACTGCTCTGATTGGTAGATTGCTGCAGTGGTACTATTTACTTTAGTCAGTTACAACGCCAATCTAATTATTACTTCGTATTACTCGTTATGCGTTCCGCTTCCGTTTGAAAAATATTACAGTAGGCCTACATTAAATTATTATAGGAAATTCAATTTGATATTTAATACCATAACAAGAAATGTTTTATTCCTATAACAATATCTTCGCCTCTCGCTCTCCTAAAACCACACGTCATTGCCTGCTGTGTAATTCTTCTACTAATATCAATACATAATGAAAGATTGTCACAAAATGCAAAACTTACCGATGTTCTAGTCGCTGCTACTTTCACGAAGAAGGCTTATTTCTAAATCAGAATGACTATCTGAATCACTGGAAGAAGAGTCGTTTCCAATGTTAATAATTAAACTGTCCACCACATGGTCCACTTTTCCATCGAGTTCCCACATCCGCTACTCTTCAGAAATCACATAGGCCTATCTGATATAATGTTGCCACACCTCGGCCATGACCTCTTGTAAGGCAGAGTGGACAAGCTCCCGTACCTCGCGTAATTTGAACGTCCAACTACTCTCTTTTCCCCACTTCTTAACGGTTTACCTTTAGAATGTTTGATAATATCACTCGGTCCTACCACTGTCACTGTGACCACTGTGACTGGATTATTATTATTATTATTATTATTATTATTATTATTATTATTATTATTATTATTATTATTATAAAAACAAATAAGTGTGTCGCGATATCGTGGGCGTTCAGTAAAGTGTATCGTCAGTCAAAAAGGGTTGCGAATCACTGACAAATAAACGTATCTTATACTGGATACTCAAAATTTCTTCCTTATTTGAGTACTTCGGAAATTATACATATTAAGTTGATACATAGATAAGTTCGTAGTGTTTTTATTCATCATAACACTGCTTTGTTAGGACATTGTTTATTGTTTTTAATTTGGCATTTGTTATTTGGAGTGTTGTGCTTGTAGACACATTCTTGAATCTTGCGGATTTGAAAAACGTTTGCGCTATTTGTGGGCTGAAGAAGATGGACTGTGAAGTGGAAAAAACGAACACTTCCGACATATTATTTTGTCTGAGTTGAATATAGGTGCAAAGGCAGCAGAGGCGGCTCGAAATATTTATGCCGTGTACGGGGAGAATACCATCGAAGAAAGAACTGCAATAAATGGTTTCAACATATAACGCTCCCTACAAACTTTGTGTAGGCCTACATCCACAGGAGATGATGTTAAGCGTCTGGTGAGATAAAGAAGGCATCGTGCACTACGAATTGCTTCCTAGGAGTGCAACCCTAACTGCTGACATTTATTACCAACAACTCAGACGCCTTGCAGCCGTAATTGAAGAAAAAAACCAGAAAGAATGCATAAAGTGCAGTTGCAACACGATACTACATTCTCGCACTCCACTAACATGACGAAAACAGCTATCCAGGCACTTAGTAGGGAGGTGATTCCACATCCCCCATATTGTTTCGATCTTGCGTCCTCAGATTTCAAGCTTTTTTACTCCCTATCTAATAATTTTCAAGGAAACTCCTTTGATAGCTAAAATGCTTTACAAAATTGTTTTGACGACTTCTTTAACTCAAATTTAGGAGATTTATTAAAACGTGAAATCGAAAAACTACACCAGCATCAGCAGAAAGTCATAGATAATGTATAGGGTGAGTCAGAAAGAACGGATGGATTTCACAGGGCAAGAAAATTGTAAGGATTCATCAAATCAAAAATGTATTGTTATCAACAGATTCACCAATATATGCAGTTTACTTATGGAATACAACATCATCCATATAATGCCCTTGGCTTTCGATACGGGCATCGAGGCGTTTTCTGAAGTTCGCCATCACTTTCACAGTCATAGTTGGTGGGATTGCCTCGATTTCTTCACGAATCGTCGTCTTCAGTTCATCCAGTGTATGTGGTTACTTACGCCTTCAAATGGTCCCAAAGAAAGAACTCGCAGGGCGCGAGATCTTACCGTAACCTCGGACAATCTCAGTGCAATAGTATGTTTACGGGCTGATCGTTGAGGTGGCCGGACAACCTACTGTCTGTTTCCACATTTGCAGGTGTACACGCGCTCCGTGGTCGTCCAGGTGATTTCTTCTTTAATGTTGAACCTGTGGTACGAAATGAAGCCACCCACCGCAAAATTGTATTCCGAGTTGGAATCCTATCCTAGCGTGACGTCCGATGTCGAAAAGAGTCCTACGTGGCGATCACAGACTCTTCATTTTTCAAAAATGTCTCTGCGATGAAAGCACGTTGTACACCAGACCAACAACATGTTCTCAACTGAAACTGCATTCTCTCGCTGACCCAACAGTCGTGGTCCCCCTCATTATATCCCTCCCCTCGCTGCGTATCGATAGTTTGAAATCCATCCGTTCTTTCTGACCCACTCTGTACTTACTGGCTTTTAAGGAACCCGGAGGCTCACCGACGCCCTCACATAAGCCCGCCATCGGTCCCTATCCTGAGCAAGATTAATCCAGTCTCTACCGTCATATCCCATCTTCCTCAAATCCATTTTAATATTATCTTCCCATCTGTGTCTCGGCCTCCCCACAGGTCCTTTTCCCTCCGGCCTCCCAATTAACACTCTATATGCATTTCTGGATTCGCCCATACGTGCTACATGCCCATCTCAAACGTCTGGATTTAATGTTCCTAATTATGTCAGGTGAAGAATACAATGCGTGCAGCTCTGCGTTGTGTAACTTTCTCCAGTCTCCTGTAACTTCATCCCTCTTAGCCCCAAATATTTTCCTAAGAACCTTATTCTCAAACACCCTTAATCTCTGTTCCTCTCTCAAAGTGAGAGTCCAAGTTTCACAGCAATACAGAACAACTGGTAATATAGCTGTTTTATAAATTCTAACTTTCAGATTTTTTGACAGCAGACTAGATGACAAAAGCTTCTCAGCCGAATAATAACAGGCATTTCCTATATTTATTCTGCGTTTAATTTCCTCCCAAGTGTCATTTATATTTGTTACTGTTGCTCCAAGATATTTGAATTTTTTTCACCTCTTCGAAGGATAGGCTAAATCTCCAACTTTTATAGTTCCATTTCGTACAATATTCTGGTCACGAGACATAATCATATACTTAATCTTTTCAGGATTGACTTCCAGCCCTATCGCTTTACTTGCTTCAAGTAGAATTTCGGTGTTTTCCCTAATCGTTTGTGGATTTTCTCCTAACATATTCACGTCATCCGCATAGACAAGAAGCTGATGTAGAATATATTTCTAATTAATTTATGTTTTCTATTCATGTCAAATAAAAACTTTTGTCATAGTGAAAAAACGCTTCGAACTGTTGCATCAATCCAATATTTACATTTTACGTTTCCATTGTGAATGTAGTCCTAGTTCTTCGCTTAACTGCATACATTGCTACAGTTTATGCTATATTTTAAATTAACCTCTTTAAATATACATTTGGAGTTTTGTACAATAACATTGAAATCATAAAATACCCATGAACGTGTTTTTTAATAGTACGAAACTTCATTCAATGTAAAATATTGAACACATTTAAGAGGAATATGCACAGAGAATATATGTATATATTAGTAACAGCTTTTCCTGTAATGAATGTCTCATGAGCGATGCACAGTCCTGTGTTTTTTGATGTGGTGGAATGCAACCATTAAATCCGGTGCATTCAAATGAATCTATCTCAAATATGCAGTGCAGTATTTTCATCTCATTTCGGATCGCAAGTATAATTTATAACCTGTGCAATCACATTTGTGTTATCTCGTCGAACATCATAACAATGAAACCTCACACAATGGTGTGACGTTGCCTTCGTAACTGAAAAGTCTAGAGTTCGAATTTCGAGCATTATAAAAATTGCAGTATTAGTGCATTTCCCCATTATGCCGCCGGACCACTGAATGTTACTTCATAAAAATGCATTGCATAATGATGATAATAGCATACCTAAGAGCAATAGTGAACTAAGCAACATGCTTATCGAAATCCAGTCTTTGGTGCATTTAGAGGTAAAATATACCGTCTGATTCGTATTTCACTGGTCCACACTTCATAAATAGTTAGAAGGACCAACGTCTTGAAATTATGTTCAATACAACAGTGGTATTCAAACTCAGACTGTATTATTTCTTAAATTTTTTATTAAAATGATAGTTCTGTTTTAATTACTGCCAAAATTTAACACACATGTTCTTCTGAATAATACTGAACAAATAGACTGCAATGAAGATGACACATTCCTTTTCATTACATGTTTTCTGAATTTCGAATCAAAGGGGTAAAACTGACAAAATATTCTATGTGCCATTGATGGATGGATGGATGTAAATAAATAAATAAATAAATAAATAAATAAATAAATAAATAAATAAATAAATAAATACATTCATACAAAAATACTTAAATTAGTAAGTAAGAAAGCCATCAAGAAAGGAATAAATAAATATATAATATGTGTAGGTAACGTGCGAATATAATGTCCATATGTATCCATATATATATATATATATATATATATATATATGCTATATATATAGTCCACCCACCACTGTGGAGTAATGGTTAGTACGTCTAGTCATGAAACGAGCGGGCCCAGGTTCAAATCCTGGTTGGGACAAGTTACCTGGTTGAGGTTTTTTCCAGGGTTTTTCCTCAACCCAATTAGAGCAAATGCTGGGTAACTTTCGGCGTTGGACCCCGGACTCATTTCGTCGGCATTATCACTTTCATCTCATTCAGACGCTATGTAACCATAGCAGTTGAAAAGCGTCGTAAAATAACAAAATAATATATTAATATGTATATATATATATATATATATATATATATGCTATATGCTATATATATAGTCCACCCACCACTGTGGAGTAATGGTTAGTATGTCTAGTCATGAAACGAGCGGGCCCAGGTTCAAATCCTGGTTGGGACAAGTTACCTGGTTGAGGTTTTTTCCAGGGTTTTTCCTCAACCCAATTAGAGCAAATGCTGGGTACCTTTCGGCGTTGGACCCCGGACTCATTTCGTCGGCATTATCACTTTCATCTCATTCAGACGCTATGTAACCATAGCAGTTGAAAAGCGTCGTAAAATAACAAAATAATATATTAATATGTATATATATATATATATATATATATATATATATATATATATATATATACACACACACACAATTCTTTTAGGTAGATTATATTTTAGAAGCATTTTGAAATTATTTTCTTTCTTAATTCTTCCGCGTTGCTGAATGTAGGAAAGTAATATAACGCAAATTGCTGTTCAGCAAAATAAAACTGAAGAGTGAGGATTGAAATATTCGAAGGACTGACTGACTCGCAGCAGATGATTGGCTTTTGGGTGCTTCTGGAAATACGCGACGTTTTCCTCTCCAGTAATTTGTTTGTAGCAAAACTTGCAGGTCGTCAAAGGGCGCCGTCAGGCGGAAGCGCGCCTAAAGCTTTGCCGACTCTGATCGGCCAGTCACTCGTGAAGTTCTGCAGTACCTCGACACACGATCGTGCGTTGTTATTCGCCATCTACCTACTCTAATGCGGTCATAGAGAGATGGTCAAGAAATTACAGTGGGTTATGAATTAGGTTGTGATTGACACTGCGTGGGCGAACTTGCATGTGAAAGACTTGGCGTTATTTTTCCCAGTCGCAATTCATGAATTGCTGTTGGGTCAGATAACGCCAAGTCTCACACATGTGAGTTCGCCCACGCAGTATAAATCACGATCTTATTTTTCATGCGTGTAATTTGAAAATGATATATTTTACTCTTTTTGATAGTTACAGGCTGATTAGGTATAAGTTTTTACGGTCATAGTCCGTCTCGTCCCAGAGTCGATTGACTCGTCCCGACGTAATTTTTGGTGCGTTAATGCAATAGTCCAATTCGTCCCCAGCTAATTCTCAGCGCGTTAATCCTATAGCCCAATTCGTCTCGGATGCGTAAGGAGAGGTGAAACTAGGTAAAGACAAAATATTCCCTACCACATTGTGCAGACTTAGGACTGCGCAACCATTTTTCAGGTTGATGTGGTTAAAAATTTTGTCTTTCATGAGTAAATAGTGTCCATTTTATAAACAAAATGCCATCAAATAATGAAATTACTTAAAAATAAATAAAAGTCACATATTTAAAAGTAAACAAGGTTTCATTTTAACTGTAATTATGCTGCATTGCCTATAGTAGCGAGTGGATTTATTTGGGAAATCTCAGACTTCGCATGACATTTATTAGGACTATTTCGTGAATAAAATAAAAAATGTAAATAATATATCTATAAAATTCGCTCACAAAATGTTAATAATTTTTAGTAAATACTTAACTTATTCAGATAATGTGAAGTCGAAATAGATGAATAACGATTACTGCAATAAATAAATTGAATGTTATCAGTAATACCAATTGAGAAAAGCGAAATACAGATTTAAAAATGTTAATTACATGTACTGCGCTTTTCTCTTGTTATTGTAACAGAAATACGTTTTCATTATCTGCTGAAGTCATAATTTAATTTAAACATTTTATAGTATAGTTACAAATAACATAATTACTAGAATAATTAAATGAACAATAATTGTTATGAAGGGGTGTCATTTTCTTTAGATACAATGGACATGGAATTAGAAGATGAAGATGTAGATGTGGAAGTAGGATTTCGCACTTTATTTAGTACAATGGATTCATGCTCATCTATTTACGTAGAAACAGTTAGCAACACACTAAACAAAAGAACGTCCGTGCGGTAAATTGATAGTGATAAATAGAGTTGCAGAAATTATCGCGATGTATGACTGGGATTGGTTGGAATTCAAAATTTCATTACACTTCATTGGCCGAAAATGGAATGACGTCATATAAACGAAATACAAATTGAAGGCGTGAGTATTACTTATTCTTATACTTGACCAGGTACTTTTCTGATAAATCCAACTTTTTGCGGATATGAAGCGAAAGGATCATTTATGCTGTTACACTTAACATAGGTAGGCCTATTTGTCTCCCCTGAAGCCAATAGTCTGTGCATATTAAATTCAGAATTATTTACCACAAGAATTGTTTTACTCCTTTAACTCAATTGCGATATGTTGTGTTAAGTAGGTACTGATACAGGAAATACAGAAATGCAGATATCGGTGTGTATTGTGTGACTGACGAGTAGGTATTGATACAGGCAATACAGAAATGTAGAATTGCAGTAACGCTAACAACCATATATCGCCATCTTTCGCAAGGTTGCCATTAGTCGGTTCATGAGAATTGAAGCGGTGAGATCAATAACCATTCAAGTCCATTTACACAAATTTCGAGAAAAATGCAAAAAAAAAAAAAACTTTTTTTTTTATTTCTTACCTAGTCATTATTTTTTCCACGTAATTTTCTGGTTGTTTTAGAGATCAAGACAAAGTAGTATACCAACTTTTAAAGTCGTAACACTTGTAGAAATATCCAAAATTTAATTTCAAATTTTGCAAAAAATGACCAGAAGTTGACTTGAATGGTTATTGATCTCACCGCTTCAATTAGTTTACACCGTTAACATTTTGCTCAGTCGTGTATACGAGTAGTCGATGCATGAGAATTGAAATTGGAAATATGTTTCAGCCGGGGACGAGATGGGGTGTTTATTTACAGACTGGGGACGAAAAGCGCTTCGCCGGTTTTTACTATGCTGCGTATCAGAGGTCCCTTCGTACTGGTGGCCCAGACCAAGATGCAACTCTACTACAATCTATTCAAAAAGAATTACTGAGCGCAATTTTCAATACCGTACAATGACTACTGAGCAGATGGAACTAATATTCTTACAATAAACTGTAATTTCGTCCTCAACCACCGCTAACAACAGACAGAGCATAATATGCATGTAGTAACCCAGGGATGTGGAAGCGGCTGCACTGCGTGCTCTCAAGAACCCGCACAACAAATCCTGAAGAGCGATGATTGTAGTTTATCATGCTGAAAAGTGAACCTTGTTGAATTTGTATTGCTTGCAGTGTGAGCACGTAATACAGACGTTTCTACATACCTGTGGTAACCGGATCTCCAGCACTCAAAGTCGCTGAGCTTCTATGCGGATAGTAGACCTACTATGGACCGCGATAATTAGGACAGATTACAGGATTGCAGGAAAACCAAGAAACAAGCACAATATACCTTCGTTGC
Source organism: Periplaneta americana (assembly GCF_040183065.1). NCBI lineage: Eukaryota > Metazoa > Arthropoda > Insecta > Blattodea > Blattidae > Periplaneta > Periplaneta americana. Next base: position 161,976,570 of record NC_091119.1, read on the forward strand.
ATGCTATATCAACTAATAAATGGATAAATAAATGTATGGACGAATGATTGGATTGATGACAGATTGAACGAATGAATGGATGTAAGAATGAAGAAATTAATTCATAAATGAAGGAATAGATTAATGAAGAAATGAATTCGTGAATGAATGAGTGGTTAAGTGAATGATTTTATAAATGAGTAAATGAATGGATAAATGAATAAATGGAGGAATGAATTGATAAATATACGAATATACGTGGATGAATAAATGAAAAATTACGGTTTATTTAACGACGCTCGCAACTGCAGGGGTCACCAGTGTGCAGAAATTTTGTCCCGCAGGAGTTATTTTACATGCCAGTAAATCTACTGACATGAGCCTGTCGCATTTAAACACACTTAAATGCTATCGACTACGCTACAGAGGCCGACTGAATAAAAGAATATATGAATGAATGATTGAAAGGATAAATGAATGAACGGATATATGAATGAATAAAGAAGTGAATGGATAAATGAATAAATGAATGGCTTAACGGATTAATGAGTAGATTAACGGTTAAATGAATGAACTGATTAACGAATGGATGAACTCACAAATGAATAGCTGGATACATGCATCAAATGAATAATTGCATGAATGAATAAATGGATTAATTGATGAATTAATGAATGGATGGATGGAGGAATGAATGAATGAATGAATAGATAAATAAATGAATGTACGGGTGGATGAATGAGTGGATGGGTTGATAAATGAACGATTGATGGATGATGAATAAATAAATGAAAGAACGAGTGAATCAATGAATGCAGACAGTGAGGGATGGATTGCTGGTGTATGTACGAAGAGATCGATAAATTTGAGTGGGTAAATTGGTAGACTAGTGGAGAGATGGTTGGATGGATAGACGTATGAATGGATAGTTGGTAAGTGAATGGTTGGAGGGATGGACGACAGATAGGCCTAAATGTGTGGCTGATTGATCAATGAATAGATAGATGAACGAACGGACGGACGAACGGACGGTCAGTATTTTCTGCTAAGTCTCTTAAATCCATCATAAAAGAAGTTCTAAAGCGTTGTGTTTATGTTTGCAACGATCGTACCGCAGCGATTATGTTTTATCACATACGATTGTGTTTATGGTGTGTATCTTATCTGTGCCACAAGAAATATTCCAAGTGCCCTCCTCCTACTTCTAAACATAGGCCCTACTTAAAATCTCCTAAAATGTTTCTATATTACTCAAATAATATGTTCTTGCGAAATGTTCGAAATGACTAGTCGGATATTTTCTTCCACTACTTGCACAATTTAAAAATACAAAAACTCACTGCAATATGCTATACACCATACTCAAACAATAAGAAAACAATACGCACAAATAAGTATTACCTTCAGTGTTTTCAAAGAATTAAAAACACTTCACTTTTCACTACATTATTCACGAATTAGTAATCCCTTCAGTAGCTTACAAAAGATTGAAGTGAACAGCACGCATGTAACACCCGACAAACGACTTTGCGTTTGGACGCGTACGACAGACTCACTGTGATAGGTAATATTTCTGTACGTGTCATGACGTAATATGCGAAGTACTATGTTTTGACAACCTTAGATATAATATACTATGGGCAGCTTTTTAAAATTTTTATTCTGTTGTGAAGTTCTAACAATTATGCGTAGCTTGATGATAATTTCCGATATGAGCTCATTAACATTTCTCTTGTAAGCTCTGGTAATATTCACGTACTATATGCAGGATTATGATTTTTCATCTTCTGTGCTTACTGTATATTCTTGGTACAAGTAGTTTGCTACACTATCTTCTGAAATGTATTAGATTGCGTCGCACATTTATGGAATATTTCTTCCTTCCCATTTAGCTTAAGATGTGTTATAGTTATCGAATGCAACGCGGGCTATAACCCCTACCATTAGAACTCCCATTGTAAACCGAGAATATGTGGTTTGCTTTTGGCCTTATTTCAGACACACATTCAAAAGCAGCAGGGGGATTCTAGTAGTTAGAATTAAATTGATATATTTTGTATAGTTTCAGAATATGGATGAAAAAAATGAATAAAATTCAAATTTAAATATACACACTTACGTACAACAGGTACGTCTGAAAATATTAAACCATGAGATTTCAAATTACAGCAACAAGGTAATGAAAGTCGTGTTCACAGAACTACGCATATTCTTGAATATATTTCTGCAGACTTCATATCTTCTGCTACAAGGAACCATATCATTGATCGTTGTTCATGTATTATGTTTTATATCCCAACTATAAGCAGTAACATGAGCTCCTTTCAAGAAATCAAAAGGAGAATAGCAATGGCAAAGGAAGCTTTTAATAGAAAAAGAAGCATCTTCTGCGGACCTTCAGAAAAAACTAAGGAAGAGACTAGTGAATTGCTTTGTGTGGAATGTGGCATTGAAAGAAACAGAAACGTGGACATTACGACGAAGTGAAGAGCAACTAGAAGCATTTGAAATATAGATATGGAGAATAATGGGGCATGTAAAATGGACAGACAATAAGAAATGAAGCTGTGTTGGAGAGAGTGAGTGAAGAAAGAATGATGCAGAAACTGATCAGGAAGAGAAAAAAGAATTGGTTGGGTCACTGGCTGAGAAGAAACTGTCTATTGAAGGATGCACTGAAAAGAATGGTGAACGGGAGGGGAGGAACCATTCAATTTCACTAGATATTTTGTTCAGTACTGTCTATAGCCTATAATTTTGGTAGTTCATATCGTTTATACATTATATACTTACATGCGTACATACACAAACTCGCACGCACGCACAATAGTTACATTAATGTCTTAATGGTCTTGCAATAACGAAACGAATTTATCATATACGATTCACTACGCTAAATCTTTTCATCTGGTTGACTTCACCTGAAAATTATAGTTCATAATAAAACAATAGCCGTGCCAGGAACTAACTACTCGAGTGGTCGCTTGTTCATCAGCTTCTACACAATATAATTAGCAGTAGCAGCATCATCATCGTCGTCATAGCAGCGAGCAGGTCGTGTGTTTGGCCCGCATCAAAGACTGACCATCCAATTTTCAGTAGATGCACGACAATCCCTGTGAACTTTTAATCACGCATGTACCCTATAGTATTTTTTTTTATTTCCGCGAATCATCTTGTGAATTTTAAAACGCATTAAACCCCTTTTGAACCCCGTCTCCCCTTCCCCTTCCCCCTCCCCCACTGCTTTGCGAGCTACACTTGTGTCACGAGTCAGAAAAGGATTTACCTATTCAGCAGTAGCAGCAGCAGCAACACAGAAAAGTCTGTACGCACCTAATTGGTTGGACGATTGTGAATAATTCAGTCTTTCAACCCAGCTTCACCCCTTCTCCCTATCTTTTTTTTCCGTTCATCTGGCGACTACATCATGTGATGCATGCATATGGTGGCAGCCGGCCTCTGTGTTCCCGCAGAGCGCGCTCCTTGCAAATCCATGCTGTATTTTTTAACACTGTCGTCGTCTGAACGCGCAAGGTACACGGTCCGCACGGAGAGCGAAGTGCCTTTTAAATCGTGTCGTGTATAAATTATTTGCATATTAACATACTGGGAAAACGGGCAGAGTTTTCTGCCCAGTCTCTTAAAATGTGTCATATAAGAAGTTCTAAGATGTGGTTGTGTTTGTGGCGACCGCACGACAGCGATTACGTTGCGCCACATGCAACTATGTTTATGATATTGCCGCATAACATTTCTGTATCAAAATAGACATACGAGTGGAGCCGTCAGTTTACCTTACTTAATTACTTACTGGCTTTCAAGGAGCCCGGAGGTTCATTGCCGCCCTCACATATGCCCGCCATAAGTCCCTATCCTGAGCAAGATCAATCCAGTCTCTATCATCATATCCCACCTCCCTCAAATCCAGTTTAATATTATCCTCCCATCTACGACTCGGCTTCCCTAAAGGTCTTTTTCCCTCCGGACTCCCAACTAACACTATATATGCATTTCTGGATGCGCCCATACGTGCTATATGCCCTGCCCATCTCAAACGTCTGGATTTAATGTTCCTAATTATGTCAGGTGAAGAATACAATGCGTGCAGTTCTGTCTTGTGTAACTTTCTCCATTTTCCTATAACTTCATCCCTCCTAGCCCCAAATATTTTCCTAAGCGCCTTATTCTCAAACACCCTTAACCTATGTTCCTCTCTCAAAGTGAGAGTCCAAGTTTCACAACCATAAAGAACAACCCGTAATATAACTGTTTTATAAATTCTAACTTTCAGATTTTTTGAAAGCAGACTGGATGATAAAAGCTTCTCAACCGAATAATAACATGCATTTCCCATATTTAGGCTATTCTGTGTTTAATTTCCTCCCGAGTATCATTTATATTTGTTACTGTTGCTCCCAGGTATTTCAATTTTTCCACCTCTTCAAACGAAAAATTTCCAATTTTTATATTTCCATTTCGTACAATATTCTCGCCACGAGACAATCATATACTTTGTCTTTTCGAGATTTACTTACAAACCTACCTCTTTACCTGCTTCAAGTAAAATTCCCGCGTTTTCCCTAATCGTTTGTGAATTTTCTCCTAAAATATTCACGTCATCCGCATAGACAAGCAGCTGATGGAACCCGTTCAATTCCAAACACTCTCTGTTATCCTGGACTTTCCTAATGGCACACTCTAGAGCAAAGTTAAAAAGTAAAGGTGATAGTGCATTTACTTGCTTTAGCCCACAGTGAAATGGAAACGCATCTGACAGAAACTGACCTATACGGACTCTGCTGTACGTTTACTGAGACACATTTTAATTAATCGAACTAGTTTCTTAGGAATACCAAATTCAATAAGAATATCACAGGCTATAAAACTTCTCTCTTAATCGAGTCTTTTTGAAACCTATGAATAACTAATGCACTGTACCCTTATACTCCCATTTTTTTTTCCATTATCTGTCGAATACAAAATATCTGATCAATAGTTGATCTATTACGCCTAAAACCAAACTGATGATCCCCAATAATTTCATCTACATATGGATTTAATCTTCTCAGAAGAATATTGGACAAACTTTGTACGACGTCAACAAAAGTGGGAATCAGTCCCATTCCGAGGCTTATTTGAAGGTTTCGTAACAAGCTGCTTTTTAAGGTGATGGATTGTTAGCCCTTCGCCCAACCCCCAAGCTGGAGGACTACTCCTCATTGGCTGTCCGCGACTGCTTATTCAATATATTCACAGCTACCCTCCATATCTGGAGGCCGTCTCTTCGATCCGCAACCTGAGGACGTGCCATGCCGTGGTGATAGGGACCCACAATACCACCAGTTTACCACTTGTTTATAAAGCAGATAGGGTTCGTTTGCCTTGCAACCTTTTAATACCTTGACTGGAGTTATTTTATTATTACGATGTACCGAAGTTCATAAGATATTTCCGCGCAGATATTCAAGTCCCGGTGCCGGAGAGAATTTTTCTCTGTTCCAGTCATCCATCACCATATGGAGATCTTTTGTCTTATTAACTTTGTTTCTGTAACCAAATCACATACTTACAGTAGGCCTACTTTATTGTTTTAAAGATACTTTATTTAATAAGTACCTCTGATTGAGATTCTGATTGATATGTACAGTCTTAGAAAAAGGTTTTGTTTCACAGATACTTTGTAAGTCCCAGAAATGAAGTAGTGCGCATGATCGAAGGACGAGCGACCTGGTTCACAAGAGAAGGACTAGTTTAGGTAATAAAATTAGTTTTGTTTCGTTGTATGTCTGATCATGCGCACTGTCCCCTTTCTGAGACTTATAAAGTATCTGTGTGATAAAACTTTTTTCTAAAACTGTACATCTACAGTATTATCAGGCAGTACATTTCACTGGACGATATATATCAGAGGAAGAACAATTGTTTGTATGCATCTGAAGTCTGATTAGAGTAATATGTAGCTAATCGGCGATGTATGCAATGAAGGGGGAAAGAAACTGGCCACTCTACTCCATTATCTCCTGACCTAGTTGCCTCATATGTGGTGCCATGTTATTATCGCTTGTGGGGTTCAGACCTGTCTTCGAACAGTTGACTAAACAACAACTTTGTTTAAACAGGATAATTATTTAGTGTCAATGTAATTGAAGTTGATGACGTTGTTGGTGGTGATGGTCATAATGTATTAGTAAATATTTTTATGAAAGGATAACTGGATTGATGGATGGATACGGTGAGTAGATGGACGAATAAATCGAGATATGAATAAAGGAAGATGGGAATGGCTAATTGGATATAGCCTGTGTTTGACGGATGGATGGGTGAGTGGGTAGATGTAAAGATAAATGAAGAGATGGATGATTGGGGAGATTGGCAAATGTGTGAATTGAAGAATGGGTGGTTGGGAGTGATGACACGTGCATGGAAGGAAGGATGGATGGATAAATGATTGAACGTATGGAGAGATGGATGGATGAATGGATGGAAGGATGGATTAATTGAAGAACGGACGGATTAATGAATGCCTGGAACAAAATTTGGATGTATCTATTATGGATGAAAGGATGGATAGTTGAATGGATGAATGAAAAACAGAATTAACTGATAGATGGTTTGAGAGAATGTCAGATGCATTGATGGTAGAATAGATGATTGGATGTTTGGAGAGATGAATGGGCGAATTATTGGACTTAGTAATTTATACAGCTTCGTTAAATTGTTTACTAAAAGTGTGTACGTCGATGTATGCCTGCTGACGAATCAGAAAAGTAAAATTGTGATTATTCGTTCGGAAGAAAAGCTGAGAAGAAATTAAATGAAGTCTATTTTAGCCAGACTAATAATAAATCCATGTATTAATAAGTTTGTATATCGTAATAAGTTTGTATTACAGACACACAATTATGACACAAGACGAAATATTAATTCAACATTAGTAGAACCTAAATGTCTCACATCTGCTGGTCTAAAGCATAGCATAAATTTTGGCCCTCGTTTGTACAATGCTTTAACTAAATTACACCCAGAACTTCTAACATGTAACCCACTAACATATAACAAGAAAATTAGAAACGTGTTAATATCTTCAATTTGATTAAATAAATTTATAGCCTATGTGTATGAATTAATCAACCTATATTATATTTGTATTCTATAATTTTGAAATATATATTAGTCCTACTTTTCACGTGCGATATTATTCTTCTCTAGTGTTAATATTATATTATATAATTCCATTGCCGCTGTAATTATATTTTAGTTCCTATTTTATTTTTCATATTTATTACTATTATTATTATTATTATTATTATTATTATTATTATTATTTCTTTTTTATTTTAATATTATATCTGAACTGCGACCGAGCACGAGCGCTGCTCATTCGGTCTCAAATTTAGTTAATACTACTGTATCTTCTTTTTATATTGCTTGTATTATTTTATTTCTATTTCTCTTGTTTTGTTTTGTAATTATATTCTTTATTCTGTATATTTATATTTAAATAAATAAATAAATAAATAAATAAATAAATATGTCATTGCTTCAACGGTGAGGAATAATGGTATTAACAAGGAGGACATCTACAGAACAGGAAAGAAAACGGAAAGGACGTCTTACGTTGACCACTACATAGATTGCATCATAAAGTGTTGGTTCAAATAGCGAGCCGTGAAAATGAAAGATGAAAATGAAGTTTCATCATCATGTGTTTATCAACAGTAATGTCACTAGAGGTTTTGATTTATCTCGAGAAAATCAAAACTCGAGTGGGATTTAATTGACTATTACACGATTAGAAGAATGTATACAGGGTGTTTAAAAAATACGGGGCATAATTTCAGGTATGTATTTCCCACATGTAGACAATCAAAATAGTTCATTACAACATGTGTCCGGAAATGCTTCATTTCCGACTTATGACAACATTGAAATTCACCGGAACGTTTTTCTTTCCGCAGGTCGTTGTCATTACAGAAGATGTTCAAAATATCCATCTCCTGCTTGAATACAGACCTCACATCGATGTCTCATTGACCTGCGAACACGATACCAAACTCCAGGAGTATTGCGTATGTCCTCAGAACTTGCCACAATTCGATTCCGAAGGGATTCCAAATCAGGCACCGGAGACGAATAAACCAATGATTTTAAATGGCTCCACAAGTAGAAATCGAGAGGGTTCAGATCAGGTGAGCGTGGAGGCCAAGCAATTGGGCCACCTCTACCTATCCATCGGTCAGGAAACCTTCGATCCAAGTACCGGCGAGCTGTACGACTGAAGTGTGCAGGAGCGCCATCATGCAAGAAGTGAATGTGTTGACGATTGATCAATGGAGTGTCTTCTAAAACATGACGTATGGTGTTTTCCAGGAAGTTTGTGTACGCCTGCCCCGTAAGTCTGTTTACAAGTACATGGGGTCCAACTAATCGATCACCAATGATACCGGCCCACATGTTGAGGGAGAACCGCACCTGGTGATGAGATGGAACAGTTGCACGTGGGTTTTCATACGCCCATACATGCTGATTGTGGAAATTTGTTATGCCATCTCGTGTGAACTGTGCTTCATCTGTAAATAATACTAAGGCAGGAAAGTTCGGATTTACACCACACTGCTGCAAGAACCACTGACAGAACCTAACTCGTGCAGGGTAATCTGTTGGTGACAGGGCCTGTACACGTTGCAAATGATAAGGATACAATTGATACTCTTTCAACAGTCTCCAGACAGTCGTATGAGGAACACTGACTTGCAACGCTACCCTTCGTGTGCTGGTAGAAGGAGTCATGTTCACAGCCTCCAGAATCTCCTCGTGTACTTCTGGAGTTGTAGATCTTGGTCGTCCCCTTCCCAAACCAGGAGAGTTAAATTTTCCATACTCACACAGATGGTAATGGAGACGTACAAATGTCTTCCGATCTGGACATTGTCGCTGTAGGTATCTCTCCTGGTACAAACGACGAGCCAGCGCAGCATTGCCGTCCGCCTTACCGTACATGAAGTGTATCTCTGCCAGCTCTTGATTTGAATACATGTCGCACAGTCTAACGCCTACACAACACTGAATGTAACCTTCGTCTCGGAATGAACTGTCAGAGTGCCCTCTTAATGTCTCCTTTGACGGCAACGACCTGCGGAAAGAAAAACATTCCGGTGAATTTCAATGTTGTAAAGGCCATAATTCGGAAATGAAGCATTTCCGGACACATGTTGTGATGAACTATTTTGATTGTCTACATGTGGGAAATACATACCTGAAATTATGCCCCGTATTTTTTAAACACCCTGTATAAAGATTAGAAGAAATAAAGTACTATAATACAGTAAAATAGTTATTAATTCACTTACTAAAATTCTATTACACTAATGTTAGCTTCACCAAAACGTTTGAACGGAGCCACCATTTTCAGTTGAATATTTATGCGGGAAACAAATGACGATCGTAAAGCATGTTTTATAGTACCGTAACAAATTTACCGTTTAAAATCTTGGCAAACAAAGAAACAAATGGTAGGGAAGTGATGAAAACAGAAGAAAGTAGTCTATAAAGATTAGAAGAAATAAATTACCCTAATACAATAAAATAGGTGTTCTAAAATTCCATTTCACTAATGTCAGCTTCATTAAAATGTTTTAACGGAGCCGCCATTTTCAGTTGACTATCTATGCTGGAGACAAATGACGATCGCAAACCATGTTTTATAGTACCGTAAAGAATTTGCATTTTGAAATGTTGGCAAACAAATAAAGAAACGCTAGGAAAATGATAAAAACAAACAAATGCTGAGGAAATTATAAAATTATAGCAATAAACAGGCATGATTGGTTGAAACACGTCCTTTCGTACCATTTTATTGGTCAAAATTGGTATGACGTAGTAAAAGTTTAATAGCCTAATCATCCTAATACACTTTCGGATGGAATCTAGATAAGTTTGGCGTATTCAACTATATATTTTTTTTAATTTACTTTTTGCATCAGCATTACGGAATGAAGACTTATGCAAGCACATCAGTGGATATGTTCTTTAATATTGCAGTACATGTGTGCATTCTCTCATAAGAATAACAGAGTAGGCTACCTGCCGTTCTGTGGGATGTACGGTTAGATCAATGAATGTGCAAGCCCTGTCCAGGAATTCCCATGTCCATCCCGCATATTTAAACCGAATTGAACATGGAACCGTACAGCGGAGACCATTCGGGAAAAGGTTTGATATGCACGCGTGAGGGCAAACGAGTTGGGTTGGGAGCGTTGGTTGTCGAGCACGAGAGCTATGCAGATGTCAGGTGAAGCCTGGAATTATAAAAATGCAAAATCCTACCAGCTTTCAGTCATATTCATTCATAGTGTTCTGCCAAAGGGCAGGTCTTTCACTGCAAACCCAGTATTCTCCAGTCTTTCCTATTTTCTGCCTTCCTCTTTGTTTCCACATATGATCCATATATCTTAATGTCCTCTATCATCTGATATATTCTTCTGCCCCGAACTCTTCTCCCTTTCACCATTCCTTCCAGTGCATCGTTCAGTAGGCAGTTTTTTCTCAACCAGTGATCCAGCCAATTTCTTTTCCTCTTTCTGGTCAGTTTCAACATCATTCTTTCTTCATCCACTCTTTCTTACTCTCTCTGTCCATTTCACACCCTCTATATTTCTCCATATGCACATTTCAAATGATTCTATTCGCTTCTCTTCACTTTGTCGTAATGTCCATGTTTCTGTCCCATATATTGCTACACTCCACACAAAGCAGTTCACTAGTCTCTTCTTTAGTTTTTTTCCAGAGGTCCGCAGAAGATGCTTCTTTTTCTGTTCACAGCTTCCTTTGCCATTGCTATTCTCCTTTTGACTTCCTGGCAGCAACTCATGTTACTGCTTAGGCTATAGTACACTCCAAGTAGCCTATTTGAAGCTGTCCACTTGCTCTACTGTCTCATGTAGAATTCGCAAGTTTCCCTTTTTTACTCTTCTTCCTATGACCATGATCATCTTGTTGGCATTTATCTTCATTCCATGCTGCTCACAGCTGTCATTTAGCTCCAGTAGCATATCTCTTAGTATTATCTCCCCTTATGCTAACAATACCATATCATCAGCAAATCTTATACAGTTTAATCTTCTTCCTCCTACTATCACTCCTCCCATGTTCTGAAAACAGTTCTTCACTAAATCCTCCCAGTAGATTTTGAACAGGGTAGTTGATAAAGGGTTATCCTTGTCGTACTCCTCTCCCTATTTCACTTCCTTCTGACATTTCTTCTCCTGTCCAAACTTTGACTCGTTTCATATAAAAGTTACTGAACAGGCTCCTCTCTTTCCAATCCACGCCAATTTTCTCTAGGATCCCCATCAGTTTATTCCAATCCACTCTGTCAAACGCCTTTTCTATGTCCACAGATACTATATACAGTACTTTATTCTTCTCTAGGTATCTTTCGCCGATTGTTCGTAGCAGTCCAATTGCATCTCTTGTATCTTTTCCCTTCCTGAAGCCAAACTGCTCTTCTTCAAACACTGCTCTTCCATCTTAGAATATGAACGTCGATTCAGTATTCACAGAAGAATCTTCGCCGAGTGCGACATCAGGCTGACAGTCCTGAATTCGTTATATTTCCTTATAGATATACTTTTCTGTAGACGCTCTTATATTTATGAATTTATAATTATTATATCTCGTATCAAACCTCTTGATTATTCCTCAGAACTGTTGTATTCCTAATTTAAAGTACCTATTTGATTCCATCAAATTTATAACATTGTCTTATTGTGTTTCGTTTTTAAAAGTCGAAATATATTTAATAGTAGGACTTCCACATAGGCTACGTGGATTATTTCTGGTTAAAGGTTACTAAAATGAATTTAAAATTATAAAACATTATGTGAGCAATGACAGAGAGTTACACATCGGTGAAAATCTAATTACTTTCTTGCTATAAGGACCTCGCAAAAAATCAGAAGTACAGAGACAATATGAAATAATAATAATAATAATAATAATAATAATAATAATAATAATAATAATAATAATGATAATGATAATAATAATAATAATAATAGTTTTACTTACGGCTTTTAAGGCACCCGGAGGTTCACAGCCGCCCTCACATAAGCCGCCATCGGTCCCTGAGCAAAATTAATCCAGTCTCTAAAATAATATCCCAACTCTCTCAAATCCATTTTAATATTATTCTCCCATCTACGTCTTGACCTTCCCAAACGTCTTTTTCCCCTCCGGCCTCCCAACTAACACTCTATCTGCAGAGAAAAGTTTTAAGCAGGAAGTAGTTGGTTACAATCAATTTTTCTTGAAAATTGGATTCGCCCATACGTGCTACATGCCCTGCCCATCTCAAACGTCTGGATTTAATGTTTTTAATTACGTCAGGTGAAGAATACAATGCGTGTAGTTCTGCGTTGCGTAACTTTCTCCATTCTCCTGTAACTTCATCCCTCTTAGCTCCAAATATTTTCCTAAACACCTTCAATTTTGTAAAATATTTTGTATAACTAAACTGAACTGTGGACGAACATGAACTTCTGATCTTTTGGGCTACAAAGCTAATGAACTGATGATTAAATAAATAAATTTGAATTTGTTATTATTATTATTACTATTATTATTATTATTATTATTATTATTATTAATATTATTATTATGTGTTAGTGGTAGACAATTATAAATTATTAATGTGTTTACGACGATGCCACAGAATTGTTTACAGTTATTCCAAGCATTTTTAAATGTCGAACACTTATTACTTAGGTACATAACTGTGTAAATATGTATAAATATTGAGAGTTCATTATTTTCGGAATATGTGTGATAAGACTTTGTTGTGTTAAATTCTAACGTACCTTGTTTACATGTTTCGACCTATTTATGGGTCATCCTCAGAACTGGTCGTTGTTGGTCTTGGCGCCTCTTGTTTTGTTTCCTGTGAGGTTGTGTTCGTGTGGTATAATGTAGAGTCAAAGAGTGTGTGAGTTCTGAAATTGAGTTGTGTGTTGACAATTATTCATTATTTTACCCAAGATAAGTAGAGCATCAGAAATAAATTTCGATCAGAACTCAAGAATGCAAAAATTTGTAATGGGTTCCACCATTTACTGTTTTAATTCCCTTATACGAAAAGGCTTGAGAAGCACTGCTCTAGCCGACGAAATGCAAGACAGCAGTAGGGGCGCGTCGTATGAATTCCTGTCTACAATCCATTTTGTGCCTCACGTCTGCTTCATCATTGCTCTTACGTCTTGTTCGCGGCCCTCAAGAATAAGCTCGTTGTCAAAACATTTTCCCCACACCAATTTCCATATTTGACGAGCAGAAGGGTGCCGTTCGAAGGGCGCGACATGTTTATCCAGCACGCGGAACCCGCAGCCGCAGGGACCTGTTCTTATCCAGTTCCACGATTTCTGGTATTGTTTATTTAATGACGTTTTGTCAACTGTATCGGCGACATGGAGGAATATCTACTACGTAAATAGAAACAGAATGTGAAATAAATTTATTCTCTTTTCTTTTTACGTTACATGCCTCCTTGTCGGCATATTCCTCTGTTGTTATTTCACGTTAAGGCTTACACAGCGAATAGGGATTATAAAGAATGGACACTGAGAGAATTTTCCTGTGTTTTGTTTCTCTGAGCGCCAGCGTATAGTTCCACTTTCAAGCGCTAGAGGTTAGTGTAATCGAGCATACGCTAAGATAATAATTGAGAATCGAGTTGAGACATTTATTTGTCTATGGTTGAGACACAGGATCCAAACATCGCCTACCTTATTGCATAATCCAGTAACGCTTTGCTTCAAATAAATTCAAGTTAACGGCTTTTCCTTATGTCTCAGTGACAAACTAGTTGTAATAATAATATTTTATATTTCAGATATCATAAATTATATTATAAAATAATATAATACATTATAAGATTAAGTATCGAATTCGTTTAATTTTTGTATATAATATAATATAATATAATATAATATAATATAATATAATATAATATAATATAATATAATATAATATAATATAATATAATATAATATAGGTATAAGGTTTTACTTCTTGTAAGAGTTTTGTTTTTCCATTTTCAGCGCTATCAAATCATTACATATTTTAATTGTTGTTGGGTTCAACGTTTCAACTGTCATTATAAAGGAACTCTAGAGTTAGACATTACAGTTAATGACGGATTTATTATTTTATGGATCCAATTTATTTTATTTGAATACATAATGTGCCTAGATATATTAATTATATGTGTTATATTTCCGCTGTGTCGATTGCTAGCTGGTGTGATGTCAGCGCCAACTCTAGGGAGAAAGCAGAATCTCACGCTTTAGCTGGCTTGAAGGTCATTGAAATCAGTCCGGCTACATCAAAGGTACCGACGCGAAGTGTCCATTCTTTATAATCCCTATTTGCTGGCTTACATTTTGTGTCATACGAAGTATTAAAAAGAAAGAACTGAAATACACCGCAATATCGATGTCAAAATTTCTGCAATTGTTAACACTCAGCCACACCAGACTCCCGCAGTGTGACAAAAAATCTTCCACAGAAAGAAACTGTACAACTTTCGCCATGTTTTCAAGCTGATAGTCACGTCATATGTCAATTTTAATCTAATGAACGTTTAAAAATTTTAACTATATTTTATTCTTGCATAATTTTATACATTGTTCATTGTTCACTTTGAACTACATTGTTCACATTTATGTGTTACACTGGTCAACAATGATTTTGTTACATGTACAATTTCTGCTGTTCCATATGTAATGTCATCTGCTGATTCCAAAAATAAAGTCAGAATTTTTCTATCACGCACCATTTTTTTTTTAATTTTACAAAATTGATTAATTTTATTGCTATATGCAGTCCTTAACATGCTAACGGAAAGAAAATATTTCAAATATTTGATTTTATTGCTTTAACAATTGATCTGTAACTTTAGATCACTGTTGTCTGTGAAGTCAGAATTCATAAAAATTAATAATTTTATTCCTTACTAGCCGTACCCGTGCGCTCCGCTGCACCCGTTAGAAATAAATATAAAGTAATTACATAATTAAAATAGGACATTTGATCCAGGGAACATTCGTGTTTGATATAATGATAAATCGTTTATTATGTTACTTAATTTAAATTGTATTTGCATAATTAAAATGCGATCATTTTCATCCAGAGACCACTCATTTGATCATAAAAATTATTTTAGGAAATACAGGAAACGAATGTACAGAATAGCCTATCAAGTTTTCTGTGCATAAGAAGCTATTTTAATCTTACCTGTTCTCGATTCACTCAGAAGTTACTGTAATAACATTATAGCATTATGTCCATCTAGAGAAACTACACTTTCCAATGATGAATTAATAATTAATTATACAAATCGGTTAATTTAGCTTCTGATATTACTTCATACAAACACAGAAACATTATCTGTAGGCTATCTTTCATAGCTTTCGACTGTTGCTGTCCAAGGCCCCTTATAGACGAAGTCATTTGTTTTTTAATTCATTACACGGCCTTAGATGGCAGTTATTTTAATTTTAAAACTCATTTATCTCATTAAATATCAGTCCTATCAAAATGTTTCAAGGAATAAAACGTATCGGAAATTATTTTTAAAGAAACTTTTGTTATGTAACATGTTTCACAAAAATCAATAATAAGCGAGATATTTCGATTTATTTAATTCAGGCCCCCTTATAACCCCCCTTTTAAATAATGTATTTTGAATGCCATATAGCCTAAAATCTAAGCTACAACGAACTTAATTTATATTCCAATTTTCATCGAAATCGGTTCAGCCATTATCGCGCGAAAAGGTAACAGACAGACAGACAGACAGACATACAAACAAAAATGTCAAAAAAGCGATTTTCGGTTTCAGGGTGGTTAATTGTATATGTTAGGACCAATTATTTTTGGAAAATCGAAAATTACCAGAAAAATTTCGGCTACAGATTTATTATTAGTATAGATAAGACTGCGAGAGTAGTATTAATTCTCAGTTGAGTTGGAACTTACAATCATGGAACACGTTTCATAACCCATGTTTTCTTTGTCCTAATTTTAAATATATATATTATTTTTAATGTACCGAAGTACATATGATATTTCCATGCAGACGATTCTAACCGGCGTCGGAGTTGTATCCGGTGTGGCTTAGTGGATAAAGCATCAGCACGTAGAGCTGAAAACCCGGGTTCAGGTCCCGGCGCCGGAGAGAATTTTTCTCCGTTCCATTACTCTTTCATCGTACTAATTTTAAATGTTGTAAAAGTATCTTATATAGTGAAATATACCTCGAAATACTGTGTAAATCACAAACAATTTTTGTTACGTTTGTGGTTAACTAACTTCAAAAGCACACAGGTTACACTACACTAGTTAAAAGGACTTACGAGTGTTCTTTTGATTGAAAAATAGATGAGGACAGGAGCTGGGCCCTGAAATCTGTTGTGCTCCATGTAATTCTATTAGCCTAACTGGTTGGCTAAAAGGATCCGGTCATATGCCTTTTCCAGTTCCAATGATAAGTCGGGAACCTGAGGATCATTCAACAGACTGTTACTTTCTAGGAACCACAGTTCAGAAGATTACAGAGAACTTGCCAGGGAGTTGATTCAGAACTATAACGTGATGGGGTGTCATATCTCTCAAAATAACTTCTTGGATTCTCATCTATTTTTTTCTTTCCTCAAAACCTTCGGGTAGTGAGCGACGAACATAGGGAACGTTTTCATCAGGATTTTTCTGAAATTGAAAAGCGCTACCAAGAAAAAAGGAGTCCAAATATTCTGTCAAACTACTGCTGGACACTCAAAAGAGATGTTTCTCAAGCTAAATATAGCCTAAAATCTATTTCACACACATTTTGGGTAAATAAGATTTTAGGTAAAATGTTACACATTTTGGGTAAATAAGATTTTAGGTAAAATGTTATAAGGTATCAATACTAGAAAAGTCTGATTTCATATAATTACTCAAAAACCCTGCGTGATAGAAAAATTTTGAAAATAGATCTAAAATCCGCACGGAAAAAACTATATGAATCACACATGCTTTATCATTTAACAAAAAATATGTTTAATTTTGTTGACCAGTGTTATCGTTGTAGAATTGAAGATGGCAAATATTGCCTAAAACGTTAATCTTTTATATGCACTATAGTATTTGGTTAACATGTTTCGACCTGTTATTGGCCTTCTTCAGAACTGGTTGCTAGTCTAGGCGCCTTTTGTTTTGTTTCTTGTGGGGGTGTGTTTGTGTAGTGTAATGTGGAGTCAAAGAGTGTGCGTGTTCTGAAATTGAGTTGTGTGTTGAGGATTTCATTTGGCGCCAAGACCAGCAACCAGTTCTGAAGATGGCCAATAACAGGCCGGAACATGTTAACCAGGTACGATAGAATTTAACACGAGAAAGGCATATAATACATATTCCGAAGTGATATAGGCCTAGTGTTAAAAGTTTTGCAATCAAGATGTATAAGTTATAGTATTTAATAACTATATTGTACTTGATAAACATATTGACGGCTATTACACAACATATTAATAAATTATTACCTGCTTATCGGATAATTACCAACATGATAAAAAAATTTAAAGTTCTAAGGAAAAAGTACCTACCCTTACATTTAATCTAGTCCACACCTGTGGAGTAACGGTCAGCGCGTCTGGCCGCGAAACCAGGTGGCCCGGGTTCGAATCCCGGTCGGGGCAAGTTACCTAGTTGAGGTTTTTTCCGGGGTTTTTCCTCAACCCAATACGAGCAAATGCTGGGTAACTTTCGGTGCTGGACCCCGGACTCATTTCACCGGCATTATCACCTTCATTTCATTCAGACGCTAAATAACCTAGATGTTGATACAGCGTCGTAAAACAACCCAATAAAATAAATACATTTAATCTATATACTTGCCTCCAGTGATTTCTCCTAAGCCAGGCATTTTCAACTGCTGGCTCTGTTGTGACGTCACACGTCTCTGCTCTGGAGCTTCTTGAGAGAGTAAGTATAGGTAAAACAGCAAAGTAGGAGGAGTGGCAGTGGAAGGGATGGAGATGTTTAAATAGCTACAATAGCCTACGTGTAGTTTCAGCTTGATGAAACAAGACCACATTATGCTCTATCCGTTCGCTAAAAATTAAATCACATGTTTGGGAAACATTAGATTGGACGAGGTGGCCCTAAAACTTGCCCTTCACGTTCACCGGACTTTACATTTTTTATTTTTTTTTCTCTGGTGCTCATAAAAGTGTGCTTCAGATACCCCGAAACGCTGTAAGTCTTGAAGGAAAGAATCTCCAACACTTTAGAAAACATTCTTTGCTACACTTTTAAGGGTAACTGATGGAACTTTCGATCGTGTAAGACATTGTATTCGAGTGAGCATATTTTGAACATGAACTTAAGTGCTTTTGTGGACATAAAACTAATATTAATTTTTATCACACAGACAACATCCTATGAATCGGTTATGTACGCTACTTCAATTTCGCCGTGCTATGTAGACAATTTCTTAACCACAGCTGTAGTGCGGGAGAGTAGCATGGAGGCTTTCCCATTTGATACGCGTTGTGAGACACTTGATACCGGTATCAACGTAACTTCATAAATGTAAAACGTAATGTTGTATTGCTAACTCTGGACTTTGTACCTACTTCGAATACCGACAAAAGTACAGATTATCCGTACCATTGTTTTCCAGTATAACTGCTGGAATGGTTTTTTTCCTAATACCACCAGGTTGTCCTTCGATATTTCTGTCCTTCTCCCCCCGCAGTGGCTTATGCCTAACCCACTTCTGAGGTTGGGACGCTTTGAAACTGAAGCTAAGCACTCGCTATATTCTTCCAAGAATGATTCACGTATCATCCATGAACATTCACACATCGCGATAACACAGCTCAGAGTGCGTTTTTAGTATACACGCCGCGCTAAACTGTATTGTTGGTATAAGACATGGCACCGGTATAACTATTTAATTCACAGAAGAGCGGTAAACATAAACATCTGTCGGCTCGTGATGAGAAATATTCACAATCGCCAAGAATCACCTGAAAGCAAAAATCACACTTAAAAAAAAATCGCTATTATGTCACAGCAATTTTTCCGAAGCTGTCACAGATGAGAGCTGTCACAGATTCGAACTGTCACAGCAAAACACTGTCACACCCCACCTCTATTAGTTACATGGACCGTCGGGGGTGGGCCCGTGGACTACCGTTTGAGAACCACTGTCGTAAAACTATACGGCTAGACACCTAGTCGAACTATGAAAGAGTAATGGAACGGAGAAAAATTATCTCCGGCGCCGGGATTTGAACCCGGGTTTTCAGCTCTACGTGCTGACGCTTTATCCACTAAGCCACACCGGATTCCACCCCGGCGTCGGAAGAATCATCTCAGTTTTAAGTTCCAACTCTTGGGTTCCCTCTAGTGGCCGCCCTCTGCACTACGTCATAGATATCTATGAACCTAGGACCGAAGTCCACATATGTGCTGAGGTGCACTCGTAATGAATGACTAGTTGGCCGGGGTCTTTCATCGTATGATGACGCAGAATATCTGCATGGAAATATCATAGCCTATGTACTTCGGTACATTATAATAATATATATGATATGCGTAAATCACTTCGTGATTTAAGACGGCGCTTATTCCGTCGGATCCCGTCCAACTAGTCATTCATTACGAGTGCACCTCAGCACATAATATGTGGACTTCAGTCCTAGGTTCATAGATATCTATGACGTAGTGCAGAGGGCGGCCACTAGAGGGAACCCAAGAGTTGGAACTTAAAACTGAGATGATTCTTCCGACGCCGGGGTGGAATCCGGTGTGGCTTAGTGGATAAAGCGTCAGCACGTAGAGCTGAAAACCCGAGTTCAAATCCCGGCGCCGGAGAGAATTTTTCTCCGTTCCATTACTCTTTCATCGTATGATGACGCAGAATATCTGCATGGAAATATCATATGTACTTCGGTACATTATAATAATATATAGTCGAACTATGTTTCTTTATTTGTTTGTTTATTTATTTACTTATTTACTTATTTATTTATTTATTTATTTACTTATTTATTTACTCATTTATTTACTTATTTACTTACTTACTATTTATTTATTTTATTTACTTATTTATTTATTTATTTATTTACTTATTTACTTTTATTTACTTATTTATTTATGTACTTATTTATTTACCTATTTATTTACTTATTTACTTACTATTTATTTATTTATTTTATTTATTTACTTATTTATTTATTTATTTATTTATTTATTTATTTATTTATTTATTTATTTATTTATTTAAGGTGTTTGATGATCAATTGTAAGGCGTATTTAACGAAGTAAAATTATACATAACGCTTACTTTGTGTTGCCTTTTATAACGACTTGGTGAGTACTCAGGAATTCTTTAATACCCAGAACTCTCCTTTACAACAAGAGTAATGAAAAGCGTTAAATAAACAGGGCTGTCGCGGTGAAAGGAAGCAAGGTCCTGCGTGAGCTCGAGGGGCGCCCCGCAAAGTCAACTTTCCAGGCGGCTCTTCATACTGGTGTTCAGGAACTTTTTTTACTTGCCTTCAACATCCAGCAGCAGCCCCTTCCTTCGTTCGAAACCAACCAACGTTTAGAAGGCTGACTTCATCCCGGAATCAAGGTAGTGGCTGGTAGCTTGTCAAAGACCAGCAGCTTTGCTTGCTTACGTACGCACGGGCCTTCACTCAGAGAATTGAAGCCTCCAAGTAGGGTAGAAGTCATGTGTTACGATGAAAACTTAAGGGCAATGGTAAGTGATTAGGGCAAAAAAAATCTAATTTTCATTTTTCCTTTTAAAAATTGTAGAAACGTTTACTTAAAATGTATGTATTATTTCTTTCTTGATTCAGGACAGTTAAATGCTTGAAAATTGAGTTTTAAAAGTGGCGCTCTACCTGCTATACCCATTGTCATGTAACTTAAAAAAATTCCTTTGCAGAACGAAAACTTACATTTGTTCGGATCAAATTTCTACACATTTAAAGAATAAAACCAAAATTCTTTCAGTCATTTATTATCATAATACAGTGCTTTCTTAAACAGACTAAGTATAATGGGAATTAAATTAATGGCTTTCCCAAAACACGTTATGATATTATGTTTATGTCGAAAAAAAAGCAAAAAACGATCAAAATTGTATTAAACTTTATTTGAAATATCTCAAAGTATAACCCCCTGAAATTAATGACATTACTTAAGATTCATTCTGTATGTTAAACGAATGAATGTGCATTTGTTTTGAAAGTTAAATATGTCCATAAAATTAAAATATGAGCTATTATTTTCTAATTCAAACTCCTAAAATTGCAATATGTTATATTCTACATCTGTACGTACAAAACGATTACAGAAATATATATTTTTTATCATGGCTTAATTTCATAATTGAATGTGTTCTCAATTCTTTAGTGACAGGTTTAAAAATTTAACCTACAACAACTCTATGGCGCTACGGCCTTGGAGATCTTTGGTCTCCATGACAAGCTTCATCCATTCTGATCAATCTTTTGCCTCTTTCGTCCATCCTCATAACACTCAGCTTCTTGATATCCTTTTCAATATCATCCAACCACCTCTTTTCTTGTCTTCCAACTCTTCTCCTTCCTTCAGGTTTGCCACTATAGATTTCCTTTGTGAGTTTTTGGAATGACATCTTCTCAATATGTCCTAGCCAACGAAGTCAGGCCCTTTTAATTTCAGTGACCAAATCCGGTTGATCGTCATCCATAGCATAGACTTCTTTGTTGGTTTTTATCCTCCACTTCCCTGTTCTTTGATATGTCCATATATTTTCCACAATAATATTTTCCACAATATCTTCCTCACCCATACATTCAGAAAGTTTTAATCTATTTTCGTAATCAACAACGTGCTACTACACATATGATGAAAAGAGTAATAAAAGATATATGTGTTGCCGATCAGGAGTTGCTCTTGGGCATGGGTTCGATTCCCGCTTAGGCTAATTACCTGTTTGGGTTTTTTCCGCAGTGTTCCACAACGGTAAGGCGAATGCCATGTAATCTATGGCGAATCCTCTGTCTCATCTCGCCAAATACCATCTCGCTATCACGCTAATTAACCAAATAAAAAAGTCTATGGAATAGCAAATATAAAGACAGAAATAAAAATAAGGATGTATGTTACAACATTTTTTCTCATTTGGATAGAAGCCTAAAAGAAGTTCAAAAATTAATTTGTATATCTATAGCGCTGAACAGCAATCTCATATGTAAAAAAAAATATAAATCTTTATAGAAGAGTGGAAAAAAAACATTTGAATATCTTGAAAACTAACAAATGTCTGACATAAAAATACGAGGATGGATCGAAAAGTAACGCACAACAATTTTTTGTGGCAACGTATTTCATAGATAAGCAAAATGAAATAATGCACAAGAAAGCTACAGGTTTTACCTACTCTTCGACACATTTCTCCCATCGTGACACCATATTCAGAACACATCGTTCATAAAACTCCGTTTTTTGGGCATATAACCACCTGGGCACAACTGATTTCACTTCTTCATCCGAACCGAAGCGTTGTCCTCCTAGGAATTTTTTCATTGGTCCGAAGAGGTGAAAGTCAGACGGTGCGATGCCTGAACTGTAGGGTGGGTGATTGCAGCCTTAATAATGCCTCTGGCATTGGGTGGTGTTGCAGCGGTCACTGGTTGACCGAAACGTGCTTCGTCGGCGGACTTCTTCGAAGAACCTGCACTACCTGGAGAGGTTTCTATGGTCCAGACACTTCCAATATTTTCCTGTGAATGTTACTCGAATTTTTCGTTTTTTTTTTTTTGTTGCAAAATCACGGACTACACTTCGCTGCCCTTCACAAGTGAACGATGGTAGAAAACGCGCCATTTTTACTCAATAGTTACAGCTCGTTCCGCCAGAGCGACATTCGATCAAGCCACTGTTGTCTGTAGCGCAAGGTTACAACTAACTATCTGCCAACTTTGAACGTCCTTACCAAAATAATATTCCGTAAAATAATTGTTGTGCGTTACTTTCCGATCTACCCTAGTATATTTAAATTTCTTTTTGTGAAGTTTATATCTGTGCCTTGACTAAGATGTGTTTGCAAAAGATTTGAGGAAATTTCTTTGGTAGGAATCAAGTGAAGAATTATTTCATTCATATTTTTGACATACGAGGTTGCTGTTCAACACCATCGATAGTATAGTTAAGGGGAATTTCGTATAAAAGTGTAGGCGAAAGTGAAGACAAGCATCAGCGATGACGTCTCTTCCTAATTTCATTTTCACTTATTAAATAAACTAGCGCACAATATTCAGTTGTAAATGACACACTTGTTGCTGCCACATAGCTAATGGAAAGCTTACGTCTGCACGTTAAATTTCGACAACTATGCATCTACCTGGTAGAAATATTGGTGAACAACAAAGAATCTGGAACTTGTTTACTAGTGGAAGCTACCCTTGTATATTGATATTTTTGTATGAAGTAGTCTATAAAATATTTTAAATACACGTTTATTTTATTGTTCCAAAATGTTACCTAGTTAGAACTAGAAATGGAAGGAAACGTCAAAAGATGCATTAATATGACCAATGAAGCTCAGTAATATTATCGTAACAGCTGGAGAAGTGCGTGGAAATAGAGGTCTTTAGAGAATAAATGATACGTTATGAAAAGAAGGCCTAAAGATTATTGTTTTTGTTACCCACTTTGATAAATAGCGTCCGATTTCTCTAAAGTAGAAGTAACAGATTACAGGCGAAATACTAGGAATTGTAACTTACAGGTAATTGATACTATACCTGCAGCTACATCTGTAGGTAAAACAGCATGTTACAGATCAAGTTCTTTCGTGTTTACTAGATAATTATTACAAGTTAACAAGTGCTAGGTACAGTTGTAGAAAAAGTTAATTTTTCCCGCTGTGTACTTGTAATGTATACATTATTGGATCAGATGTTACGTTTAATGAGATGAATATTGAATTTACTTAATTATGTGTTAATAGCTGTTATACGGTGGTGTTATTTTGTGTTGAAAATGAGCTTGTTAGTGTTCTTCTTCTTCTTTTTCTTCTTCTTTTTCTTCTTCTTCGGAAGTAGAACAACGCCATAATTACCGCCACCAAAGAAAAAAGGAAAAGAAAATATTGTTGAATTCAATTATATATTTTGAAACATTAGAGATTCTTGAATGACGAGTATATTTTATGTTTTATCTCTAACAAAATTTTCAAAATTAAAGTTTCGCGTGATTATATATTGGTTTCACTTTTACTTTTTGTCTACATCTACTTAATGTAACCCATAACCTAGCTGAGAGATTGCAGCGTGCTCATAATATGTGTATAAGAATCATCTGCAATACACGCAAATTTGATCAAGTAACACCATCCCTCGAGTTTATATCATGGGTTCGCCTGAAGGAACAAAGAATCATGATTTCACTGACACTGCTATTTAAACTCTTGCATACCTCTACTTCTATTTACCTAGCACACGTTTTAAGTTTCTCACAACAGTACGGAATCAGAATCAAGCATTTCTTTCTATCCCTCATCACAGAACGATATTCATCCTCCTATACAGCATGATTACCTCATCTTTGAAATTCTCTACCCAGTGACGTCAGGGATTGCAGGACGCTATCGAAATTAAGCTAGAAATGTATTTTTTGTGTAATGAAATTGATAATTAATAAGTTACTAGATATGTCGATTACAGCCTTTGTCTAATCGTTTATAATATTTCTTGTTTGCATTATTACTGTATTTGCCCTTTCTCGTTGAGTTATTTAGATCTTAAGCTTTGTGTAATAGTACAAATTAAAAATTGTTAATGTTTTTGTATTACCTTTTTTGTTTTATGTTAGTGTAATAATTGTAAACGTTCTTGTTTTGTGTAATTGAACTTTATCAATTAATTAGTTTCTTCGCTGCTGTCGTAAGATTTTTTTTAAGTAAGCCTAGAAATATTTCTGGTGACGTGGATGAGAAGGCCTTGATGGCCTTAACACACACTAGAATAAAATTAATTTATTATTATTATTATTATTATTACTATTATTATTATTATTATTATTATTATTATTATTATTATTATTATTATTATTTAAATTTCATTTTAATTTGTTTTATATTTTTATGTAATTAATTTTATTCTTGCCTTTTCATTCTCATTAAAAAGGGATTGTGATGTTTCAAAAAATCTATTTCGAGATATTCGCGTTAAGTAGGCTATTCATTTTTATCATGTTTCTTGTAGAACAATTTGTTTTGGGCATGCCGTCCGCCTGTCTATGTAACATATCTAAGCCAAATAATTATAGGCCTACAGGGTTGGAAGTTCAATACGGATAGATTTTAGAGTACTGTATTAGGTCATAGTAATATAAAAGTGCACTGATTTACGATTTGAGAAATTAAAAAAGTTGTTTTTTTTTTAGAAATGTTGTTGTTGTTTAGTCAACTGTCCGGAGACATGTCTCAAACTTCATTATGTGTAGTTTAGTTATCTTGTTTAACTTTAAAAAAAATTGTGTTGAATGACTACCTTTACTAAGGGTTTAAAAGACGTCTTCACAGAAAATGTCCGTTGATTTACCGATAAATATCCCATGATTCATCAGTTTACATTAAATATAAAATTAATTCGTAACAACATGAAATTCGTAAATAGTTGCGTTTTCATTTCATCCGTTCTAGTGGCCAAATTATGTAATGCTGGCCATTTAACACAAGTTATTTTCGAAAAATAAATAAGTTTACTACATTGAAAATAACAAAGCTTGTTATACTCGTTATAGTTTAATTCGTATGCATTACCGAAGTAGAGTGTTAAAGTGATGAAATGCATATCGACGAAACAGTGCAGTGATCACATTTTGTCCAGCATAATATATAACGTAGCTATTTATACTCATGCAGTTTTAATTTAAAAAAAAGCCACTTTTTTCGCTTTTTACATCTGATTGCGTTAGTTATTATCTATAGTGATGATTTAATAATATATAATTAATTTCATAATGCACTGATTTACAATTTGGAAAATTTAAAAACTTCTTTTTTTGAGAAATGCTCTTATTGTTTAGTCAACTGTCCGAAGACAGGTCTGAACCTCACAAGTGATATCAATAAGGCACCACTTATAAGGCAACTAGGCCAGGAGATAATGGTGTAGGGTGGCCAATTCCATTCCCCCTCCATTACATAGGTCGCCGATTAGCTGCATTTTACACTAATCAGACTTCAGATGCATACAAACAATGCTCTTCCTCTGACACATATCGTCAAGTGAGATGTACTGCCTGATAATATATGTACATATCAGCCAGAAAATAGATATTTTTAAATTAGACGACATTATATATATATATATATATATATGTGCTTTTTGGGCGGAACATAGAGCAGCCTTATGTACTGTAGCCTGAAGAAGCTTTTTTGTGCACCCGTGGTGGAATGAGGTACGTGCCGAATATGTTGCCCGGCTATGTAGAATGTTATATTTTCCCTGGCAGAATTAAGGTTATAAGACCTTCTCTTCCACTCAACCAGCCTTAGTCAATATAATAGTGACAGACATATTTAAATTATGAGTATTTAGAATACTCTAAAGTTTCTACAGCAGTAACCTTCACTTAAATTTTAACGACTAGTGTGTGTTTACTTAATTTAAGATAAAGCCTATTCAAAAAGTAATAATTTATGAGCTAATATGATACAATTCAATATATATGCAATATACCCTATAATATATATAATTACTGTACATAATTATGTTGAGTTAGCTAGTTTCTTAAATGATGAAAATGAATTTAATAGTAGCTTACTGGAACTATGTTATAGGGATAAAATATTGATATAATCAGAATAATATTAATCTAATGGAATTTTAGCCCTTAAAGGTTTTGTATTCTATTTAAAGAAATTATTGGCAATAATAGGAATGCACAGATGTTAGTTTCATTATGAGTTAAAATATTAATCAGTAATTAATCTTTTAAACAAGAATTTATGTAATTTTGACCTAAATGAAGTCATTGTCCGACATCACCTTACATCACTCGGAAGCGAGTTCCAATTTCTGGCAACCAAGACTGTATAGGATGAAGAATATAAAGATGTATTGTGGCAGGGTATAATGAGCAAATTGTTGATGAGACCTGGTACTTAGCTGATGATATGATATTAATTTTGAAAACGAGAAGCCAACTAGGCCTATATTGGGGTAGTGATGCATAGAATTTGAAATAAGAGGATAAGAGAATGCAGGGTTTGTCGATCGTTTAGTCTTATGCTATGCTAGTCATAACATCCGCCATATTACGCACTTCTCTCCAGCTATAAAATCCACCATACTTCTGGTGGTGGTCTGCCGTACCCCTCATATTTACTTGAGTCGTCATGTATCCTTCAGGGAAGCAACAACATGGCGAGCTCCGTGTTTCTTACGTAGATCTATGAGTCGTCTGTAATATATCTCCACTGTCGTTTAACAGTTTTTGGGCAAAATACGAGGAATACCCACCATGGCGGGCGGTCGGTTGGACGTCACGTAAACACAGGCAATGTCCTACTTTTCGAAACGGGAATGTAATGAATGTTATGCGTAGAATGTTGGTGAAATGACGAGGGGAAAAACGAGAGAACTGTAAGAAGAATCTTCAGAACCTTGGCTTTATCCACCACAAATAGAAATTTGCCAATACCGAAATTTGAAGTTGGATTTGGGATCATTGTAAGCCAGCGGTGTGCCAACTGAGCTACCAAGAAGGTTTAAATCACATTATATGGTCTTACGTAAGCTTTCATTTGAAGTTGAAAAAAGAGTGAATGAAAATGGTCGAATATAGGCTACACGATCTACTGTTCTCCAACCAGGAGATCAACCGTGAAAGGAATTTGCTTACTATTGTCTCATCTATTGGAACGAAGTAGATAAATAATATTACCGTTATAACGCCAGTTTAAAAACCATGCGCTCTCCTGCATATGTTATTTCCTGTATGTAGAGATTATAAGACCAGGAGATTAACTGTGACCTAATTTTGTAACTAGGGTAGTATCAATATGTCTGTATCAATGTTATGGCTTGTGCTGTGAGAGCTAGCCAATAGAGATAAGAGTACCCACTTGTGTGACCTTATGACATCTTATGACATCAACATTCATTCACAGCATTACCCTCCTTCGTCTCATCCGGCGGAGATTTTCTCGTGGTTGGAGCACAGTATATATTAATCACAATCAGTAACTTCGGACACAGCCGCAAGTTTTATGAGTGACTACGTCGCTGATAAAATTGTTGTTACGGTAAACTTCAGCAGTGACGATCAACATTTCTTCTGGCCAGATACACTGAAAACCTATTATACATTTGCTGTGCTGGAACTCCTGATAGTAAACTTGTCGGCTGTGTAGTAACCACTGTGCTCTATCGTTTTCTACCCGTTGCTTATACCTCCGTTCCCATTTGTAAATTTCCTCTTCACTCAAATTTGCCTGCTTTGTTGCGAATTGTTTTACACCACTGCGAACGTTCTAACGCTTCGCATTATCGAGTTATACAGTCTCGCTTGCCGCGCTACCCGCCAATTCGTACCTCAACGTCCCCCCTTCCGCGTATCGCTAGATGATGTCACCACTCCAACTCAAGGACACTTTGGATGCATTGATTCTTCACCTATCGATCGCCGTTTACTTTATTGAAATATATCGTGTTAATAGGTTAAGTCCTAGATGTTGATACAGCGTCGTAAAATAACCCAATAAAAATAGGTTAAGTTAGCTGAGGTAGTTATATTTTGCTATTATTTATACTCGCTTTAACATCTCATACATTCTTGTATTGAGAGTTATCAATCGTATGGAACTACTGACAGGTTCTGTTACTAGGTTACCCTGTCTCTTTATTTCTCAAAGCTTAGAAAATTTGTAGGCCTATGCTTTATTGGGTGCAGTTGTTTGGATTATATTGTCAGCTTAAGTAGTTATATCGAAAGTTAATAATCGTTTAGGAACTACTAACAGGTTCCGTTACTAGGTTCGTATCTCTCAAAGACTGGAAAAGTTACCTAGTCTAGCTGTTCGTGTTAGCAAAACATGATAAACTTAATGAATTGGGATAGCGTACGACTTTCCTAGATAGGTAGTTATCTTGTAGTGAGATATAATACTTCATAGAAACCATTGACAGATTCTATTATTAGGTTCGTATCTCTCAAAGTCTGGAATAGTTTCTAGTCTAATGGATTCAGTTATTTATGTTATCGAAGAATTTTAAACTTAATAGATTAGGTTAGGGTTCCAGATCTAGAGAAATAAAGCCCTGATGATGTAATCCGCATCTAGTTTTTAAAAATGTGATGTTATAGCATGCTCAATACGATTAAACCTTCAAATTCTTCTCAGTCGTAACTTTGAGGTGTTCTCAAAGCTTTCGAAAGCTGCCTCCACACGCACTCTCGCTGCCCAGTAGCTGCGCTTTCTCCTTGACTGGGGCTTCGTAATCCATGTCCGCCCCATTATAACCTCCTTGCACAGGGTAGGACCAGAGCGAAGGCAATGTTTGAAGAACTAATGAGTTACCCTCTCTTTCTTGCAGTCTCTCTCTCGCTCTGTCCCCAGGGATTCGCCCTGTACACTGACGTACAGACCCTGTCTGCCAGCATGCCGGAATTATGGCAAATCAAATTATGAATGAAAATCGAAGTTTTTTTTGCGTCTGTGTGTGCGTGAACGAATGTGTGTGTGTAATTCTCTACGGGAGTTGCCCATGCGGCACTGTTACATACGTTTGCTTGTGCAAAGAGAGAGGGAAAAACGGGGGAATATAAAGCTCGTACGAGCCAATGTGTGTTTATGTAGTTAGCGCTATGGTACAAGCACGAAGGAATTATGTGACGGATAAAGAGGGTAAAATAGTGACATACATGCACAAAACAAGAGAAGAGGGATATGTTTGATAAACGACCTACCACACAGGCAGCTGATTGTGTGCAGCGGAGCGAAACAAAGTATTTCCTGGAATGATTGTTTTTTTTTTCTCTCTTCTCAATTTTTCTCGCGTCTGTGAGGTTGGCTTTTTGGGTCTAAAGTCATTCTTTGATCTGAAGATAAATTAAAAATCTGACTAAACGAAAATACAGAACGTGATATTATTTTTGTTTCCACTTTGTATAACATTAAAATAGGTATACTGTATACATGAATGGCCGTTTCTTGTTTAAGAGAGCGAGTAATACTTGTTGCATTTCTGTAAGGTCACACAAAGGTGCAGTATACAATGTTAGGCAAAAACATTACCTACTCCGCCTGAATATTTGTAAGTCCAAGAAAAAATCATCGCACATTCTCAGCGTCCGAAATACCTGGTCACAACCGGTGCATCAATTTTACGCAAAAGTGGGCGTCATTTACGCAAATGGTTATGTTTACTTTACTGCAAAAATATACATTACATTAAAGCAAATAAACATTAAGGCTTACTTGGACTCGTTTTGAGAGAGGAACAGACGTTAAGGATGTTCGAGAATAAGGTGTTTAGAAAAATATTTGGGGCTAAGGAGGATGAAGTTACAGGAGAATGGAGAAAGTTGCAGAACGGAGAACTGCACGCATTATATTCCTCACCTGACATAATTAGGAATATTAAATCCAGACGTTTGAGATGGAGACAGGGCATGTAGCACGTATGGGCAAATCCAGAAATGTATATGTATTTAATCTTCCTCAACTTGGTAAGGTTGCCAAAGACAAAAAATGTTAAACAGTAACATTTAAGATGACATTAAAAATGTCTGACAAGGAATTTGTTTACAATAAACTAAAATTTACAGTATATCATATTTCACATAATGAAAATTTGCAGTAAAATAAAAAATACAGATAAAAACAGAAGAGAAAATTCAATTTGAATTGAAATACAAGTCTCGCCGTAAAATCTGCAGAGAACCCTTCAAGGCTATCACAGAAATTTCCTGAATTATTGTTGTTGGGACTCCAAATTTATGACAGAATGACACAAATTGTTTTGTTATGGTCCCTCTAGCGCCCATCATTAATCCGATGACTTCTATATCCCTGAGTTTATATGATGTTTTGTAATAAGGGATAGTTGGTTCATAAATTGTCCTTTTCTCTAGATTAACCTCCCCGGGTTGATTCTGATGCGTCTCGAATCCGATGGTCGGATCCAGAATATAACCTTTTGTCTTTCCATTTTTAAATGTTATAATACCAATACGCCGATGACTTCCGGTATCCGCTATTCCATGGACTTCTTCATAGTTAGTGTAGTCATTGGACTTAAGGCATGTTGCGATTACAGACCTGATCTTGTGATGTCTGCTGTTACGAAGAGTGTTAATTGGAAGACCGAAGGAAAAAAAGGTCTTTGGGGAGGTCGAGACGTAGATGGGAAGGTAATATTAAAATGGATTGAGGGATGTGGGATATGATGGTAGAGACTGGATTAATCTTGCTCAGGATAGTGACCGATGGCGCGCTTATGTGAGCGCGGCAATGAACCTCCGGATTCCTTAAAAGCCACTTGTAAGTAAGTTGAATTATTATTATTATTATTATTATTATTATTATTATTATTATTACTAGCCGTACCCGTGCGCTCCGCTGCACAAGTTAGGAATAAATATAAAGTAATTACATAATTAAAATAGGACATTTGATCCAGGGAATATTCGTGTTTGATAGAAGGCTAAATCGTTTAATATGTTACTTAATTTAAATTATATTTAAATAATTAAAATGGAATCATTTTGGTCCAGAGAGCACTCATTTGCTGCAATGACAATTCCTTTAACATGTTTCTTAATTTTTATTACATGCATCCATAGTTCAATGAACATTGACATCATTTACATTTAATGTGTATCCTTTATTTTACTTGTTATATGTTTCCATTGAATTATGATAACTTAATTTTAACTCTTGTTTTCTACGTATTCAGTAAATGGCGCTTGGCCCACTATGGTTCTGAACCCTTAAAATAACTTAAATTAAATTATATTATATTATATTATATTATATTGTATTATATTATATTGTATTATATTATATTATATTATATTATATTATATTATATTATATTATATTATATTATATTATATAAAAAGTGTGTTGATAACGGATATACTCCGATAAGTAAGTTTTCAATTTGTTATGGGGGCTCTTGAATCTCAGGAGGAACAAATTTTATTTTACAACAGGGCAACATAATCTGCTTGGCTCATTACCCAAATTTTTTGCATTGCAATTAATGCATATGTATGTTATGTATTTTAACTCGATTCAATTGAGCATAGTTAAAATTTGGATTATAAAATAATGAAATGCTAAGCTAACATATTATTACTGCATACTAAATCAATACACTCTCGTTGTTCGTTAATTCTCTGAGATAAACATTATTTTAAGAAATACAGGAAACGAATACACAGAATAGCCTATCAAGTTTTCTGTGCATAAGAAGCTATTTTAATCTTACCTGTCCTCAATTCACTCAGAAGTTACTGTAATAACATTATAGCATTATGTCCATCTAGAGAAACTACACTTTCCAATGGTGAAATAATAATTAATTATACAAATCGGTTAATTTAGCTTCCGATATTGCTTCATACAAACACAGAAACATTTTCTGTAGGCTATGATTCATAGCTTTCGATTGTTGTTGACCAAAGCCCCTTATAGACGAAGTCATTTTATTTCATTACACCGCCTTAGATGGCAGTTATTTTAATTTTAAAACTCATTTATCTCATTAAATATCAGTCCTATCAAACTTTTTCAAAGAGTAAAACTTATCGGAAATGATTTGTAAAGAAATTTTTGTTATGTAACATTTTTCATAAGAATCAACAATAAGCGAGATATTTTGATTTATTTAATTCAGGCCCCCTTATAACCCCCCTTTTAAATAATGTATTTTGAATGCCATATAGCCTAAAATCTAAGTTACAACGAACTTAATTTATATTCCAATTTTCATCGAAATCCGTTCAGCCATTATCGCGTGAAAAGGTAACAAACATACAGACAGACAGACAGACATACAGACAGACATACAAACAAAAATTTAAAAAAAGCGATTTTCGGTTTCAGGGTGGTTAATTATATATGTTAGGACCAATTATTTTTGGAAAATCGAAAATTACCAGAAAAATTTCGGCTACAGATTTATTATTAGTATAGATTATTATTATTATTATTATTATTATTATTATTATTATTATTATTATTATTATTATTATATGCAAAAATCAGTTTGCATGGTCAACGTGATTTTTTTGTTCAAATTACGACATGGCACTAGTTCAGTGGTCGTCAGCACTCTCTGAAATGTGCAATGTGTACGCGGTGCCGTCCCCTGCGCACCGTCGTGCAACAGGGAGAGATAGAGAGCACACCCGCTAGCAGCTACGAGAGCACTATAGTGCACTGCGTTTTCCGCGGGTAAGAGAGGCTAGCCCCAGCGTGCTCTGTGCTGACGACCCCTGCACTATAATCTTTTCGCTGTAAGAAAAATCCTAATATAAGCAATAGCACGTGACTGAAGTGAGGCTTCATTGGCCGCTGTTTGGCGCCGTAGATTCTCAGTACGTGTTCCCGCCTACTGTTGTACATTCTGTTTCATGTCAAACATTTACCGTTACTCGTCAAGTAGGCCTAACCTCACTACTATGCATTCATTTGCTTAGGGAACATTTACTTTATAATTACTCTAATTAAAACTCACATAACTTTCACATAACTTATTATATACATTTAAGACTATTTGTTTTTCTCCGCTTTTGAGAGGGTTTCCACTCATGTTTAATAACCACACACACCGAGGATGCAGAAGCCATACTTTAGTACCACGTGCTTACGTGAACAACTACGAGCTCAAGTGACGCCAGCTTGTTACAAGAACAGACTACCTCGGTATTACTGTTGGTATTCATCCGCGGTCATAGTACGTAACAAAATATAAAAGTAGCTTTTCTTTTACATATTCTTTTACATATGAGTGAAGTTATATGTTTCATTGTATTTAACAACTAGAATTCAATTTTTTATTTTCAAATAATACAAGATGATAGTTTCCAAATACGGACTATATTTTCCTGCGTCGTGTGAGTGTTTCGATTGTGAGCCAATCACGGGTATGACAGCCACGTGTTTGTTTTTACATTAGGATTTTTCTTACAGTGAAAACAGTATAGTTAATCCACTCCGCTCTCTAAACCACGCGGCGTCGGAACAGCGGAGCAGGTAGTCCGTGATGCATAGCCTTTCGAGCTGATGATGATCTCTCGTCTATGACATGAGGGGGAACTCATTCGTAATTTTGGAGAAAAATGGCGAGATACTCAGAAAGGACTTCAGAACCACGACAACCTAGTCTTAAGAGTATTAAGAAGGAGATCTATAGGCAGATGGAGGAACGGTTTCGCAAACTGTCTGTAATTTAATTTACTTTCTTCTCAATATCATAGGCATTTCCGTAGTTCGCATCGTTTCCATGTTGGTGACAGTAGTTGACTGCTTTTGTACCACAGCAGAGAGACTAAATCGTTACTCACTGAAGCTGGACATTGAAAAATATCTGTTGCATGTACACAACTATAAAAATAGATTCCATACGATAAAACTTGAATTGATATTTGCACATGTGTGTATATTTGCCTACGTCTACAATTATTAAAATGTAATGCTTCGACAGAATGAATAATTACAATTAATGTTTGATTGTCATTTTGTGTTGCGATCCTGTTCGATTTAATTTGTATCAAGTTCAGTTGTTTTACAACAGTTCAATGCACGCATGATTACAGTGTGTTTCACTTCATTCTGAAATTCGCTTTGAAAGAAATGTTAAATTCTTTATTCGAAATAGTGTTAATCAAATGACTGTACAATTTTGTCTCTTTCAGCTTTGTACTTACTGGGTCGGATTGTAAACACAGACTGAAAACGTACAGTTCTCCAAAACATAGCGAACGTAATCATTTGTATGTCAGTGTAATTTACACGTAAATACAACCTCTTTCACTGTGAAAGAAATGTAAAATTCTTTACGCGAAATTAACCTAGTTATATGATCAAAAGAATTACGTGTATTTAAACTTCTCACTTATTCTCAATTCTTTAAGACTGTTTGAACCAAAATGCAACACTGCTACAGTATTTAATCATAGTAGTAATTTAGGCCCAATAATATATAACAAATTTATATTTAAATATCCTAATCTTGTCAATTCTAATAGTTCTAGTATTAAATTAAAAAAGTTATGTATGGATTTTATAAAAATTGAAAAATTGTAAATTTAAGTTTATATATTCTTATTGCGTAGTAGACATAAGACAAATTGTATTATATACTTCTTAATTTCAATTCAGGAATCCGCCCCTGAGTACGAGTTCTACTCTTTCAGGGGCGAGCTAAAGTTTTTCTGTTTATTTATATTTTGTGTTACAATTATTAGCAAAATAAATAAATGAAATATAATAAATAAATAAAAAATAAATAAATAAATACATTTGTATTTTTAAACATAGAATGAAAATGGACAGTTCGCCAGAAAGATAACGAACGCAACCATTTATATGCTGTAACAGTGGAATGTATACATAAAATAATTCAGTGCGTTTCACTTCATAATGAAATTCGCACTCAAAGAAATGTCAAATCCTTGACGTTAAATAAGTCTCATTAAATGACTGTAGAGTGATATTCCGTCTCTTTCAACTTTGCATTTACTGGTTGGAATTTTAAATATAGGCCTACTGTAGATGGAAAAGCAATTATAGAATTTCTCTTTCAAAGAAATGAAAATTATTTACACGAAATATGCCTAACTGAATAGCTGTAGAATTCTGTCTTACAAAGTCTGTTATTGGTTCGGATTCTAAATACAATAGATTGAAAATCTGTGATTTGAAGGCAAAAGGTGATACGTAAATTTTTTTGGCGAAATTGATATTTTGCGATAAGTTGTGCGTCCTGATGATATCTTTGTTATGGCAAAAGATGATATGTGTTTCTCCAGTGCAGTATTTTTCTCTCTAACCCGGCACTGCTTCTACCGCAATCAAAACTACGATGATCATGATCATTAAAGCAACAACTTCCGTGACCATTATCGCGGTCAATATAGAATCAAACACATAATTTATTACTATAAACTCGACCATAACTGTGGGCACGAAAAAAAATTGAAAAAAAAAAGAGAAACGAAAATGGATCTCAGAAGAAAATTGAAACGAAAAGAGAGTTCAAGAAGAGCAGAACTGACATGCAAAGGGGTTGAAAACAAACAGAATTAGAAGGAAGCATTTTAAAATAAAAATAAATTAAATGAAAAGAATGAAAACTGAACAAATAAAAATTGGACAAAAAGATAAATAAAACAAAATAGATAATGTAAAGGAGAACAATTGGAGCGAAACAGACTTAAACATACAGAGAACTGAAAGGAAAGAGTTTAAATGAAAGAGAGTCGAATATAAAGTCAATTGAAATAAGAATGCTCAAGAAAAAGAGAATTAAAATGAAAGGGAGTTGAAGAAAAATATTACTGAAAGAAAAAGAGATCCGAAGGGAAAGAGAACTGAAAAAAAAGAGAAATAGAATTGGAACAGAAGGGAGACGAAGAGAAAGAGAAGTAAAACAAAATAGAGTCGAAGCGAATTGAAACAAAAGAATGTAGTTGAGAAGGATAAGTGAAACGAAAGAGAGTTGTCGAGAAAAAGTGAAACGAAATGAAGTTGAAGAGAAGGAGAACTGAAGCGAAATGATGTTGAGAAGGAGAACTGAAACGAAAGAAAGATGAAGAGGAGGGAAACTGAAACAGAAGAGAGATAAGTAAAAGATGAACTGAAGCGAAAGAATTGAAGAGGAGAATTAAAAAACGAAAGGGAGTTAAAGAGAATTAAAACTGAAATGAAAGAAGATTGACGTTGAGGGGAACTGGAACGAAAGGGAGTTGAAGAACAGGAGAACTGAAACGAAAGAGAGTTGAAGAGGAGAAGAACTGAAAACGAAGAAGTTGAGGAAAATTATTACAACTGATCATAGACTTACTAAATAACCGCTAGACCGCTCACTGGCGCTAGTGTTATGCTCCCAAATTGAACAGCCGACGGGCGGCCATTTGTTTGGTTGAGCTGAATAAGTATGGTTCGTTCGTGTGCTGTTTTTTAATTGCAGCAATGAAAAAGGATTTACAGATAAAGAAGGAAGGAATGTTACATTTCACTTATTAGTTAATCTTTAATTTCTACTACGATTTTTGCCCCGAATTATGTTATAGAAGACAAACTATTATACTTATATGACTGTTTGTGCTTCAGGTTTCCTCTGAGTAGAGATTCCCTTAACCGAAAGTGGATAGGGCAATCCGAAGAGAGAAAATCTACCTACAATGAGTCACTCAGTGTGTTCAACTCATTTCGAAGATAGTTGTTACCTTGAAACCACGTTATTACAATATACATTGCTATTGTTCTTCATCCACTTCATATCCTTCATTTTCTTCAAACAGTTGATGTTTCAGTGCATACATGAATAATTATTCGCTGAATTTGAAGGTACAGAAACTGTATAAATTAGAAGACGTTAATTATTTAATTTGAATGATTGAAAGTGACTCTTGTCTTAGTTACGGATTAATGAAACAGTTTCTTATACTGCTGCTGCTCCTGCTGCTGCTGTTGCTGCTACTGCTACTACTACTACTGCCACTACTACCACCACTATGGCGAGTCCTCGGCATCAACCCCTTTGATTTGATTACCCCCTTTGATTTGATTACCTGGTTGGGTTTTTCCGAGGTTTCCCCCACCAAAAGGCAAATGCCGGGTAATATTTTGGCGAATCCTCGGACCTCATCTCATCTCACTACATCTCGCCAAAATGTAAAAAAATAAAATAAAATAAAATAAATGTAAAAAATTGCACAACATTGTAAAAATTGTAGAAAATTGCTAAATTGTAAAAATATAAAAATTTGTAAAAATTGTAATTGTAATATTGTAAAATGTTGACTTGTTCCACATCTTAAAGCTTCATTGCTCATGTAAGATCTATGGAATAAAATAAATGAATGAATGAATGAATGAATGAATGAATGAATGAATGAATGAACTACTACCACTACCACTACTACTGCTGCTGCTGCTGCTTCTTTTAATTTCATACAGCAGTTTAACGTACGGCAAAAAGTAAACATTAATTCTTGTATTAACCGTGGTTATGAATATTCACATTCAGAGTTTCTATGAAAATGATGCAAGCCTGACAGCCTAATTGAATCCCGATAAAGCGAGTCGAGATTGATAAAAAAACCGATTTGAGCGATAACAGCCTACAACGTTATTTAAACAAGTTAGTCTGCATTTCCTATTATCCCATATTTTTATTTATTCAAATTTAGCATTGTAAACATAGAGGTAACCCGCGGAAATTTAGTAAGTCTGTGAGGTAACCCAGCTGATTGCCGTAATGGAACTCTACTCGCAAGATAATAGTTCCGCTAGTTCTACCTCTTTGTTGATTAATCCTTTTCAGTACTTTGTTGCTGCTCTCGCAATTAATCACCATTGTATATTTTAGGTGTGTTGTGTGGCAAAAAAAAAAAAAAAAAAGGATAGCGTTTTGATATGGTATTTTACACTAATAACAGACACATACAATTCCTGCGTTGTATAGTTTAGTGAACTATGTTTAAACATGGATTCATCCTCAGATATACTGTTGCAATACCGGTTTCGATAAAGAAATGTTAATTTAGTAGCGAATGGTTAAATCATATTCGTGGTTAATAAAAGAGAAAACGATTAGCCTGTAGTATTCACTCTATTGTGTGTCCTTCGTATTTTAGCGTTCCTCAAGGAGGCGAGTGTTACATTATAAGCACGCGAACACTACTTTGCAGAAAACAACTATAAAGTGATGATCAGTCTAATGTCTTAAGTCAGCGTCTGATATCCCGATTTCTCTCGCAGAAAACGTAGCAACTCTGCTGATTGCAGAAACACGGTATTAAAGGTAAATCGCAAAGGAAGTTTTGTTCTTGTAAATAAAACCATTTAGCTTTCGGATACGCAATACAACGCGTATTCAAAAAACGGTTTCGAAATCCCGCGCGTTTTCTACCAACAAATGGCGGCTTTCGGCTGCTTCAATTTGGGAACATATTTCTCACTTCTCCGCTACGGCGTGGTAGGGGCTCGCAACTGACACGGAAGAAGTTTTAAGAAAAGGAGAAATGAAACGAAAGAAGTTTTAAGAAAAGGAGAACTGAAACGAAAGAAGTTTTAAGAAAAGAAGAACTGAAACGAAAGAAGTTTTAAGAAAAGGAGAACTGAAACGAAAGAAATTTTAAGAAAAGGAGAACTGAAACGAAAGAAGTTTTAAGAAAAGGAGAACTAAAATGAAAAGGAGTTTAAGAGAGTTCAAACTGAAACGAAAGAGAATTGAAGTGAAGGGGAACTGAAACGAAAGAGAGTTCAAAAGGAGAAGAACTTAAACGAAATAATTTTGAAAATGAACTGAAATGAGACTTGGAGAAAAAGTGAACTGGTACAAACAGAATTGAAAAGAAAGGAAACGAAACGAAAGAGAGTTCAAGAGGTGAAGAACTTAAACGAAAGAATGTTGAAAATGAACTGAAATGAG
This sequence comes from Periplaneta americana, assembly GCF_040183065.1. Taxonomy (NCBI): domain Eukaryota; kingdom Metazoa; phylum Arthropoda; class Insecta; order Blattodea; family Blattidae; genus Periplaneta; species Periplaneta americana. The sequence goes on from NC_091119.1 coordinate 162,016,274, forward strand.
ACTTGGAGAAAAAGTGAACTGGTACAAACAGAATTGAAAAGAAAGGAAACGAAACGAACGAGAATAAAGAAAAAGGAAACCAATACAAATTCAGAGCTGGAAGTGTCCAGGTTTTTTTCCCGCGTGAATGTAGATTTCTCGCCTGGACGTTCAAAGTCAACCAAATCTCCTACAAAATATTGATTATTTAATTTTCTCCTGGGGTTATGTAACATCAAATCACCTTACCATCTCCTAGTCCTAAGATCATGGAAGCTTTCCATGCGTTTTAATGATGTGCACAAGGGCACTTCAATTTATTTTACGGCAGGAAATTTAATTAAAGTACGTTTTCATTGTTTGAAAAATCGTAAGTACTACTTAATATTTTAGAAGTTATCATTGCCCTGGTCACAAATATTTTTGATTGTCGGAGCGACCTCTTTCAGTAGGCAATTCCAGAGTTTAGCTATTATAGATGAGATGTTGAGGGTTTGAACATTCCAAGGTAGGTCGGGGAGTGGTAGTGGGGGGTGCGGATGATAAAGTAACCCCTGGTCCGAAGGAGGTCTTAATTTTCTCAGTTGCTGCTCGTGAACTCAGGAGAAATGCAAATAACTTGTTCTTCCTTTCGGTAATTAATTCCTGCAGGGACGTCTCCTGGATATCAATTATATTTTACTGACGCTTCTCAGCAACTTGCGAAATATAGGGCGTCCGTAAAACCCTGTAGCTCGTACTGCTTTCATATAATGTGCGCAGGAAATGTTTTTAAGACGTGTCGGTATTTCAGTAATTTAAGAAGTAAAATAAGACATCGGGACGGTTTAACTGTATGAGAGTTATATCTATTGCTAAAGCAAACTCATTTACAACCGAGGAGACATTTCAGTGCAAGGATTTTGGATCAAAAATGTAAAAACGCGTAGCATTTCGGAACTAAGAAGTAAGTATTGGCTTCCTATCCATTCCATTCATTTCCAAGAAGGCAAAATAGTCACTGGCATAACTCCATGGTACCGAGCTGGCTCGTGTTCCAATCTCGAGTGAGAATTTGAATCCAGTTTGGGCTGAATAACTGGTTTGGTTTTTTAAGAATTTTTCCCAAACTTGTAGGGAAATGCTAGGTAATACTATGGCGAATGTGGAGCTCATTCGAAAAATGTACCTATATGTATTAAACAAAATAAATCAGAATTCAGTCTCTGAAAAAAATATGTTTCGAAATAAACCTGTGGGAAAAAATATTGCTTACTATAGCGATAGCCTATGTATCACATTATTTCTGTGCAACAATGCTCTTGATGAAACCCCACAGCGCATTGTCACAGGTTGTGCGGTCAGGGCTGCGAGGTGGCCAGTCGAGAGGAGCTGGTAAGATGGGTGACCCAGGACCAATCCAGCGTTGTGGAAACACCCAATTGGGGTGGGGTTTCATCAAGAGCACTGTTGCCAGGAACAGTACATCAGTGATGAATTGAAGGATGTCGTGTGACGCGCTTTCCAACATATTAAACCAGCAATGCTGACGCGAATGTCACACCGAACCTGGCGACGCATTTTGTGTGAGGAGAATGATGGGGACATATATACTGACTCTTTGGACACTTAGGATACACAATTAGTGTAAAGTGAATGTATCTCTGCATTATGACGGAATTACATAAATAGTATATAAATAAGAGGTATTTGTGGGAGTAAGGAGACTCTGTGCTCAGCCTGTACTTATTTGAAAAAAGTTTTAATTTTCTTTCACCATTTCACTCTACATATTATAAGAATGTGAAGGAGAAAAATATTTTATTTGAAAAGTATTCTACAGCTTTATTTTGCATTTTCCGCTTTTTAAAAATATTATAACTGTTAAAGACGAACAATATTTTTTTTAAACATATTTTATCATTTTAATTTAAGTTACTCTTTTCAAACTAAAGATCAGAATTAGTTATGGAACAGAATCTTCAGTGCGAATTACGACATTATAAGGTACATACGAAGTGCAACAGTGGAATACGGCCGTATGCTACTTCAACATGTGCTGAACGTACAAGCTAAAATATACGAAAATTGGTCGATTTTAGTTCTTTAACGAAAAATCAATATCATAGGAAATAAAAAAATACGTATGAATTCTTATGCTTAATTACTGTTCGTATTTCTATAAAGAAGCTTTTATCATCCAGTCTGTTGTCAAAAAATCTGAAAGTTAGAATTTATAAAACAGTTACATTACCGGTTGTTCTTTATGGCTGTGAAACTTGGACTCTCACTTCGAGAGACGAACATAGATTAAGGGTCTTTGAGAATAAGGTGCTTAGGAAAATATTTGGGGCTAAGAGGGATGAAGTTACAGGAGAATAGAGAAAGTTACATAAAACAGAACTGCACGCATTGTATTCTTCACCTGACATAATTAGGAATTTAAAATCCAGACGTTTGAGATGGGCAGGGCATGTAGCACGTATGGGCGAATCCAGAAATGCATATAGAGTGTTAGTTGGTAGGCCTGAGGAAAAAATACCTTTGGGGAGGCCGAGACGTAGATGGGAAGATAATATTAAAATAGATTTGAGGGAGGTGGGATATGATGATAGAGATTGGATTAATCTTGCTCAGGATAGAGACCAATGGCGGGCTTATGTGAGGGCGGCATTGAACCTTCGGGTTCCTTAAAAGCCAGTAAGTAAGTAAGTATTTCTATAAAAAAAAAAAGGACGTTAGCATAGTCGAATGGTGCTGGTGAGAATAAGCCTTCCTGGCTGGCAGTTCAATGCATCAGAGTTAGTATAAGTGCTGGTCTAGTAAAAACTCACCGCATCTCCCGAGACCACAATCGCCGATCCAATTTAACCCAAAGGTGCTCAATGGGATTGAAATCAGGACTCTGTGCAGACCAGTCTAACCGGTGAACATTATTGTCTGCATATCACTGCTTAGTAGCCGCCGAAACATGGGGCCAACTTCCATTGTCCAACTGAGTGCCATGTTGCAAGAGGAATGGCGACGCATTCCAGTGGATATCCTACACAAACTAGTGGAGAGCATGCCTGACAGGGTGGCTGCTGTTATAGCAACAAGAGGTGGTACCACGAGATTCTAAAAGGGCAAAAACAGTGCCCAATTACTTTTTGGTAGATAGTGTACAAAAAAACTGTCTTTTGAGTATAATCCAGCAAAACGAAACGGTCTGTAGCCTACGTGTAGAGAAGAAACGTTCTTCGCAGATGACTTTCTTACCTGAATTTATAATTCTAGAAAGTCGTTCTGTTATTATTGACCATACAGTTGTCCAACAAATCTGTGCGACAAAAATGACTCCCTTTTGCTGACGTGTACTTAATTTTGCCACACAAGTTGAATGTGCTATAAAAATTCAACTTCCTTTCACAGATAACTGAGAGAGAAGAAACTTTATAACATTAAATTAATCTCCCACTCGCAAGTCTTGAATTTTTACTTCTCTTATGAGGTATAAACTAAAAGTTTTAAAACATAAGATGGGAAAGGGTTTAATTATCATTACGGGGGGCGACTTCTACGGGGGTGAGATGTGTTATTGCGCATTTCCTTTATGTCTTTCTTCGCAAGAGATGGAGGGAGGACGAGGGTGTTACAAATTAGATAATGCCACTGTTTGTTCGACTGTTAAACCTAACTCTTCATTCCAACTTTTCAGAGACAATAGCGAACTAAAAAAGAGTGAAGAGCGCAGAGACAAACAAACAATTTCACAAGTTCTAAATTTTAATTCCCCCTTCTAATTGAATGCTGTTCATCCCCTTCTGCAGGAATCTGTTCAGTGCAGCAGTTTTCTTTAGACGCTAAAGTGTGGTCATTTTCAGTATTATGGAGACTGCATATTAATTATAATCTAAATACTACCAATGATCAAAATTGATGTGACATAAATTAGAGCGACTAATTACATTATTAACGACTCCATTTAAGGCCACAATCTATTATGTTAATGACGAACATGCAGTAGGCCTATGTTTTATTTATTCTTAGCCTCCTGAGTCCTGAGCCATTTGTTGTTTTACTTTTAAATTTTAGGCGTAAATATAATTCTACACTTCAAAAAAATGTCACTGACATGAGGAAAAATGCTGAAAAAAGTCTGCAAGTTACAGTTGGGACACAAATGCAGGTATATTATACTATACTTCGGGTCTCTGCACATACATCTTATATCATAATAATATATGAAGTACAATACTATACTCTCAGAATTCAGGACATTCTATAATTTTATTGTTAAGTAGAAGGGAAAGTACATGGTTTAATCAAAATATCTTTTTGTTGCAGATAGTAGGCCTAATCTATAAGATTATTAAAAAGTTAGTTCAAACATAAAGCTTTTTAATTATAGCATTTAAGGGAGGAAAAAAATGAATTATTGTGTTAAGTAAACTTTCAGATTTATTTTACAATTAAACCATTGTGAGTAATAAAATGTTCACTGTTCTCTTCTTTAAGAATAATAAAAAATTCTTTCTGCGACATTACGTACAGCATTTTGCAGAAAATATTCCGAAATATTAGTAATTTCTCACGAAATTTCATCCTTCAGTTGTTGTAGGGCTGTAGGATGTCCTACAAAACTAGTCATATGAGGTAATACAACAACCGAAAGTAGGCCGGGCTGAAATCTGGCGATCGTGGGGACCAGATTGTTGGAAAGTGTCCGTTGATGTCACGGTCGCCAAATACCTCTCCAATTAATTGTCTTGGATGGGTGAGGAGATGTAGGCCTAAAATCTTTAATGGAAATTATTTTGCAGTTCATGATTTCTCAATCTGTGATGATAAAGTTCTGCAGCATACTGAAGTAGTGCTTCCCGTTTGCTGTTATTATTCCACTGTCGTTTTCTTTGAAGAAATGTTGGTAAATGATTAATTATAAAGTGAAACCACACCACACACTAATTTCAAATTCTCTTGAATTATGATATGGGGCCATTTTCAAATCAATTCTGCAATTGCATGTGTAGGCTCCATCATTAAAAAAGAAGTGTTCTTCACCTTTCCGGAAAGTTAAAAATATAACAGAAATAGTAGAATGCAGAGAGAAATGGAAACATCATGTCAAAGAATGCAAAATTCCCGTTATACAAAGGTAGCTCAATAGGACGAAGACTGCAAACAACATGGTTAAAACAGTGAACGGAAACAGGCAAATGTGTCCAAACCGGAAAGTCGAAGAAGAAGAAGAAGAAGAAGAAGAAGAAGAAGAAGAAGAAGAAGAAGAAGAAGAAGAAGAAGATTTGTTATTTTGTTGCATTTGAAAAATGTGCCTCTTTATTTCTATGAAATACCTCTACTCCAAATATTTTAAAGAACGTGCTTTAGTAGTGGAACATCATAGAAATTTTGAACTTATATTTAAAAATGGCTGAGATAGTCTACATCCATTTTAGTGAGTCACTGCTCTTTTTTTTTTTTTTTTTTTTTTTTTTTTTCAAAATTTGGGCCCCATTTTTTTTAACTAATCTTACATGTAAGTTGTTGCAGTAATGACATTTCTACATAAAAAATTTAAATTGTGCATTAATTAGGAAAAAATGTCAAATATCTACTCCCCTTAAACTGAATTAAATATTTTGAATAATGAAATGTAACTTGAAGTAAAAATTTGTCATTTTGTTGCATTCGAAAAATATGCCTCTTTATTTCTGTAAAATAACTCTACTCCAGACATTTTAAAGAACATACTTTCCGTAGCAAAATGTCATGGAAATTTTAAATTTATCTTTAAAAATAACTGAGATATATCCATTTTAGTGAGCTACTGCATCCTGGATTTTTTTTTTCAAAATTTGCCCCCCCATTTTTTTAAACTAACCTCGCATTTAAGTTGTAGCAGTAACAACATTTCTACATACAAAAAAAAAATGAAAATGTCAAATTTCACTATCTGCTCCCTTTAAACTGAATTAAATACTTTGACTAATGAAATGTAACTTGAAGTGAAACATTAGCATAAAATAGTTTTTCGTAATTATTTACTAACAAAGCACGCAAGAAGTGCTCTTTCTACACCTACGATACCTACTTCATAGAATTTAATGAGAGGATGAATTACTTTGAAGAGGTAAATGCTAAGTAAAAATAAAGTATCCGGGGCATAATTGTGTCATCATTTGGCAATTCTTTAGAAGTTTTCGCACCCGAAGGAAGGACTACATTCAATCAGTGGGCCGCTTGCTGACTCTAGTTCGCTGCAATTGGCTTTGAATCGGCACCAAGGGGCCTGTAACAACGTTTGTTCGAGATAACGACATTACAATATTAGATTACGCCGCAGTACGTAACCTAACTGAACTCCTAACCTGCTCCTTATGAAGCTTTAGCGTCATCTTGCTCACTCCGGCATGCGGAGGCCCTGTCAGAAGATGTGCAGCGGCGCGATGTGTCTGCAAGGAAAACTTGGTTCGCTCGGAAATCCCTCACACACAACGCATGCAAACGAAGGACAACGCATTTACATAAAAAACAGTAATTGGTTTACTACTTTCTTGTTTGTAGGCCTTTTTGTGTGTGTGTGTGTGTGTGTGACAATATATATATATATATATATATATATATATATATATATATATATATAATAAAAAAGAGACTGAATACATAATCACAAACAGGAAAATACATTCTAGTTTACAAGTATTAACTTAAAAAAATTAATACTGTACATATGAATATAATCTCACAACTAAAGGAATAGTACAATTAGTATGATCAGCACAGCACGTGTTACGTCGAGACAATGACAATTACCTAGATATTAGTGTTTTAATTTTTATTTTAATTAGGCATTTGATTTCTAATTTTGAGCCATTTCTTGTAATACCTGATTAATTATTGCCAATTGTTGTTACTAAATAATGTATTTAATTCGTAAATTTTAAGCCATCTCTTAGTATAGCTATTTATTGCTTCTAAAATAACATGTTTAATAGCTATTATATATATATATATATATATATATATATATATATATATATATATATATATTTCTTCCTATAACCATTAGATATAAATATAGAGACATGCCTTGAGGCTTTATGAAACGATACATTCTTTCATTAAGGTGCATTCTTGTACATAATTCATGTGAATTGTAACCTTAACCACAATTTTGTATTATAATTTTATTATTGTGTATTGCTTATAAAATATGTATTTTGATACCAACTATAACCCTAATATACCTCAGGGTGAAATAGGGTTTATTAAATTGGATAATAATAAATAGATATTAGTGTTAATGGAAAAATAAAGTAATGACTGTGTAAAATAATAATAATACAGTAATAATAATAAATAAAAATTATATCTAAAAAACTAATTCTGTGCATTTATAGTATTTCTAAACAACCTAATTTTAAACAACTGAGGACTAAGACTACCTCTAATTTCCAGCGGCAGCGAATTCCATGAGCGGACCGTGGCTATTGAGAAATAACTTGATGTCTGATGATATTGATAGCAATAGATTGTGCTGTGAACGTGTATTTCGATTATAATGTGAAGCTAGGAGAGCAAACCGAGAGGCAAGGTAGTTGGGTGTGGAATCATTTATAATTCGATACAGCAGGCAAAGAGAATGTACTAAACGTCGATCTTGCAAGTGGAGCCAGGAGAGTCGTAGAAAATATTCCGATATATGATCATGTCGGCGGATATTGAAAATAAATCGGACGCAGACATTATGTACACGTTGAAGTTTTTGAGAAAGTTCAGCACTTAGGTCGCTACATAAAACGCCACAATAGTCAAAGTGAGTTATTACAAGGGTCTGCATTACAATTTGTTTGAGTTTAGTAGGAAGGAAATTTTTCAGTTGTATAGTTCTACCAAATGACAGGTCTTTCACTGCAAAGCCAGCATTTTCCAATCTTTCCTATTTTCTGCCTTCCTCTTTGTCTCCCCATATGATCCATATATCTTAATGTCGTCTACCATCTGATATCTTTTTCTGCCCCGAACTATTCTCTCTTTCACCATTCCTTACAGTGCATCCTTCAATATAGTCCGGGTCAGCTTACTTAATACCCTAAGGGTGAAACCTAACCATTTTTCCCCCATTACTACATAAGCTAGTAGATTATGGTGATTTTCTAGTTTGCAGGTTGAATTTTCTTTTGCCAACTTCGTTTCGAATTTCTGTACCGAGAAATACTACAACTGGGAGTGATTTTATAACTGTTATGTTGGCAGCAGTGACACAAGTTATCGGTAGTTTAAATTTTGAAAATTAAAATTGTTCTAGATTTCTGAGCCCATTACTGGAAGATAGTGAAATGTTAACATACTAATAATTAATTAATTAATTAATATCAGTATTAATATTAATACTAATAGTTATTGTATGTGTTGCTTTTCTAGTTACAATTACAAGATCAGAGTCAGGTAGGTTAAGTGTAAATAAATATAACATATTTCGTGTTATGTAAGCCTTTGGGTAATCGATAGAAATACCATTTCACATTTTAATTAATTTCCTTCGTGACTTTTATTAAAATAATGGAGTAAATATGATAAAGCATACATTTCATACGTTTTCGGAATTCGTACTAATCATTTCACGTGAACAAACAAAATACATTTTAGGTTAGGTCTCGTGAACCGTAAACTGTTTAATCAAAGCAATGAATTTCATGTTGTCAGACAAAATACATTTCAATATTAGATCATATACTAATCAACTAACTACTAACATAATGTGCGAGAGGTCCAGAAGAAAAATATACTCTTTCACAAATTATTGAACCTTTTAGAAAACACCTTCCCAACATAAAGATGAGGTGTTGTAAATAAGCAAGACATCGTTATTGTTAATACTGTATTCTTATTCTTATTATTATTATTATTATTATTATTATTATAGTACATGGCATTGTGTGATTTTATCCTCTTTTGGTGATATCTAGTATTAGTTGGCAACACTGAAGAGACGGCCAAATTAGGAACTACTCTTACATGATCCTCGGTATAGATACTTTCTTCTCAGCCAGTGACCCAACCAGTTCTTTTTTCCTCTTCCTGGTCCGTCTTTGTATGTGACTCAGAATTCTGTAGACCTACTAAAGAGCTTTCGATTTCGAATCGAGATGATAGCATTTTATTGTTGCCTTTACTACTGGACGCTATTTATGTTTCACTTGTGACACTATTTATTTACCTTATTTATTTATGTAATTTGTTTGTTTCTTTGTCTGTTTATTTGCTTAATTATATATTAAGCAATTAAATTAATTAATTAATTCTCTCATTCACTCACTAATTCTGGCGGAGTTAAGGTCGATAGGCCCTCTCTTCCATACTGTCAGAAATACAAATAATAATAATAATAATAATAATAATAATAATAATAATAATAATAAGTTTGCCAGATAAGTGTAACACAATGAAATTATGAATGTACAAAATTCTAGCATTTCCCTGAAAAAGAGTGATCTCGTCCTCAGCGGATGGTCGATACATAATAAAGTTACATGCATAAATAGCAATAAAATAACATTTAAAAATTAAGTAAAATATAGACAAAACCTAAATTAAATTTTATTAGAGAAAGTGTTAGATTGTATTTATTTACATTCCATGGTATTCGTACATTGCTTCACAGCTAGAATATGGAATATGTCAAACGAAAAAAAAAAAATTAATAGTACTATAAAGTCTTAATTATAGTCATAGTCTAGTTGAAATATATACAGAAGAGTTTTACAATATAGTCTACTAGTACAATATTCAAAGTTTTAGTGTCAATACTTGATAGAACACAGAAATATTCATGAAGCGTTGTTGAATGTCATGAAATCACCTACAGAATAGAAGGCATGAGAAATTAGGTACTTCTTTAATTTGGCCCTAAATAATTTTATGTTTTGAGTTTCATTTTTTATGTCCATAGGGAGGCTATTAAACATTTTTATTGCCATATAACGCACTCCTTTTTGATTGATAGCAGATGGACGTGCTGATGGAATATGAAAGTCATTTTTGATGCGTATTTATGCTATGAACTGTTGAATTAGTTACAAGTTTTCACGATTACGTACGAAGAAAATTATTAGGGAAAAATATACTGACAAGCCATGGGCATTATTTGTAGTTTTTTGAAAATAGTCTTACACGATTCCCTAGATTTGGCATCTACTGTTATTCTAATTATTCTTTTTTATAGTAGAAATATACTGTTACTATTTCTAGAATTTCCCCAGAATATTATTCCAAAACGCATTACCGAGTGGAAGTATGCAAAGTATATTGTTTTTAAGGTATTGATATTTACTATCTCTTGCATAAATCTAATAGTAAAACAAGCTGAATTTAGTTTGTGTGTAATTTCTTTAATGTGATTTTTCCAATTTAACACATTATCGATTTGTAAGCCAAGAAATGTTGTTTCTATTAGGGACCTGTGATTAATTATTGGGTTTGATGTTTGCGAGATTGAATTTTGATAGGATTTAAATTGGATTGCGCTAGTTTTGTTATAATTTAATACTAATTTATTGGCTGAGAACCAATCACATATTTTGAGGAGAATTGCCTCTGTTGAAGATAGGAATTTGTGGAGTTTTGGCTGTAATCACTATAGGGCAAAGGTTGATAACATTGTTATATGAGTAATATTGTGATAGTTCTTTTTGAAAATTTGTTACAATTATACTGAGCGAGAGGAAGATCGATTTTTTATGTGAACGTCCCTTATGGGAAAGTTCGTGGACAAGGTGGTGCACAAAACCGGTCTTTCTCTCGCTCAGTAAAGTTGTAATAAATTCTCAAAACGAACTGTCACAATATTACTCGTATCACAGTACTACCAACCTTTATCCTACTTGTGTCATCTGTAAATAATATGGGATGACCTACATCTTAGGGGGACAAGACCATTTAATTATAAATATGAAACAGTGTGATATACGACCTGAGACGTGTTGTATTATAGCGGAAGCCTTCCAAATTACTGCGCATTGATACTCTCTTTCGCGGGAATGTGTTATTCCAACAAATTAGTTTTTAACTTTATTAGATTGAAGCACATAACATCACATCTAGCAACTTACTAAACTCGAATTAATGCAATAAAACACCGCATTATAATGTAATTTTAAATTATGATAATAATCCGGCAATGTCTGACGTCATTAGGAAAAGAATTCCAGAGGCGAGCTTATGTTATCATTGAGGAAGAATATTATAAAGAAGTTCTGTGATTAGGAATAGAAAGAAGCGATTGATGACGATTACGAGGTGTTGTGAGGAGCTGAAAACGTGATGCCAGAATTTTGAATAGTAGTGACAGGAAATGTATGATTTTTCGTTCTTTCAGGCAAACTCAAGATATTGTTACATTATAACAATGGAAGTCATACATCGGGCGTGATTCTTGAAAGCTGAGTATTTTTCATCTTAATAATTCACAATGATGACCTTTAAATTCAAGAAATTTGAAGATTTGTTCTCGCAGAAGTAAAAATCATGCCGATTTGTGTGTCGCTGCTCAGCCACCTTACTTCTGCCTGGTAAATTACATCACCATATTCAATAATATGGACTAACCTACCGTGCGCATTTGTGTCAGATTTCACTGTATTGGTAGGCACATTCGCATACATTGATGTATGCCTGCGCAAAAACATTTTTAACGGTAACTTCGAAACGACGAGTCAAAAGACATAGGTTGTTTAACAAAAAGAGTTCCTTATTGTTAGATCTATCACCCCTCAGAGTTTGTCGCAGAGGTTTTGAATCATCCTGTAGATGAATAAGAGGAATGGTTCACATGACATAGTGTGAGCACGACATCAGAGCTGTTTCTATGAGAATACAGGTTAGATTATTGACGATGTACGAATATAGCTTTCATAATTGGTTGGCCGCGTAAATTACATTATGCATATTTTAAGTGTAATTCACGTCGCATAGATAAATTAATATTTTACACAATTTTTTACGTGGCGTAATTAATTACTTTCGTGAAAGTAAATTAATAAGTTACATACTCTACTATGTGCTTAAAGACGTTATGTTGCTGTGCTTTTAATTATCTAGTTTCAAAATGTAAATTTTGCGCAGTTTTTATTTCAAGTTTTATGGGAGTAAAACCAAGTTCACCATACTTGCTTGACAAAGGTCTTTCTTAGTACGAATGTCTTGAACTCCTATTTTTAATAAAGAATCTTACTAACTTCAAAATCACTGATTATAAACTCTTACTGAACACCTTCACCTCTGATTGAGGCTCTGGCCTATATGTGCGTCTGTTATCAGGCAGTACATCTCACGTGAAGATATGTTCAGAGAAAGAACAGTTGTTTGTATGCATCTGAAAGAACAATTGTTTGTATGTATAAATGGGGTTATTTATATTATAATGATTAATTTATATGAAATACAGATTATCTATAAATACAAACCGCTACACGACTATTTTTTGCAATATATTACTGCCCAAATATTGAAATAGCATTCTTAAGAACTGCACACATTTGCCGTGACGTAAATTATGGTTGACTATCGGATTAGTGTAATATGTAGCTAGTCGATGATGTATGCAATGGAGGGGGAAAGGAACTGGTCACCTTACCCCATTACATCCTGGCCTAGTTGCCTCATGACTGGTGCCTTGTTGGTGTCACTTTTGGGGTCCAGATCTGTCTTCGGACAGTTGACTAAACAACAACTGAACTCTTCACACTTTTGTGAACTGAAGTTGATTATGTCATACCATCCTTTTAAAATTTCTAGTCTATCAGATCACAATATAATCATGAACAATCTAGAAGTGTGTAGTAAAAGTCAAAGGTGCCGCTTCTGAGGAAGTGTACACAGAGAATTCTAAAAAGAACAACAGATGTATTTTCTCTTTCAATATTGGTGTCTGTGAAAAGGACTTTTTCGGTCAGTCGATAAAGGAAAATAAATTAAGTCAGCATTACACACAAAGACGCTAGACCTACAAGCCTACATTATCACAATAATATAAGAAGTTCGGCAAAAAATATAAAGACAAAAGGTGCCGGAGGTAACCATAAAATAAAAAAAAACATTTATGAAAACCGTCGACAGCTTCTGATGACTAGTAAACTCTGGAATCTATATCGGCGCGGCGAGTAGCTTAATAACATGTGGAAACACTGTGTGTGTCAGTGTATCGTTTCAAAGGATAGGATAGAAGAAATGAAGACTTAATGTGAAGAGCTCGAATGAATTACCGCATGTAATGCACGCTGATATCCTTGGAACTCAAGTAACAATTTAACACTTTGTTTATTTAATTGCAGAAAGTTTATTACGTTTTTTTACATTTATGACATAAATTACGTAATTTTACGCGTCGTGTAGAAATTAATTTTTTACGGGTAACTTCCCACGATCGTGGCGTACAACCAACGCTGAAGCTACACGACATAGCCATCGTGTACCCCATTTATTCAGTTTCATTGAGGTTAACATCGTCGCACCACCTCCCGAAGCTTGAAGAATCTGAGCTCTGCAGTTAGTCGGGCAGGCACAAGTCGATCGATTGCCAGCGACCGAGTCCTGACGGCTTTAAGATTCAGTCCAATTGCTGGCGACTTGGATCAAGCGGATAATGAAGTTATACGCCATTTCACGTAAGCTGTTCAGATGTAAACAAACAGGAGGGGCAGTCATCTTCCTACCGCTTGGGGAGTAGATCCAAATCGATGTTTAATATACAGTAGGTATGTCCACTTGGCGTGCAGTCTTAACAAATGAGAATAACTCTTCAGTGGCATATTGACGAATGAATTAATGTTGAACCATTTTCCCTGAAAATTAATAACATTATACGAAACCCGTTTGATTGACTAAAATTCCGTTGTATGAATTGTTGATCCAACAACAACAAATTCCACAATTTGGGGCATCTGGCCGACATCTACGGCTGACCACTAGGATCCAGAATACAAAGCAGGGTTAAATTAAAAATACAGTATGATTGCGGAGAGAATACGGAACAATGATAAATTTAAAAATAAAGTACAATTTGATTTCTGAGAAACATGAGATGAAAGTAGCTACATTGAAGAGTAATGAAATGAAGTAAAAAAAAAAAAAATATATATATATATATATATATATATATATATATATATATATTACGTAGTACAAGTGATTGTGTAAAATGGATAATGAATCTCTCAATACCATTAAACAAATTCTGTTAATGTCCTCATTAGAAAATTTAAGAGGAAGGAGAATGGTTTTGGTTAACTTAAATGAAGTTCCCCTAGCGCCAAAAAGAAGTCCTTTCACTTCCCATGTATTAATATTCATTTTGTATCATTCACTGAAGTGAGGAATACATGGTTTGTAAATAGACTTCTTTTCATCGTTAACGTCATTGGCCTGTTGATCATCCTTCTCAAAACGGACAGTGGGGTCAAGAATGAGGCTTCTTTGATTCCGGCGATCGATGGCTATAATGTCTGTTCTTCTCGTTGACCCATTCTCAGGCAAGCAGTGCACTTCTTTGCCTTCCGAAGAGTGGTTGCGATGGAGCCTCTCACTTTATGGTGACGATTGTTACTCAGTAGTTCTCCTTTAGGGCAATAACCCAAAACATGTCCAAGGGTTTCTACTTCGCTGCATCCTGGATGACGACACTTTTGATCTTGAAAGGAACGACCTGGCACCGATCGTACTGCTGCGATGTTTGTGGACATCTTTATGGCATTGGTCCACTCTGAGGATGATATCCCTGTTCTATTACTAATCCAAGAGTTGTTTTTTGAATCTTCTCTGTAAGTTACCACTCTTTTACCTTTTTGTGGAAATTAACTTTTAGTTAAGTTGAACCTGGAGTTTTGGTTATTTAAAAACTAATGCTATAATATTTCTTCTTCATATAAGATCACGTCTAACCGGAAATTTTTCTCAGTTAAAGATGATTGAATTTAGTTTAGCAGAAGACAAGTACTAATTCCACAATTTGAGACATCTGGCCGACATCTACACTAGGATCCAGAATACAAAGCAGAGGTTAACGTAAACATAAAATACAATATGATTTGCGGAGAGAATACAAAACAATGATAAACTTGAAGTCCAATTTGATTTCGGAGAAACATGAGGTGAAACTGCAATGAAGAATAATTAAAATGAAGTAAATAATACTACAAGTGATTGTGTAAAATGGATAATGAATCTCTCAATACCATTAGACAAATTTTGTTAATGTCCTCATATGTTTTATTCTTTGTCAGAATAAAGAAGAGTAAATACTGTTCCTACAAGGAGGCCCTTAAGGGACACTGGGACTGAATTTTAAGCCTTTTAAAGTTTTTTTTATTAATTTATTTCAAATTCGGCGGATTTGTTGTGTCTGTACATTTAATTAACAGTAACAAATTTCATCAAGTTTCATTCATTAGTTCCTTAGATATTAATGTTCACTTGTTTTAATGATATTGAATTAGGTGTAAATTCGAAACTTCCCTGACGGCTTCAGAATTGTTTTTTATTTTAACAAATTCCTGTGAAGGACTTACATTTCATGATAAAGAAAACTGCGTATGGATTTTTAAATTTAAAGAATGGTTCATGAGATTAAAAAATTTCTTACAAATCACAATTCTTCCTTGATATTTTTTTTTAATTTTTTTAAATTAAAAATTCACATCATGAAACGTTTTCAGTGAAGAGCCGATTCCATGCACAGCTTTGTGTATTGGTGTATGCTGAATATTCTTGCAAAGTTTCATGTAAAGCGGAGCAAATGGAAACCTCTAGCCACTTTATTATTGATCAAAACCGCAGTTTTGAGAAAACTTTATTTTTAGTGGATGTGGTAGTTTTAAGAGAGCTGCGCGAAGCGTTTTAAAAAGGATGGAGAAAAGTGAATAGTGTGATGTAGTCGGCTTAGCGGGGTAGCAAAGCCAGCACGTAACTCATTCCATCACGGGTGCACAAAAAGCCTATTTGGGCTGCATCATGCCCCGCGCTTTGAAACATCAGTCTTTGAATGCAAGGGGGAAAAAATACAGCACTTTGAAGCTATCCGAAACGTGATAGAGTGAAACCTCTCCATACGGACACCCCCAAGATACGGACACTCTTCATATATGGACAGATTTTTATGTCCCAACTGAAATAATATAGAAATAATGATAAATTTAACTCTCGTTTACGGACACTCTCAGACACGGACACGAACAGCTGTTTCACAGTCCTAAGGCTTGCTTTACCTCCTGACTGCGGACAGAACTTGGATTTCAAGACCTAATGTGTTACAAAAATGGAAAATTTAGTTTAAAGAACTGTACAGAAATTCCTTCACATGAAAGAAGACAATAAGGGTCTCGTATGCTACCTCTAGCCCAGCCTGCTACCCCTTGTTAGCTGGAAGTGGATGGATAAACAAAGTCATAAAATTTAGGGTAAACTCATCTAATTCCGTGATAATAAGATTTTATTACTATTATTTCCATATGAAAACACAAAATAATATTGTTTATTACTGTAAACATTTGTTCAAACGTCGTAATATGACAATCCGTGAAGTAATAACTGAAAGCTATGTTTACGTAGAGAGCAAAAAAAAAATTAAAAGTATCACTCACATTTCATTTAATTCCGTGATATTTACTTAATTCCGTGACACAATAGTGTACATAAAATAAAGACAGAAAAATCTTACACTGTGATCTTGAACATTAACATGAACGTAATTATCATAATTAAAGTTATTCATTATTCATATAATCAACTTGAATCATCACGATCAACATCAGAAGTGGCACAACTATCACACATAAAACATCAACATCAGATTCTGCAATTTGATACTTCTCATGATATGTTTTCCCACAGAATGAGCAAGCAATCCAATTTTCATTATTTCGTTTTAGACGTCAGCATTATAGGATCCGTTACAAACTCCACAAACCCAATTTTCATCATTAAAACTGGCTCGTGATGTGGATGGCTTTCCTTGAGAAGATTTTGTAGACTTCTGCGGTGAAGTATCAGCTGGAGGTTTGGTTGGTAGCGTAAGGCACTTGGCTCTGACATCTATTTTGTGGTTAACCGTTCTCTTTTTCTTTGATGGATCATATGTGGGTGTTTTCAACAAATCTGTTACAATCTGACGTCGTTTCTCTTGTGTTCAAACAGGTAACTGAACAGAATCATTTTGTTGTGATGAAACAGACAGCTGAGCAAACTCTTTCTTCTGGAAGGTCACCCTGCGCTTGTTGACTTCCAAGAGTTGGCATGTCTTTTAATTTGCTAGCTATAAGGGCTTCATCTGTCAAAGAAATGGGTTGAATGGATAAACTTCCGTTTTAGAAAACTCTGAACGGATATTTGTTGATGTCATTGTCTTCTCATATACCAAATTGAACAACTTTTGCAAGTCAAATGGTGTTGGTGCAACATTGGAGTTTGTCATATGAAAGTTCTCCAACTCATTTCTAAAGCTTGCTTCAAGGGACGATAAACACTGACACCTAATGGCTGCAAAATATGGCTATTATGAGAGGACATGGTGAAGAGGACGATCTTGTTTTCTCTGGCCAAAGCCAACACATCAGGACCTACGTAACTTCATGTGAGTCCATCAAAAAAAGGAAAGGTCTGCTTGGAGGGATGTTCTTCACAAAGTGACGCATCCAATCAAGAAAGAGATCACAATTGATCCACCCATTTGATGAGAGTCAGATACTCAGTTATCTTTAAGAATCTGGGTAGATAAAGCTTGAGACCAGTTCCTGACTAAAAAATGTCTAAGAGTTCCGAGAATCGAACCCACGTGCGGATCAGAGAACAGAGTGCTGATCCCTATGCGAAGATGGTCATTATATATATATATATATATATATATATATATATATATATATATATATATATATATATCATATGCAAAATTTTCTTCATTTTAATTGGCGGTAATATTCGATTACTTAATATAAATTATCTAATTATTATAAATAGATATTATATAATTAATTAATATAGATGACAACTAGTCGTACAGGCTATATGACGTTCATTTAACGACTCTTCATTTTCTGTTGACTTAATTCCGTGATACAGTAAGGCAGCCAAATGTTAAAAATCCTTAAGAAATTGTGCAGACAACTTAAGGTTTGTAGACTAAATTATATAAGTTAACTGACAACTGTGTACACATTCTAAATCTTCAAAGTAATCTCTATAGAAATATATATTCATACACACGTATAATTATGCACATACCTGCTTTTTTTAACTTATTTTAGGATACGACACCAGGACAACTCAAACCAAGCTTCTTAGCAATGTCGTACTAAGAAATTACTTCCTGTTAGCAGTACACTTGTTCCCAGTAGCCCAAACTTCTTCAGACGGTAGCTGATTAGTGCTGCTATCCATTGAACAAGCTACCAACAATTTGTCATGTACACATAATTCAGTAATATTCATTATATTCAGTATAACGGAATTACATGAGTCACGGAATTAGATGAGTTTACCCTAACCTGTCTGATGGGTTCAAGGTTTCCGCGATCGTGAAATTGTATTCTACACTGGTGGCCATAATTCTGGAAACTTTTTGTTTTTGTACTGAATTATTACAACATCTGCATTGATTCACAGATTTATACAATTGAAAATGTTACTCGTGACTGATTCGTTAATTATGGGGTTATAATAAAGGTATTATATTAAATCCTGAATATTTTAACAATAGATAACCATTACTATGTGGGAAACTATGTTCTTGTCGTTTAAGATCTAAATATTAATTTCAGATTTCCTTATAATTTCCCAATATTTACTGTAATAAAAGCTTGTCCATTGTTGATTTTAAGATTATTATTGATCGGTAGAAGCATTGTTGAGCACTGGTAGCATAAAATATGTACATTATTAATTTGTTTCTATCATTAGTCTGACTTAAGATTTCGTTAGGTGAACACCTGATTGCTTTACAACAAACTTTATTGATCATTTTATCACAATGGATCCACGAAAGAACTGAACACCTTCTAGGGCAGTCACACTTCGAGAAGAAGCCTACACAATCAAGAAAATTGCAAGAAAACTTGCTAATGGTGCTACATTGTCTGGCGTTCCAGAAGATATGGCAGAAGTACAAATCCACAAAATCTTGTAAAATAACACTGAGGACTGGTAGAAAACCTGAAGTAAGTCCAAGAGATGTGAGGCAGATTTGTCGAATAGCATTGAAAGATCGAAGGAAATCTTCTAAAGAGATACAGGAAGTTCTAAACAGCAATTGACTTAGTATTTTATGCTATCAGTGCTCAACAATACTTCTACTGATCAACAATAATCTTAAACTCAACAATGGACCAGTTTTTATTACAGTAAATAATGGGAAATTATAATGAAATCTGAAGTTAATATTTACATCTTAAACGACAAGAACATAATTTCCCACATAGTAATGATCATTTATTGTTAAAATATTCAGGATTTAATATAATACTTTTATTACAACCTCATAAATAACGGGTCAGTCACGAATAACATTTTAATTGTATAAATCTGTGAATTAATACAAATGTTATAATAATTCAGTACAAAAACAAAAAGTTTCCAGAATTATGGCCACCAGTGTACACATGATAGGGTTAGTATGATTATTCTCTTCACTTCAATCAGTTGTTCTCTTTCGAGAAGATATGGCACCTGAACTTAAAGATTAAGTTGAAAACTGTAAATTACAGCACTGTATTTTTCTTTTTCGGTCCACTATATTTCAAAATTGCAAATAATTTACTGTACTACAGTAGACTATATTTAGAATTAAACTACAGTAATACATTTCACTTAAAGCGTGAAGGGATACATAATGCATATTATAAATTTACTGTTAGATTGAGGAGCTCCCTCCCAATAAAGGACACCTCCCATATGCGGACAGATTGTTATGTCCCTTCGATGTCCGTAAATGAGAGGTTTCACTGTAGGCTATATCCTTACTAGAGAAAATATTAAAATGTGCTTCGTCTTTAATGTTAGCATGCATACAGTATCCTAATAGCTAAGCACTGGCTGGATGTGGTAATGAACGTTCGGTGATCGCCTGCAGGAGGCGGGTACTGCGGGAGGCTGTACGTGATCCCCTGATTACGCTGTTAACAGCTGCTGTAGAGGGGGCTGTGGAATGAATTAAATTGAAGGAACGACGAGCCAGCGATCTGTTGCAGTAAAACTGATTACAGCCATGTAACGTTTAGATTATTGGGGCTTCATCACCTTCATATAATTACGGCTGTCTGCTGCACCTTCTCAATCTCGGCTCTTTTTCTCTGCCACTTAGCCTATATCGAAACTGACTTTGCATCATGCAATTATTATTACTGACGACGGCTAGCATTAAATGGTTCGAGTCTATTTGTCGTAGACCTTTCTCGCAATAAGCGAACAGGGGAGATTTGTACTCGTTTAAGACATTCTGTTTTTATCCAGCTTTTAGATTCTTTGTGTCAAATGACTACCGTACTTTACCATCAGAAGATAGGCCATTGAAGTCACATGTTTAATAGTACTACACTGTGTTCGTTAAGTCAGGATTTAAATTGGAGTATTAACTAGTGCAACGAAATACGATACAGAACTGAAATAAATAAATAAATAAATAAATAAATAAATAAATAAATAAATAAATAAATAAATAAATAAATAAATAAATAAATAAGCAAGCAAGCTAATAAGCTAATAAGCTAATAAGCGAGTAAGCAAGTAAATAAATAAATAAGTAAATAAATAAATAAATAGGTAAATAAGTAAATAAATAAATAAGTAAATAAATAAATAAGTAAATAAATAAATAAATAAATAAATAAGTAAATAAGCAAGCTAATAAGCTAATAAGCTAATAAGCTAATAAGCGAGTAAGCAAGTAAATAAATAAATAAGTAAATAAATAAATAAATAGGTAAATAAGTAAATAAATAAATAAGTAAATAAATAAATAAGTAAATAAGTAAATAAGTAAATAAATAAATAAATAAATAAATAAATAAATAAGCTTATAAATAAGTAAATAAATAAATAAATAAGTAAATAAGTATATAAATAAGTAAATAAATAGGTAAATAAGTAAATAAATAAATAAGTAAATAAATAAATAAGTAAATAAATAAATAAATGAGTAAATAAATAAATAAATAAATAAGTAAATAAATAAGTAAATAAGTATATAAATAAGTAAATAAATAAAAGAGTAAATAAGTAAATAAATAAGTAAGTAAATAAGTAAATAAATAAATAAGTAAGTAAATAAATAAGTAAATAAATAAAAGAGTAAATAAGTAAATAAATAAGTAAATAAGTAAATAAAAGAGTAAATAAGTAAATAAATAAGTAAGTAAATAAGTAAATAAATAAATAAGTAAGTAAATAAATAAGTAAATAAATAAAAGAGTAAATAAGTAAATAAATAAGTAAATAAGTAAGTAAATAAGTAAGTAAATAAATAAATAAGTAAATAAGTAAATAAATAAATAAATAAATAAATAAATAAGTAAATAAATAAAATAAATAAGTAAACAAATAAATAAATAAGTAAATAACTAAATAAGTAAATAAATAAATAATTAAATAATTAAATAAGTAAATAAGTAAATAATTAAATAAATAAGTAAGTAAATAAATAAATAAAGTGTGCACACTTAAATGCCATCGATCTGACTCGGGATCGAACCCGCAACCTCGGGCATAGAAGACCAGCGCTATACCAACTGCGCCAACCAGGCCGATCAAACAGACGAATAAGGAGAATAATAGTCCATGATAAAGTTCTAGGAAGCTTGTATTAGGGATTGTAGTGTCAAAATCAGTTAAGGGGAGACACATCTAGGTGCAGTTCGAGAAGTGAGCAAAATAAATCATATTTACTTCTAGATTCTTTATTCATTTAAAAATGTTTCTCGTTCATTAAGTTACACCTTGTGTTTCATAGTAAGCCTAGAAATACCTCTTACCAGTTTCCTCTTGAGGTAGATAGGCTATTCCTCCAAGCCCGTCTTTGTCAGACAGTCGCTGCCCTTGCTTTCTTGTTCCCTATAGATTCTTCACTGTTTACCAAGCAGCTTAATCCATTAATCAATTTCTGATTTTTTATTTAGAAAGTGATACTGCGATATGTAGAGTAAAGTATTATCTGCCTAATTTTTCAGCGTCTTCATTTCGTATTCTTTTAGTGTCCCAAAGGGTTCGTACAGAGAAGGCTCGGACAGAAGCGGAGGTGTTCCCTTCATCTTAAACAGCCATGAATATTGCAATGCCCGCCTCACTACCGACCCTAATTGCTTCCATACAACGTTCATCATCTCTTAGAACTGAAGACAAAGTAATCGTTACGTGCAATAATACCTGGCTAGCGAATGTAAGCCACGACATAAATGCGTTATAGACTACATTTAACGTTGCAATAAGACCGCAGAATAACAAAAAAAATCAATAGGAGCATAGCTGTACGTGGAACTACGTATGGGTGCGATCAGCTGTCGACAAGGATAGCAAGGGAAATACGAGGAGAACAAGGTGAACACAGGAAGAAAAAGGGGAAGACAAGGATAACAAGGGAGGACAAGGATAACAGACAAGGGCAAGGAGAACATAGAAGAAGACTCCGCCTTGTTAAATTTAAATGCGGGCGGAATGAAAAAGAAATGAAAAGAAATATCAACATTTTATTTCAAATCACAAAGATCCTTACAATCTCTGCCTGCTTACAATAAAAATTACGATTAGTATAGCCTAAACGTTTCATTGTACTAATGGCAAAAACATTCTTTTTAAGTAGGGACACGTGCATTTGTTGACATCAGGATTACAAAAAGAGGAACATTCTGGAACTCAGTAGAAGTGTGTAGATGGCGTGATGACATGAAATTTCTATTTCATGTAACTCGAGTTTTCCGTTTTGAACAAAATGAAAGATTTACGCAAGTGAAGTTTAAAAAAATATCTAATTTAAGTAATGCAAGATGGAATTCCCGAGCAATACTAGCTCTTTTGGCATTTATTCTTATACCAGAGAGGAGACTCACTACTCGAAATTTATAGATTCATCTCTTACAGATGGGCGGACCATTGGTTTGCTGACCAAATGTACAATACAGCTCATTATTATCAGAAGCTATGTAGCAGCTTGCAGGTTCATGAAAAGGCATTGAAGTCTGTGAAAAATTTATGGAATCAAGAACCACCGAGACTGAAAATTCCCAGAACAAATCAGTGTGCAGAACGGGCAATCAAGTGCCTTCAAGATCTTTATGACGTCTGTAAAAAGAAGAAGAAACTTCAGCTTAGATTTAGCCTATTTTGTCTAACAAAACATAATAGTTGTGCAGTATATTAGGCCTATGGTGTAATTATGCTGAATACTCCACAATGTTTTTTGTTAATTAGCTATTCGTACTTGTAGAATTCCTATTCGAGTTTGTAATTTTGTATGTTTTGTTTTTACATTTCTCATGCTATGCTATAGCAATAAATTGTAGTCTACTATCAATAAATAGTGCTTCAAAACTGAACACATACTATACAATTACATAATTAAAATCGAAAAATAACGATGTTTAGTACATTATGCAACGAGCCTATAATGGTAGTAATTAAGACGCGAGTATGTTTATGAAACGAGCGCAAGTGAGTTTCATAATTTTCATACGAGCGTCTTAATTACCATTATAGTCAAGTTTCAGACTTTTTATGCTCGACCATATTGATTTTTTTCCGGCAATTGGTGAAATGAATTTGCGGGAATGTGCTTTGTGAAGGGCTGGAAGATGACGGTGAATTGATGTTAATTTGTGTGTTGTTTTATTCGACTGAGTTTAATATTGTCTAATCTCGCGCTAGTTGTCTTTCGATTGCATATCCGAGAATAATCGATACTTGCGCTTTCATATTGCTACAATGGTATTTTCTGATTGGTGGAACTCCTGAACTTTAATGAATAGGTGTACTTTAATGAGGTCCATTAAAGGGCTGCTACCAGGTGTATAATTACTATATTTCGGCATGGTCAAGCATAACAAATATTTTGATTTTCTTATCCTATAAGCGTATACGGCAGTGGTGACCAAACTGGGTATCGTGATTACATCGTGTAATCATAGACATTCATACTGGTAAGGGGAGTTTCCTGTACATTGCTCTCTGTCTCGCTCACGTACTGAAGGTAAGCAGTGTCGGTACCATGTCGCTCAACAAACCCTCTGTCTCTAGCAGGAACAGAAGGTTTCGCATAGAATGGATAGAGGAATTTATTCGCTTTTCTTTCGGAGAAAATGTAATATGTTGCTTTGCTCAAAGGTTCAAATTAGTAGTAGTATATAGAAGCGACATTACAGGACATTACAATGAATATACAGGCATAGCAGGTATTATTATTATTATTATTATTATTATTATTATTATTATTATTATTATTATTATTTATCAGCAAGTGTTCTTATATACGTGCCTAAATATATAGGCCTACATCTTCCCTTGAAGGATAAAATAATTACTAGACTACGCTATATCTCCATTTTATTTTTTTTTATCTTCTGATGACTATTATCAGTTATTTACTAGTTATTGATTTAATAATTATAATAATAATAATAATAATAATAATAATAATAATAATAATAATAATATAGAGAAACTGACTGAATATTACATGCTAGTGTAGTAATGAAAAGAGCTATGATACTCCAAGAACTGAAATCAGCCATAAATCATCGTCAGAAGAGGAAGATGACATAAATAAAATGTAAGGAAGCCAGCTATCCAGTGGCGAACGAAATAGCTCGTTCTCTTAAGCCTTCCAACGGAGGAGAGTTTTTAAAAAGCGTAAGCCTAATGATCAGGTGGCTGAAATAATTTGTCCAATGAAAGTTGTTAATTAATTTTGAAAAACTGCGCTTTCTCGACTAAATATCCAGAAGAGAATTCAGGAGATTTCTGATTGTGTTCATGAGGAATATTTAAAAAAAAAAATGCAAGAAAAAAATATATATTATTGGCTCTTGATGACAGTAGTGACATTACTGATAGAGCAAATCTTGCGATTTTTATTAGTGGGTTGATGAAGAACTCAATGTTAGTGCACGAACCACCACTGGTTGTAGTTTTCATGCCTAGTACCTCTCCCCCGTCTCTTTACTTCATAAACTGTCTCTCGTGTGTAATCACTGCCGTTCGAGTTTTGGGTATCGCTGGTATAGGCCTACGGTAGTATTGAATTTTCGGTTTGGGGGTGACCATTTTCATAAACCCAACCAAATTAAAACCTTTTCCATTACTTATGAGCAAAAGTTAATCGATTTATGATACAGGAACATGGGGTTACAAAACGTCATAACCCATAGGCTATATATATCAGTGGCGGCTCCTGCATGTTTTTTAAGAGGAGGAAAGAAATTAACAGCACTAAATGACACCTTCTTGAATGAAACATGCTACAAATTAGCCTACATGCATACATGTAAGACTAGATAGTGTTGGGGTTGGCCTTCCCTTCTGTATAGCAATAATGTATTCTTGTAAACTGAGTTTCTTAAATTGTCCAAAATATATTATGATTTCACTTCCATTAGTTGTTGAATAATTGCACAAATTAACAATTACAAGGAAATCCACAACCTCGTAGCATTTTTCGAGCACACCACAGCATCACACGTGTTGGAAGAGACTAGCTACTAACTCGTAACCGGAACCGTTTTACGGAAATGGAAATGGGAATGGGAAATAATCTGAGGAAAGCGAGAACACTGCACCCACCCACGTGGTCTGTGTTGCCACATGTACATTTTACAAGTTCAGTACCACATACTTTTGAAGAATGTCAGTTCTTGTAAAGTCATACTATCATTATTGTTCAAAGCTGCCGGTGGCCAATTAATTTTTTATGTTAAAAATGATGTAGTTTGGAGTAGGCCTACCTACTTTCAGTTTCAAATATATTTGTACAAAACTCACAACTTGGCTGTTGCCCTGTTTAGTAAACAATGAATAGAAGTGAATTTCAGGGGCCAACTACGTAAAACTACTTCCTCTTTGTTTTACATAAACCCGGCTTTAACTTTCAAATATCCACGAAAGTTTCAAACCATGAATAGTAGCCTATATAAAGTGCAATGAATAATATTTTTGATTTATAATTAAAAAAAAAGTTTACATGGTGTCTTTCATAGCGTTGCGTTAAAACTGTTTTTGTTGTGTCTCCTCCTAGATGTGTTATAGTCCGGTTGAATGCAACATCTTTAGGTGGCAGCGGTAGCGAGATTGCTGCACGACCAGTCGGTTTCTATTTCCCGCCCATGACTGATTCAGAGGAGGATCTCCTCCCTCTCCGTTCATTTACTTGCTTTAAAACTCTGCTTCTTTCTCTGGCCGCTAGTGCGCTGTTGTCTATGTGTGTTAACTGCAGTAGAGGAGGAATGGAGTGCCTTTCCTCTACACAGACAATCTCGCATCTTTCGCATAGTTTTCTAGCAGCACATGAGCGCGCGTCGTTTAAAACTTGATCAACCGAGTTTTTCTTATAGCTGTGAACTTAAAAATTATCGAATCTTCCTCGAATTTCAAGGCACATATTTTATTTGGTATTTACTTTCAAAAAAAGAAAATGTGAGGAGGACGTTCCTCCCTTCCCTCCCCCGAGGAACCGCCACTGATATATAAATGAAAGTTTTGCATCAATTAGAAACAAATGACAAAACATACCATCTTCTCCCCTTAGAACACGAAACCGACCGCCGTAATTCCAGGCAGTACGATCAACAAGCTGTCAAGATTGCGCTTTGTGTTGGAGTATCTGGCAATTTGACAAAGCAAGGTCACGAAAACATTTAGACGCGATAACAAGGATCTCTGCTGGTGCCATGTGGATGCAAATACTCATCTTCTCAATAAACAGATTCAATCGCGTAATTGTTCCCCCTCCCCTCCCTCCGCGACAAGCAAAGTGGATCAGCGACGCCGATCAACACGTGACCCAAACATTAATCAATGAGGAGGTAAGGGGCCCGACACGTGTGGGGTGCCGGCACACGTGTAGGAGCCGCTGATGCTTGTAATTCCATTTTTATAATGCAGTTGTGTTGCGGTCTTCTCCCTCGGGGCTGCGGTGCCTGGGAACGGCCATCTCCTATCAGCTTCCGATCTTCGCCAAATTGACTGCCTGTGATACACAAGAGCCATCACAAAGGACTACTCACGTAGGAATGGAACCTCTTCCTTAAGTAGTTCTCGGTCATTAGTTGAAAATTCTCCTGTTTACCTTGGGCGAATGTGCACAGAAACAATAATTTTTACAAATTGCCCTTTAGTGATCTAATTTCGTTATACTACTAGTTATTTGGCAAGAAATGAAGAAATATAACTTAAAACCTCGTTGTGAACAGCTGATACTATCTTTTAAGCATGTAAATCATTTATAAGTAGCTACTACTGATTTCTCTAAAAAATAATATTAGCATCACTAGGGCTGCGATTATCCCTTTTATTCAAATTTGTTCAAAATTAATATGCTAAGGGAAGAAAGTAATTGAGGGGTTTGCCGGAAAAAGGGCGTATACGTCAATATGGTGAATTGAGATACAAGCAATCTAAGATTTTAAAACGCACCTGAATAAAATATTATACAGATAGTGAACAAAATTATACATTAAATTAAAAATCTTAGCGAGTATAAATGTTTTGTAGCATTTAGACAGTTCATATTATTAAATTTCCTTATAATTGTACCATATAAAACTTCGGTCTATACGCCCTTTATCCATATAATGATTTGCTTAGGGGATTTAATGTAGATTTCAGATTTAAATTTCACACGGAATTGAAACAAAGATACATTTTATGACATTTATTATCTACTTCTAAAGTAATTTACATTATTTCAGATATACTGAGTAGACATTAAGTACGCAAAGCAAAATCTCTGAATGTAACAGAAAAAGAAAATCTCCATTTTGTGTGAACATAAATAAATAAAATCTACTCTTTGTATAATCCTGATAACAATAAACCCAAAAATCTGAATATTGTAACAAATCTCTTTATAGAACATAAAATATTTCTGTCTGAATCTACGAGTTTCATAAGTTTGTTGAACTATATATATTTGCTTAGTCTCTACCAAGAGAAAGCACACACAGTACAGTATGCGGTAACGCGCAGCACTAGCTCTACTTGTAGACTGACTGACTAAATCGAGCACGCACGCACGCACACACGGAGCCCTGTCCTGCAGGTATGTACAGTACAATCAAAACAAAATTTCGCTATTATGATTAGCGAATTATTCACTACATTTTAAACCGTTTTACCGAAGAAGGGCGTAGAGGTCTATCCGTCTTTCTTCCGGCAAACCCCTCAATTAAGGGACACTAGGATTGAGTTTTTTTTACAAAAAAAAAAAAAAAAAAGAGAGAAAAAGAAAGAGAAAATGGTCAAAAAATCAATTTTCATTTTTTTTTTTGTACAAAAATGTTCCTTGGGCACTTAGGTAGTTGAAAGTATGAGATTTTTTTTTGTTTCTTCGTCTTCTTTGTTTTTTTATATAGGCCTGCTCCATACCAATAACCAAAAATGTATTTAAAAATAGGCTTAAGGACTTTACTAATAGACGGTAGTATATTAAATATACATAGGCCTACTATTTAAAGAGTGTAATTGATATTTCGTTATTTGAAGTGTTGTATCAGTGAAGAAGCGTGTTTTGTCAGTGAAGTGTGTTGTGTAAGTGAAATTGTGTGTTTCTGTCAGTGAAGCTTTATAGTTTATAGTGGCAGTGCGAAATATTTGAACAGTGGAATGTTTTTTAAGTGTTAGTGAACTCAGGATAGTATCAGTGAAATGTGTCGTAGTTCCAGTGCAGTGAGTGAGTTGTCGGCGAAATGAGTAGTGCTGAAAGGTACTTGTGCAGGTATGAACATATCATACTCGTGGGTTTTAGTTCGAACTTAGGGTTAAGATACAAATTAGATTTACTTTAAATGTTATTTTAAGTGGTCGTGCTTCATTTAATGTAGGATGCTCCCTGTTATTATTATTATTATTATTATTATTATTATTATTATTATTAATTATTATTAGTATTAGTATTATTAATTTATTATTAATTGTATTTTTTTGTTAATTATGTTTATTATTAATTGTCATTATTGAGTGTAATTAGTTACCACTGCCACCGGGTATATATCCATTTGCAGCGTGAATAAATACATATATACACATACATACATTAGTATTGTATCCCCATTCACAAATTTACCTTTTTCTCGAAACTACTGTACGTCTTTAAGGGTCGTATTCATCAGTGGCGTAGCGTCAATGTAAGCTAAAAAGCTCAGCTTCCACAGTTAATAATAATTTCGTAATAAACCTGCAGTTTATGAACAAAATTATTTATTAATTTTAATAGAGTTTATATTTATGCGTTAAATATTGTGATGCGGCAGCTCAAAATGATTCGGATGCAGCAGTAAAGAAGAAGCCTGCACACACCAGCTTCCAAGCAGACTGGTTTCTTACACTCATTCTTCTGTGTAACCCACCCCGCAGATTTTCCATCCCTTTCTAACTGAACTACCCTGGTCGCAAGGCTCGCAAGAACCTAGCTTTTACATTAAAAATAATTTAGTTTCCGAGTTTTCCCTTTAGTGAGTTGTGTTCAGTTGATGTGTTGGTGTGCATTGTGGCTGATATAATAAATAATGAGTGAAATAACAGTTCCTGACAATTCTATTATCAAGACTGACTTACGAACAAAAAGTGTGATTTAGAAAACAAATGACCGACTCCCTTGCTGTCAATGAAGGACACAACCAAAACACAGACGCATACTTACGTAATGATACTAATACTGTATCTAATGATCGTTAATATTGTGATTTCTCTAAATATGACAGGGAGTGAGCTAATGTTATACGTAAGTATACGTGTCTATTTGTTAGAGATATGTGTAAACCGTGAAATCATATTTTACTACGTACCATTTGAGGTGATGCCTTATTGATTTTACTTACGAGGTTCCAACCAATCTTCGGACTGCTGACTTGACATTGACTACTATTTATTTTAAGACTATATTTTTGTAATACGTTTTTTCATATGTACATGAAAAACAACTTGAGCCAGCTTCCCCTGCCCAAAATTTCATGTTACGCCACTGGTATTCATAGACATTCTTAGCGCGGGCTTCCGGTGGATGATCATCGAACTAACGTC
Source organism: Periplaneta americana (assembly GCF_040183065.1). Taxonomy (NCBI): domain Eukaryota; kingdom Metazoa; phylum Arthropoda; class Insecta; order Blattodea; family Blattidae; genus Periplaneta; species Periplaneta americana. The sequence continues at coordinate 162,046,472 of NC_091119.1, forward strand.
TTTCGTATTCATAAACCAGTGTTAGCGATATGATGAGATATGAATCCTGTACAAGTAATCAGTCGATAGCCGGGACTAGTTTAGCACGCTCGTAGCGCGGGCTAGCGAAATGTCTATGAATAGCACCCTAGATGTTCGAAATGCTCCAGGCGCATGCGATTTTTACCAAAGTGAATGAAAACATCTCTACGTGCCCATGCATATATTATCTGAGATCTAATGTTGAGAAATGTTAAATATTTTTAAAATTACGAGCTAAAAAATATGTAAATAAAACATATGTATAAGTCTACGTAAATATTAATTTTTGGTCATACAGAATATATCTGTTGTGGTAACAATGATTGTTAGAGGAGAAAAATTCGTTCCGGCGTAACTCAGTGGTTGGTACGTAGAAACAAGAACACGGGTTCGATTCCCGGCGCCGGAGCGAATTTTCTCCTCTAATAATTAATCATTGTTAAAATATCCGAGGTCTAGTCATCACGAAATCTGGTGCCTGAACTATTCGACAAAAAGATACACTTGATTGTACTTGTCACCATCTCTGTCACTAGAGAGTTATTGAAATTTATATTTTCCCCGCCATTCATAAAATATTTTGACATGATACCTCTTGCACAAAAGGTGGATCTATAACTGAAACTTGATTAATATATTTCAGTATTATTTGTATTTATCCTGGTAATAATGAAAGTTTGACTCGTAGACATTTTGTTTTTCAGCATTAACTTCCCATGATTATATGAGAATATTCGAACAGAACGGCAGTTACGTAGACTTTCGGCTCCCCCTACTACCAATAATGCATAACACAATGTCAATACGGCGGTTGCTGTCGTCTGCGATACAACGAACTTTTCTGTTGATTTTCGAGTTCGTCATTTTTTTTTCTGGTTATTATATGCTTATTTAAGTTGTGTTAACTCTCGCTAAGTGGTTTTATATTTTATTTTATCCGTCTTAGTATTTATTTTATTATTGTAAATATTTTTGTTTTATTACTATTATTATTATTATTATTATTATTATTATTATTATTATTATTATTATTATTATTATTATTATTATTAATGAATTAATTTGTATTGCCATCTTTGTATCATCTCCGTCACGGATATTCTATTATTATTACTACTATTATTTCTAACATCAACATTATTATTGATCTCTGTAAAATTTATGTAGACTACTGGACTGTATCCGAGCATGAGAATATGCTCATTTCAGGTATATATTCATATGTATCATTTCAAATGTAAATTCTCTTTGCCTGCTATATCGAATTATACATGATTCCACACCCAACTACCTTGCCTCTCGGTTTACTCTCCTAGCTTCACATCATAATCGTAATACACGTTCACAGCACAATCTGTTGCTATCAATACCACGTCATCAGACATCTCTGTACTCAAGTTCTTTCTCAATAGCCATGGCCCGCTCTTGGAATTCGCTGCCGCTCGAAATCAGGGGTAGTCTTAGTCCTCAGTTGTTTTAAATTAGGTTGTTTAGATATATTTTAAATGCAAAGAATTAGTTTTTTAGGTATAATTTTTATTTATTATTATTATTATTATTATTACTATTATTATTATTACTATTATTATTATTTATTATTTATTATTATTATTATTATTATTATTATTATTATTATTATTATTATTATTATTATTATTTTACACAGTCATTACTTTATTTTTCCATTAACACTAATATCTAGGTAATTGTCATTGTCTCAATGTAACACGTGCTGTGCTGATCATACTAATTCTACTATTCCTTTAGTTGTGAGATTATATTCATATGTATTAATTCTTTTTTTAAGTTAATACTATATACTAGATGTATTTTCCTGTTTGAGATTATGTATTCAGTCTCTTTTTTTATTATATATATTTTTTTATTGTTGTTATTTTAAAGTTAATACTGATTGTGTATATGTATTCAATCTCTCTTTTTTTTTTACTTAATTATGTTTATTATTATTTTTAAGTTAATATTTGTATACCGGTATGTATTTTTTTTGTATGTGATTTGATCCTGGTTGAGTGGAAGAGAAGGCCTGATGGCCTAAACTCTGCCACGGAAAGTAAAACTATTATTATTATTATTATTATTATTATTATTATTATTATTATTATCATTATTATTATTATTATTATTATTATTATTATTATTATTAAATTTGAATTTGAATTTGAAAAAAAAATTGAATTTGAAAGTAATGAGACACCTTTCTCTGTGAAGTGACACTGCTGAAACAGCACTGAGCCTAACGTGGGAATCAATTTGCAGAAGTTGATTATCAGATGGGATATGGTGCAGTTGCCTCCATCTGAACATAACCATCCAGCCAGCCAGCCAGCCCTCTGGTAATCTATACAGATATTTCACCGGCGTCTCCTGGGAGGCACCCACCCCAGTTGTTAAGTGTCGCACTGGCGGCTCCTCCAGGCCGGGCGGGACCGCCTCTCCGGGTCCTTTCCCATCGTAAAAACAAACAACGGCGTGTCGTCCCTAGGGACCGTCCGGACGGTCCGTGCGTGGTGCCGCGCGAGGTCAGCTCGCTGCAGCCCGGACAGCCAAGAATCTCTTCACTTGCAAGTGGATGTCACCTGTTCGGTTTATTCCGTTACAGTGGCCACTAGCCAGCAGGCCTACTGGAGTCACTAGCCTATAATTTCGTATAACATGTCAGATTTGAACTCTGAGGCTGGAACTAAAATAGGAATATGCGTTACAAGAGCGGTATGTTGACGTTTTCATGTTCGAGGAAAAGATTGAAAAAGCGAAACGTAGTTGAGCTTTTTTAATTTCCGAGAACATGAAAACAAACATACCGCTCGTGTATCGTACATTATTTTGTGCGAAGATCGTTTATTACATACCTGAAAGAGGAATTTCTAATTAGTTGCAATGAAATTTCCATCTTGGTTTCTGTTTAATGACGGCAACTTTGGAATACCAAAATATCTTTCTTCAACATTGTTGCTATAAAATGTTTTCTGTGTTTACTATACTCCAGCAGGCCGTGATATACGTCTGTCTTTTTTTTCCCCCAGTCTATAAATGCGAACTTAAACAAACGGCAAGGTTATGTAATGATTTATTTTTCATTTTAATATTTTAACAATATTATTTATATAACATATTGCAGTAATAACATCGGCATCTGGAATCTTATTGATTTTTTCATGGCTTCCTTAATGTTACTTGCATCAGGAATACAATAACTTTTGTGGAGTAGTAGAGTTTACTTAATTTTTGCAAATATTTAAAAACAATAATTAACAGTGCAATTTAGGTGAAATTGCAGTGGTAAGTTTCCAATTTATAATTATTACTATGTTAAACGTCTCTAAAAATAATATGTTAGAAGCCTAAAGCAGTAAAATGAATATGGCGCTTAAGCGGTAAGAAGAGGGAAATTGTTATGTGTGTTACGTAGGGAATACTGAATGTGGTATTTCACACTTACCGCGTATTGGTTTTGTGCGGAAAGCAAGCAAATACGCACGATCTCGCACAAAAGAAATTAGTGTCAGGATGTTGCCACATCATCATCGTCATAATAATCATCACTCTCGGGCCTCTTTCATCTTCAATATGTCACTTCATACCTGTTCTCTCCATTTTTTTTTTAGTGGTCTTCCAAAAGATCTTCTCCCTTGTGGTTTATAGTTGTACAATTTTAATACTAGTATTCTAAAATAATGATACATTTATTCAATTTTTTAAGTAGGTTATTTTACGACGCTTTATCAACATCTTCGGTTATTTAGCGTCTGAATGAGATGAAGGTGATAATGCCGGTGAAATGAATCCGGGGTCCAGCACCGAAAGTTACCCAGCATTTGCTCATATTGGTTGAGGGAAAACCCCGGAAAAAACCTCAGCCAGGTAACTTGTCCCGACCGGGAATCGAACCCGGGCCACCTGGTTTCGCGGCCAGACGCGCTGACCGTTACTCCAGAGGTGTGGACCATTGCAGCACACAATAGTAATATACGTTACAAGAGCGGTATGTTGACGTTTTCATGGTCGAGGAAATGATTGAAAAAGCGAAACGTAGTTGAGCTTTTTTAATTTCCGAGAACATGAAAACAAACATACCGCTCGTGTATCGTACATTATTTTGTGCGAAGATCGTTTATTACATACCTGAAAGACGAATTTCTAATTAGTTGTAATGAAATCTCCATGTTGGTTTCTGTTTAATGGTGGCAACTTCGAAACACTTAATATCTTTCTTCAACATTGTTGCTATAAAATGTTTTCTGTGTTTACTATACTCCAGCAGGCCGTGATATACGTCTGTCTTTTTTTCCCCCCAGTCTATAAATGCGAACTTAAAACAAAGGTAAGGTTATGTATTGATTTATTTTTCATTTTAATATTTTAACAATATTATTTATATAACATATTGCAGTAATAACATCGGCATCTGGAATTTTGTTGATTTTTTCACGGCTTCCTTAATGTTACTTGTATCAGGAATGCAATAAGTTTCGTGGAGTAGTCTAGTAGACTTTACTTAATTTTTGCAAATATTAAAAAAAATAATTAACAGTGCAATTTAGGTGAAGTTGCAGTGGTAAGTTTCCAATTTATAATTATTACTATGTTAAACGTCTCTAAAAATAATATGTTAAAAGCCTAAAGCAGTAAAATGAATGTCGCGCTTAAGCGGTAAGAAGAGGGAAATTGTTATGTGTGTTACGTTGGGAATACTGAATGTGGTATTTCACACTTACCGCGTATTGGTTCTGTGCGGAAAACAAGCAAATACGCACGATCTCGCACAAAATGCTTTTTCCTGTTGTGTCGCCATTTTACTACAGACAACCAACAGCGCCAATTCGGACGCGCATGACAAACAACAGCGCCAATGCGGCCATGATTGGAACTTCTGCCCGGACTGTTCAAAATTTAAACTTTCGTCTGTCCAGGAACGTTGGAATTGTGTTTTTATCTTTTGTAGTTTGGAAGAAATAAATATTTGAAATCTGCTCCTTCTAATAGCCCTCTATAAAAACAGAATGAATACAATACAAATGAAATAATAATACTGGAATTAAATATAACAACGACCAATACCAGTAATGTTATATAGAGTACGGCAGTGAAATATGACGGTTTTTATAGCCCTGTTGTGGGACTCTCAGGACGAATTAAAATAGGACACATATACTGGAAGTAATCTAGTACAATGCAATTTATTAATGTCTGATTACTTTTTAAAAACTGTATTTTGTAAGTATCCTCCACGGCAACGAATACATTCCTGCAATCTGCTATGAAAGTTATGCGTATCTCAAAAGTAGGGTGTATCGCAACAAGCCTCGCACCATCATCAGCTGAAACAAAACATAAGGAACGAAATTAGTGTCATCGAACCTGTTTTGTTGGGGCGAGTTATGCAGAACTTCCATAGCAGATTGCGGGAATGTATTCGTTGCTGTGGAGGCTTACTTACTTACTGGCTTTTAAGGCACCCGGAGGTTCATTGCCGCCCTCACATAAGCCCGTCATTGGTCCCTATCCTGAGCAAGATTAATCCATTCTCTATCATCATATCCCACCCTGTAATGAGCGTACAAATCAGTAGCGGCCGGTGATCGAAATCCTCGGTGAGGCCAGATGCAACTAGTTTAAGTGCCTCCGATAGGAAATGTTTGTTTATGATATTAATTATTATTATTGTTATTATATTATTAATATCATTATTACTGTATTATTATTACTATTATTAGTCTATTCTTATTAATATCAATGAAAAATAATAATTTCACTCACCAAATAAGCTGTTATGCTCTGAGTTTCAGTGATTGTTTCAGTGTGATGAAGCATCCCATATTATATGTTGAAATTCCCCTTTCTTTCTTTTCTTTTTTATTTTTTTCCTTTGACAGCAACAAACAAGGCCAAGAGAAGTTTATTTTGCATCACATTACCACATAACCATTTATGTTGCCCATACCAGGATGCAATAGAAACTCGCGTTTTAAGATTATGTGTCAGAAAAATTATCAGCGATGTCGTAGGTATCTCGGTAGTCTCTGTCTTTATTTAAAACTTCCTTTCTTTCAGTATTATTTCTTCTCAAAAAAGGACACTCTAACAATGAATTAACTGCACCAGCATTATTTCTCTCATTTGTTTCTGATTATATTTTCCCAAAATACATAACATTGGCCCAGATTCTCTACTGTACTACGAAGTACAATAGTACAACACCCTCGCTTATGCCATAAACTGAGACATAAGGGGAGAGAATCGAGTGGGACTCTGCCTGCCAAAGAGCTGGAATTTTGTTATTTATGGCCTAGTTAGGAAGACAAGTCAACACTGCTATTCCCACCTCACTCTATCCTTGAGGTCGGCCCATGGATGGGAGGAATGAAACCTGACCAGGCCAGCCGAATTGTGCCTCAGCTACAACGTTTTAAGCGTAAGCTCAAAGCCCGCGAAAGGACATGAAATGCATTAAGCCAGACCCGGCACGAACGATTCTGGCCTCAGGAACAAATTTTACTGCAAAACAGGTCTATATACATTACAAAGTTTTCAAATGCTTCTACAGCGATATATGCTTCATTCAAATAACTAATACATTATATAAAAACACAAAATTTGATTTCAGTTAAGCCAAGTGACTGAGGCCCGGCCTCACTTACCTCAGTCAATCAGCCGCCACTGGTACAAATACGTTAGTAAAATCCGCGGCAGATTCAGATCTACCACATTCATACACTTTATACCAAGTCTCCTTCTTCAAGAAGAAAATGAAGAAACTCATCACACAAGAATGGAAAAATCACTGGATGAATTGCATAGAAGGTTCTTTGACGAAAAAACTTGTTCTTTCTTTTTGTCTTCACAAGAAAAAAATTATATAACATAATTGCTGACTTTGTGCTTGTACAGTTCCTTAAAAGGACATGGAAAATTTGAGGAGTATCTCCACAGATTCCATATTAAAGGCAATTCCAACGTTCATGAGGAAATTATAATCAAACCGTGCAACATATTCTGTTTGGCTGTCCATTATTTTGACGTGAAAGATATTAAATATTCTTACTACTTAATACTACCGAATGGGAATTTAAAAATTCATTAAATGAACTGTTTATAAATGATATGAACAATTTGAGTTATGTCCCTTTAACGAACAAAATTTATTCAAACTGCAGAGCATGTATTGAATTGACTGTAAAACACTTTCATTACATTCAATATTCGATGATTATGTAGCCTACGCATATACGGTATGTTTAATTTATGTTCTAATTTAAATTCAATTTTGTATGATTGTAAATATTTAACTCTGATACATTCCGGTGAAATAAGGTCTCACTTATCGGATAATAAATAATTATCAGTAATACAAATAATTTTGTTTCATTTATGGTTCAACAGCCCATAAAGAGTGAAGATAGTCTAGTCGGCTGCTGGTCTCACGTACACATGCCTCAACAGTGATAAATGATCATCAACCAGTATGGGGGAAGCTTGTGGTCAGCTCGATAATCCATCCGTCCACTTTTATAGCTAGCATACGAAATCGGATTTTGCTACTCACCGTAGCTCCCCAAATTCTTCACGTTGCTGGGTGGGCAGCGGTCTCACATACTGGCCGAAATTGTATAAGAAAATTCCTTCCCAAGTGACGAATCGTACCAGCGCTTTGTCTGTATCGTTAGTTCAAAGCATTACTCCGTAAATCACGCGGTTACGGTGCAGGACAAAAATTTGAAGCATTGCTACGAAAAGTGTTTCAAATTTTGAATTCCAAAGATAAGTTAATAACAGCAAGAACGAGAGATGGTGTAGAAAGGAATAAAAGAAAGCCATATAAATGGTAGACTGTAATTTTGACATCTAGGTACTTGAAAATAAAGAACATATGACTTTCCATAAAAAAAATGAGAAATATACGAGTTGTCCACGGTGGTAGATTGAGTATCATACTTGCCTCCTGACCCAAAGTACGCATGATCGATCTAGGTCGAAGATGACGGATCTTTAAGCAGAAAAGTTCCCAAATGTTGTTTTCAACGGATAACAAAAGGAAAATTGTTGGCTCTAGATCATAATGTCCAATTTTAACTCGTACGAAGTACCCCTTACGTAAGCAGCCCGCAGTGCATATTCTTTAAGGTTGTTTTTCCTCTTTTATATGGGAAGTTATTGACCTTAGCAGAGCATGCTTGACGTACAGTATCTCCTGAGTCTGTAGGCGTTTGGACACCCGTGCTCTAGATAAACTTAGTTAATATCTGTACTTAAGTCTATTGCTGTAGTATCTTTAGTGCATTATAAATATTTTAAATTTAATTTGTATTATAGACTATATTTTACTGTTGTAATGTTTAAGTCTGTGACTGGAAGAGAAGGCCTTATGGCCTAAACTCTGCCAGCGAAAATATAACATTCTACATTCTATGTAGTCGATTCTTATTTAGATCGATTATTCAACGACGGTGGCCGCGTAGCTCAATTGTTAGTGCAATTGGCTACGGACTGAAAGGACAGAGAGTCAATCCCGGGTAGTGATGAGGTTTTCCCCGATGTCAAAACTTCCAGAACGGCCCCGAAGTTTACTCAGCCGAGTCTTGCCCGAGGGTAAAAGACGGTCGAAGCGGGTGTCGACCACACCACTTCATTCTAATGTCGAGTCAAGAAAATATAGATCTCTTCCTCCACGATTCTCAAGCACCTTCTTGGCGTATACAGGATGAAAGGGGTATAACGACATTCATTTTAGGAATTGAATTTTAGGTTATAAATACCGTAACCAAAAAGTGAAATATCATTTTGATATTGAATAACGGTTTAGCCGAAAAAAATAATAGGCTAATTTGTGTCTGAAGTTTAAGTCCCATTTACGAGTAGCTAAATTTATTTTATTAGGTTATTTTACGACGCTTTATCAACATCTTTGGTTATTTAGCGTCTGAATGAGATGAAGGTGATAATGCCGGTGAAATGAGTCCGGGGTCCAGCACCGAAAGTTACCCAGCATTTGCTCATATTGGGTTGAGGGAAAACCCCGGAAAAAACCTCACTCAGGTAACTTGCCCCGACCGGGATTCAAACCCGGGCCACCTGGTTTCGCGGCCAGACGCGCTGACCGTTACTCCACAGATGTGGACTGAGTAGCTAAAACTGCTGGGTATTGAAACGTATGAGTGGTACGATATCAATGCGAAGAACAAGCCGGAAAAAATATTCCTTTGTTCGAACTCACTCTCTAACGCAGCTTTGGGCCACAGTTTAAACTCTCTGCTAACGCCAGAGCTACTCTGATCACTTGCACGGCTATAGGCCTATATATATTATGGCGACCATTCACGTATGATTAATATTATACACGTATGATTATGGCTATACATATTTCATGGCGACCATGCACGTATGATTAATATTATACACGTATGATTATTGTTATGCATTTTTATGGCGACAATGCACGTATGATTAATATTATACACTTATGATTATGACTGTGCATATTTGATGGCAATCATGCACGTATGATTAATATTATACACGTATGATTACGGTTATGCATTTTTATGGCGACCATGCACGTATGATTATGGCTATACATATTTGATGGCGATCATGCACGTATGATTAATATTATACACGTATGATTATGGCTATGCATTTTTGATGGTGCACATGCACGTATGATTAATATTATACACGTATGATTATGGTTATGCATTTTTATGGCGACCATGCACGTATAATTAATATTATACACATATGATTATGGCTATACATATTTGATGGCGACCATGCACGTATGATTATGGCTATACATATTTGATGGCGACTATGCACGTATGATTAATATTATACACGTATTATTATGGCTATACATATTTGATGGCGACCATGCACGTATGATTAATATTATACACGTATAATTATGGTTATGCATCTTTTTGGCGACCATGCACGTATGATTAATATTATACACCTATGATTATGGCTGTACATATTTGATGGCGACCAAGCACGTATGATTAATATTATACACGTACGATTATGGTTATGCATTTTTATGGCGACCATGCACGTATAATTAATATTATGCACGTATGATTATGGCTATGCATTTTTGATGGTGCCCATGCACGTATGATTAATATTATACACGTATGATTATGTTTATGCATTTTTATGGCGACCTGCACGTATGATTAATATTATACACGTATGATTATGACTATGCATATTTGATGGCGACCATGCACGTATGATTAATATTATACAGTATGATTATGGCTATAGTCTACATATTGATGGCGACCATGCACGTATGATTAATATTATACACGTATGATTATGGTTATGCATTTTTATGGCGACCATGCACGTATGATTATGGCTATACATATTTGATGGCGACCATGCACGTATGATTAATATTATACACGTATGATTATGGCTATGCATATTTGGTGATGATCATTCATTTGTGATGATAAATATGGACGTATGATAATGATTGTGCACATTTGATGACTATGCACGTATAGTGATGATCATGCACATATGATGACAACTATGACGTAGTACTGTATGATGATAAATACAAACTTATGTTGACTACATATGCACGTAACATAATGACTATACTTATGCACGTATGATGATTGTGGACGTAATGTATGATGAGAATTATTAACGTATAATGACGACTTACCTTTGAATGAGGTTCTGGCTGATATGTAGGGCCTACATCTATTATCAGGCAATACACCTCACTTGACGGTACGTGTCAGAGGAAGAGCAAAATTATTGTTTGTATACATCGAAAGTCTGATTAGTGTGATATGTACTCGTAGCTGATCGGCGATATATGCAATAGAGGGGGAAAGGAACTGGCCTCACTATCCCATTATCTCCTGGCCTAGTTGCCTCATAAGTGATGTCATGTTGGTATCACTTATGGGGTTCAGGCCTGTCTTCGGACAGTTGACTAAACAACAACAACGACGACTATGCAAGTATGATTATAACTCTGCACACACAGTGACTGTGCAGTAGGCTACACAGTGCAGTATGACTATGAACTTATGGTCACAGTCTAGTATATACAGTCACGAAGCTCAATACGTAGTAAATATGCAAACATTAGATAGTTGCTCACCACTAGGATCGCTAATATCGGCTCATTACAGGCAATGCAAAATAGTACCGGCACAGTCTATTGTTTCTAGCACCCTCAAAACTCAAGCTTCGTGACTGTATATAGTAGACTGTGGTATGGTGGCGACCAGAGGTCTGCATCGGACGTTTCGCTCGAGCGCCAAGTAGTTCATAGCATAATCCGATAGGTAGCGTACATGCATGATGGGTAAAATTGTCACGAGCGATAAATCCTCCAACGGTATAAGCCGAGCGTTAGACATTCGTTCTTGTTACAGTGATGAACTGTGTAGTAACATCATAGATGTTTATCATTTCAAAACTTTGCAGTGTTTAACTAACCTCTCCATAGTACAACTACAAAACTTGCTTTAAAATGTAATATAAATGTTGTAGGAAAATGTCCCCCCCCCCCACACACACACAGGAGTGATTTTGTTTTTGCCACATCTGATAATGTTATTGGATGTAAATGTAATTATTATAAACGGAGAACACAATCACGATAATGCAAGAACTGTATCAAGTTTTCTAGTAATAATAATAATAATAATAATAATAATAATAATAATAATAATAATAATAATAATAATCTCTAATAATTAGTGTATCAATCTTTGCGTCTCTAACAGTTGTGCAGCATGATTATTCGTTTTATTATATTTTCTGTGACGTTATCTCTGTACTAATATTGCTATTACGCCTAATCTACAACTATAGCCTATATAAAAATATATTGTGTAACGTTTCTACATTGTCGCAGTATATAGGCGGAACACTATGTATGGACCTATCATATTATATATGTGGTAAATCAAATATTGAATAATTATTAATTAGCAGTAATAACTGTATATCGAAGTTTTTCATACTATTTTATTTACAACTTCATGTTCCTGTTTTGGTACGTTCCATTGACTGTTCCATTAAACGTTTGTCATAAACGCAGAAAATAAAGCCTTATTTTTACCGTGTGAGCAAAACATATGTGTATCTTATCTGTCGCCTTCCATACAAGATAAGACATGTCGGTGAGATGACCTTGTACTGTGCTTCTATTTATTATGAGCGTATCACGACCGATCGTATCTCACTCGATGGTGCGACACTCGACCGAGTTCAAGCGAGCGATTTAACTCCAATGCAGCACTCTGGTTACGACTATGCACTTATGATGACTGCACATATGATATCAGCTATGCACGTATGATGGAGACTGTGGACATATTGTGTGATGAGAATTACTAACGTATAAGGACGACTATGTACTGTACATATGATGACTGTGTAAAAATATTGTGACTATACTTATATGATAATTATGCAGAGATGGTGGTAAAGAAGATATAAGAAGAATAGGCAGAATATGAAGCGGAAGATGGAGCAGGAAGGGTTATTCTTCCTGGTGAAGATGGATACAATTATGGGTTGATGGAAAGATTAATGGAGAAATGGACGCTGATGAATTGTGTTAGGAATATGGATGACAACTTGATGATGATGATGATGATGAATAAATTATGAATAAATTTACTCAAAATAAATTAAATTGATTGAAATGAGATACAGTACAATTCAAAATCTTCCAAATTTGTTTCTCTTGAAATCAATTTGGTTTTAAAAAGTTGTTAGCCACTCTGTCTTTCACTGCTTGAGCTATGTTTACTGTATTCTTGAACCAAAGGGTTAGAAGACTTTCGATTTTGAGAATTATTTCTATTTGCCAGGGGTCGTCGATAAATGCTGAAGAGCAGGTTAAAGTTTGCTTTTAATTGTGATGTGCGTGCCATCAGCGAGGGCAGGACGCCATGACGATGTGGCTCTCTGCACCACTCACGGCATATTTGCTGTGTTGGAGAGTGTATTGATGCTACTGAAGACTACTTCATTTGTTCGGTTATGATGACAAATTATATCAATAACTCTGATAGAAAATGAGGGTTTAATAACAAACACGCACAAGTAACTTTGTCAAAACATCACAAACAAACTGTCAGAACGTTTTGCACCAGTTCAGGTAGTCTACACGGTTTCAAATACCATTACATATACTCGATTGGAGGCTTCATATCTGACAAATTAGTTAAGCTGAGTAGACTAGTGAAGTGCAATAAACACACGTATATAAAATATAGGCCTATACGAATACAATTTGTAAAGAGAATAGAATAGAATGCGATACATAATGCAATTTAATTTCGACTTCAAACAACTTGATTGGGTTAGATTACAATCTATGTTGGAAGGAAAAAAAAAAGAAGTATTTTAGATTATATAGCATACCCTATATAGAGTGGGCCACTGGTGAATTTAGGACTCCTGTCTTCCAGTACTTGCACAGAGGTAGAGATGCAATGAAAGATCAGTACGACACACATGGATGCTGTCTTCGACGCAGTAGTGCATATTCAAGCCTGTAAGGGTTAATTTTCTTCACCTACTAGAACGCACCGAAAGAGAGGTAGCGATGAAAATGTTGTCCATGCATAACTTAAGTCAAGAGAACTATAATAGGAGAGAGAGGTTCATAAGCCGGATTAAGAAGCTTCTCGCAGCCACGAGCGGAGAGCCACATACACAAAAATGGCGGGAAATTTCAAAAGACTTCTCTCACCTTTCCGTTATTTGATATTTACATCAATGTTTGAAATGTAACCATCCCTATCGTAATTTTTACTTTTTCCTCCCCCTTTTTTTGTAAAAAAAAAAACTTGAACCAATACCATCAGCGTTTTCAGAACGTGATATCCCAGAAAGTAGAGATAGGAAATGAACTGTAAAATTTGAAATGATTTAAATGTGACCAACGAAATCTTTTGTGTTAGAATGCATCAGATTTATTTAGTAACAATATTTTATTTTGTACATAAACATACAAAAATCTTTATTGCAATTAACTGTTTGCTGTTTCCAGTAACATATGATTTATAATTATGCACGTATCTATGAAAATCTACCAGTATATGCAATTAGTTTTATGTGATAACATTGCTATGTATTGTAAATGAAAACTCACCTTTCACTATCTCTCGGTATATTAAAAATCATTTTGTGGGGTGACTACTCCTCCTATTTCCGCAATCGGAACACTCGCACTTAATAGGCCTACGTGTAGCTATTGCAATGTAACAGACATAAACAAGAATTCTGTAAATAAAATTCAAAAATTCAAAATGTCTTTCTTAAAATGTATTTCCAGGACTAACAACTGAAACCAAGAGTACGCTTGTTAATTCTCCATTTCCAGGAGTCTAAATTCAGTAGTGGAATGCTGGTAAGAAATGAAGTGAAGGCTGTTTAGAGTTAAAAGTGATTAACTGGAAAAAGATTGAATTGAATCCCTCTCTCCTATTATAGCCCTCTTGGCTTAAGCATAGCAGCGATGTGTAGAAGGAGAAGGAGATATACTGTCTTTATTTAATATGTGGAAAACATTGCATTATTAAGAAATGAAGTAGGCTATTCAGACACACTAAATGTAAATTATTCAACAAAAATTAGAGCTCTTCTGTCGCCCCTTTACGCAAATCCAAGAAATTTGCCTGCAGAGTCGCAGATAAACGTAATTGATCTTTCACATACTGCACTGCTGAAAGGTACGTATAAGATAAGGACTTCTTTAGCTTTTACAGTTCCTTAAACCATGAACTGTGTCCGAGGATTCGTAAATTTGAAGCAAAACTTACGTCTATTACGATTTTCTGCAGCACATAGGCTGCACACTAACAAAACAATGACCAGGCATATCGATCATGATAAGCGCCCTATGCTTAGATTTACTTCCTGAAAATACATTTTACGATACTTAATCAGGGTTGGGACTTTACGCGTAAAAAAGGTTATACAGGGACATCATTCTATTTTTACTAACATTTCTAATATTAACCTGACTATACCTTTGGATTAACCGTTGATAATCGGAAACACCGTTTGCTACTCCTTTCCACGACTAGATGTCGATGATAGACTACTGGCGTAAAATACAAACAAATCACTTTACTAGGTAGGCCTATAGGAGGGAAGAAAAGTAGTTCATCCATTTACGTAAAGTAGGAAATATCGCGATTTTGAGTTTGATAATTTTCTTTAGGCTTTTCCTTAATCAAAATGCAGTACTGTATTAACAATAAGTGTTTTCACTCACGAACTGAGTATTCATTCACGAACTGACGTGTACATTATACTGTCTACAGCACATTATCGTACAATATAAAAAATTGAAGTTAAATTGAAAAATAATCATAATATGGATATTTAAACACAATTTTGAAAATGGTGGCCGTTCATTTCGATACAGACTTCAGTTCTTTTTTGCATATTATCGCACTATAGACTATTGTACCTAATTCCAATTACCAGTTTCGTCCTTCGTACTAGTAACTCATGTTGAAATAATTCTGTACCTAATCTATAAAAGAGTACCTTACGTACTGTAAATTCCATCTTCTCTTCTGCCCGATCCGAAAAAATAAAATTACTCAGACATGCTATCTACTGTCCGTCCAAGTGGTTTTGACGCAGGGTCGTAGAAAGGGGAGAAATCACGTAACAATTAATTTACGAGGCCCTTTTATTTAAGTTATTTTAAACAGTTGTATATTATTACGTAGACGTCCAATTCGTAACAGAAATTAATGTTTTCAGAAAAGAGCTAAGACAGCCCAGCCACTAGTCTTTACAAACAGGCGAGCAGAAGGGGGTGGGGGAAACAGGGATGCGACGTAGGCAAACGGACGACAGTACCTGTGCGAAAATATTATTCAATATTGAAAGCTCTTTCGTTACTAGAAAACGCGAACATATTTCTGGAACGTAGTATACTCACTAACTCAGTACTGTTTGTGTTTACTATGATCGTAAAGCGACTTTGACTGTATACGCTTGGTTCTGTGTGGAGAACGGTTCGAAGTTTATTAGTAGAGAGGGTGGGAGTGAAGTACATTCAAAACTCAGGTACAATAAAAATTGAAGTAAAAATAAAATGATGTCCCTGTATTTACATTACAGTAAAATACGCGTAGGCTAAATAATGCGTAATTAATATAATAAATGTAAAATACGTAAAAAACCTCCAAGAACTTTTATTTTTAGTCTTCCTTTGTTCAGTTTGTGATGAAAATTTACCGTTTGAACTGTCAACAAACCTAGCATATAACTCGAGGCTACCAGTTAATGTTATAAAAATGGAGACAATTTTGCAATTCATACCGGATGAAGTGAAAGGTTTCTACACAGAATTGAACACATGGCCTACTACCAACAAAGATAATAATGCCAGTGGAAGCGAAGATTTAAAAAATAAGTTTATTAATGTTCTGACATAGCCTACAAAAGTCTATTCTGGGTGGGTGGGTGGTTAAAGAAATAAGTGAATTAAATGAATAAATGAATTAAATTAATTGAATGAATAAATGAATGAAATGAATACATTAATAGGTAGAGGAATAAGTACAGTTAAGTAATTAAATTAGTAAATATTTAAATAAATAATGTGTATATATAAGCAAATTGGAAAGGAAGGTAGTGGCATTCCAGAATGAAATATCCACTACAGAATTTTAGACGCCAAGATCAAGTTATAACCACCAGACTGCGAGTTGGCCACACCAAAATTACACATTCTTATCTTCTAGACAGAACTCTTCCTCCAGCATGCACCAAATGCCATTAATAGAATCTCTGTACTCCATCTAGTTTCTGAATGTCCACTATATCACCTTCATCGAGATCAATTCCATATACCAACAGATTTATGAACAGTTCTAAACAACCCATCATTCAGTTCAAACTTAATTAAATTTCTGAAAGCTATCAACATTTACAAATGTATCTAAAATGATTATTGTAATACAGTAAACTCTATGTAAAATGTAAGAATTGTTTATGTATTGTCGCGATATGACATCCTAAGTTATAGCGACATAAAATAAATAAATAATAAAAAAGGTAGTGACAAATGCGGTGGCAATTTAAGTTTATTATAACGCACGCCTACTCCAGAGCTCGTTTCCCTTTGCTCTTCTGAGTTATTTTTAAGTTACCAAATAGACCTAAATTGACATGGCTGACCCGTGTTCTATATTCCTCGCACTATATCAACTTCGTTAATTTCTGTACGTTTAAAGCAAACACTATTTGTTTCCATAGATTTAATATTGGCAGTAAGTGTTGTTTTTACTGGCTTGCTCACTCAAGTGGCAATAGTAGTAATGCATTGAACAACTATGAGTTTTTGTAGTACGCCCAGATGTGTCATAACCTCACTTCACTGCCATAACAATGTAGCCACGTGATGGGAAGCAGTTAGGCATTTGTCAGCCCGCACGCGCATGCCGGGTAATGACTCGGATGCCACAGATGGCGTTGTATGACGGCGCGGCCTGTGTTTGGTGTACCAACACTACTTCATGTTCTGACAGGGCGGGAGGGGGAGGGAAGAGAAGGGTGGTTCGAGTGCAGGCTCAAGTAGCGTGTATCTCTATGAATTGTAACAAGTGGAGCAGTACAGTCTGCTCCTGACACGGATCCAACTGGTCTTCTTTCCTAGCTGTCAGGTCTGACCCCTAGCCCTGGCTAAGGTTGCTACTACAGTCCGAAACTCTTCACTGTTATTAGAGCTGTGACCACAGTCTACTTACTATATACAGTCGCGAAGCTTGAGGTGATTTTTTGCAAATCTCGTGATAAAGCGCTCCAAGCGGTTAGCAACTAGAAACAATAGACTGTCCACTGTCGACTTTGGACTGTGTCGTATTTCCATCGAGTGCTAGCTCGTTGCGTACTTCACATTGATGATTGTGAAATGTTCGTTATTGGTTGTAATGAAAATGTTAATGGCTAAAATACAATAATTGGAATAATAATATTTTACTAGAGACGTAGAAAAATTAAGTTTGTTTTAATGAAATTTATTGATCACGTTTTATTTTCAATTCTGGTGGGATTATTATTGCTTAGGCCTACTTTTTTTTTCAAAGGATATGTTTTTAATTATAGCTGTTAATTTTGTTGTTGTTTTTATTTGTTACTTTACTAGAGACGTAGAAAAAGTCTGTTACAATAAAATTTATTGATCACGTTTTATTTCCAATTCTGGTGTGATTATTATAGCTTAACCTCATCCCACTTTGTTACCTACGTAAACCTACACCACAAGTACCGGTACACGTAAGTTACTCCATTAATTCATATTTCCATTATTATTGTTGTAAAGGGAAATGAAAATTAATATTTATTGGTTTCATAGTTAATTATCGCTATAATCTTGAATGAGTGAAGCGATTATAGTAAATTTCAGTTCGTTTTGCACAAACAAAAATAATATTAACCTATTTCTTGCAGGTATCTTAGAGCTTATGGTGGAATTTAATATACTTCATTAAAATAATAAATTAACTTTATGCATTTAATAATGGAAGGAAGGTGTTAATTTTTCCAAAAGAACACAACGAAAGTGTAACATATTTTGTCGTCTACTAGGAGAGAGATCTGCGATGATGAGGCGATAGTAGCGATCCTAGTGGTGGGCAACTACCCATGTTTGCATTTTTACTACGTAATGAGCTTCGCGACTGTATATAGTAGACTGTGGCTGTGACCGTGTAGAATACTGGTCCGGTAGTTTTGGTAGAATTCGAAAATCGAGTATTCTTCAGTAGAAAAGGTCGTTGAAGTGTTAATAGGCTAGGTCAAAAAAAAAGTTCAATCCATGTGTAGAAATCGAAGTATTTCTTTTTAAATTAAGAGTTACAGAATCATACAACAAGCAACGAAATGCCTTTGTAGGGTACTCAAATATGTGATAAGTAAAGTCCGGATGTTTAGGTATTTATAACAGTTAAAATAGGCAGGCAAAAAAAAAAAAAGCACAATAATCTTTGAAAAAGGTATTACAAATTTTAAAAAGGCATAATATACTTTAGCAACAAATTTAAATTATATCAACATAACTCTCATATTTATTTCGTAGGTGACACACAGGGGCGGACGGAGGATTTTTTTTCGGGGAGGGATTTGAGGAGATAGTAAAAATGGAGTAATGAGATATAAGTTTATATACTCACAATTTGTTTCCGAGTGACAAATATTTACAAGTTGGCCTGAGTAGCGTAGTCGGTATAGCCTCCTGTGCTCGAAGTTGCGGGTTGTACCCCAACCCATCTCGATGACATTTAAATGTGTTTAAATGCGACAGGCCTCATATCAGTCGATTTACTGGCATGTAAAAGAAGTCCTGGGGGAAAAAATTCTGGCACACCGGCGACGCTGATATAACCTCGGCAATTGCAAGCGTTGTTAAATAAACCATAATTTTTTAATTTTAACATTTATAATGACTGCAATACAAAAAGAATGACAGAATGACATTTACAGAAGAAAGCGACGAGGCTTCTTAAACATTTCATCCAGTACTTCATGAGCTTTTACTTCTACATTTTTATATACATATATACATCAAGGCCAGTCCATTTAATCTGTCTGCTCCCATCGTGCTCAAGTAAGTCTTCAAACACCGCAATGTTGAGAATGACCGTTCTGGTGTTGCTGTAGTTACAGGCAACGTGCAGTAAAGTTCAGCGCCTTGCGAGTGCAGGGAAAAATAATTTCATTGCACCTGTTCAAAGATGATATAAAATCAGTAGATATTAGGTGAAGATTTTTCTGATCAAGGAAATTTCTTCTCCACATCTTCAATTCATTGAAGAAAGACTCTGGTGATGCATCAACATCATTGAGCCACTGATCACTACAGCCTCAACAGCAGTTTCTAAATCTTCATCTGATGTTCGCACTATGTTTTTAGGCAGCAAAGTTTGTATGGACTTTAGGATTCCCTTATGATTTAAAAACCTGTCCTTGAGCTGACTAATGAAATAGTCTAAGAAGCGAAGGAAAATTAAAAACCTAAAATACTCTTCATGACTCTCTGTCTTGAAGTAAGAAGGCTGTGTTTGTCTCCCTGCAGTTCTTGGAATTTAACACTTTAGCAAAGATAATTTACGTGGAAAACCCTCTAATTCCTATGTACATTCACGAATTAAAATTAATATTACTTTTGTTTCTTGTTTCGTATTTTTCTCAAAATTCCGGGAGGGGATATATCCCCTTAATCCCCCTCCCCTTGCATCCGCCACTGGTGACACATATGGACTTATAAAACAATTTTTTTTCGTGATTAACTGTCTTTTCACACACCTTACATAACAAAACCGGTTGAAAACACATGGGCACCAAATTCACTAACGTAAGCATGAAGTTTACTTTGCAATGGTTTACTGAATTTAGGTATTCTAGCTAACCGATCTTATTACCTTCTGTCATCCGACAATGACTGACTGTTCCGCACTCACATTTCT
Organism: Periplaneta americana; assembly: GCF_040183065.1. Classification (NCBI taxonomy): domain Eukaryota; kingdom Metazoa; phylum Arthropoda; class Insecta; order Blattodea; family Blattidae; genus Periplaneta; species Periplaneta americana. Next base: position 162,066,997 of record NC_091119.1, read on the forward strand.
TTCTCCTACAATAACAAACACGTGTAGCACAAAATTGTAATAGTAAGATTTAAAAATATGAAAGCAAACAATTGAAAATGCTACGTGACAACTTCTATGAGAACGAGCTTAATATTTAATATTATAAACCTGATTGTTGGTATAGTGAAGACAATAATATTATATTTGTAGCCTAACTGTGGAATTGTCGATCATTATTCATATTACACCAATAGTATTAAAGCACGATTATTAGCAGATTAAGCACCGAAATAAATTACTTTTATTTACTATTGTTAGTAAAGTTAGTCATTGTTTCAAATATTTAAATTTCATACACATTACATTACAATTAATTAGAAAATTGCAAATAAACAAGAAATATTGCTTTAAAATGACAAATAAGGCATTTATTAATAACAAACACTTTTAAAAAGGCAAAATAGGCAAAATAAAAATTGACCCTATCACTTTAATTTACTCCAAATCACATTTAGTCTATATCTCTCCAAATAATGATTTACTTCCACTCAGTATAAAAGGCATTTTGCCAAACATCCGGGCTCTAGTGATAAGTACCCACTGTGTATTTAAGCCAGTTCATTTACTTGAGTCTATGTATTATTGTTTCGAGTGCTTATTCATAGTCAAAGTCCAACCAAATCACTTCATGAGTGGGCTATACCAGAATAATCTGTGACCTTTCACACGTGTACACATTAAAAGGGTCACATCACATATGCCGAGGTATAGCTATAAAACTCCATGAAGCGAACTGAGTGACACACAGATATTCAGACAAGATTGCGAAACGTGTCGGTCTCTAGTTTAGTTTAAGTTTCATTTCATAATCATTCTGTACTATCAACTTATATTTTCCGATTGATCAATAAACTTAAGGCCCGTTACACAGTCATCCGTATGCTACGCGCTACGGACTACGGATCCGTAGCAAAATACCTTACATATATGGGAGCTTACAGAGTTCTGCGTACTGTACGCATCCGTAGGATCCATACGGACGTCCCGCTACGCGCTACGGACTACGGAGAAGAGATGAATACCTTGGACAAGTGCTGGCTTACACAGTCATGCGTACTACGCATAGCGTAGCGGCATAATAAGCAGTAAAATTCATGTTTGAAAGCATTATGATTTTGGATGCACAGCTGATATCAGTCAATTAGATAGAAGACAATGTTTCTGGGATCCTTTTTGTGAATAATACAAAAATAGAGGCATCAGGTAGAAGTTGTGGCGTGATATGTGTGACATTATATTGAAAAATTTTGCAGAAATGGACAATAACACACAATGAAATGCAGATGAGTGATGAAGATGAGAGAAGACGTGGCAGAAGTTCCAGAAAAAAAAAATCTTCCGATGAGAATAATTTAGTTAGCTGTTAGGACATTTTTCAGAAGTAGAAACTATATTATTGTATGGAAGCACAGTCTTGAGAATACAAAACATGAACCATCCCCTTTTATTCCGTCCTTCCCATTCACATCACTTACTTAGTCTGTTCATTTGCCATTTTTCGGTGGGCTAATATTCAGAAAAATCGTACAACAGAAACACAAATATCAGTTCACATTGTCACACTGGAAACATTTCCCAAACAGAACAATAATCTTCCTTTATGTCAATTCTCCAATCTCCATCAACCTCCAAAGATACTCTTTCACTCACAGGAATTTACCTATTATGGGCAACACACTACTGTATATAAAATATATAAAACCTCTTATCTATAAAATAAGTTAAGGAATATTTAATTAAGAGTAGCTAGTCAATACAAATATTTCCTCAGTGTATTTAAAACTGATTTAATTTAAATCAGTGATTCTCAACCGGGAAGGGGGGCTGCAACCCTGAGGGTGACCAACCAGCTGGTAGTGGGGTGTAATGAAAAAAAAAATAATAATGATAATAATAATAATAATAATAATAATAATAATAATAATAATAATAATATAACAATTTTAAAAGTTGTTCTTTGAAAATTTTATTATCTGACAATTTTACATTAAATTAAAACAAGCTAATTAAGTTTTTTCTCTTTTTGAATTGATACCAAATTTCATATTACTACTTTGTATGTTCTACATTCTACTCTACACCTCAGGCCAGGGAGCCGCACTAAAGTAATGTGAGGATAAAAGGAGCCTCAAAATCAAAAAGGTTGAGTAACATTACAGTAGTCCACCGCTGTGGAGTAATGGTCAGCACGTCTGGCTATGAAACGAGAGGGCCCGGGTTCAAATTCTGGTTGGGACAAGTTATCTGGTTGGGGTTTTTCCGGGGTTTTCCCCCAACTAATTGAAGCAGAACTGCTAGGTAACTTTTAGCGTTGGACCTCGGACTCATTTCGCCATTATTAATTCACATATCATCATCCATACACGGTGCAGCGTGCTGTACTTGTACAAGAGCGCGGCAGTTCGGCTACCCAATCATTCACAAGAATAGGGTGGTAAGCACAATAAGCCTAAGGCTGCAGTGTAAGTCTTTGGGTCCCTCCCCCATACAAGAGAAAGGAAAAACATTACAATACATTCCACACAATCTACACCTTAGACTTAGAGGCCCGCACTAAAATAAAGTGAGGAAATGAGAAAGGATGAGAAACTCTGATCTATATAGATTATAACAAAAATAATTGATGGTTTTGTAATTTGTTCTAATGAACAAGAAATAATAAAATGTCGATTATAAATAATTTTTTCATCTGAGTAATTTTTATCACGTTATGTTAACAGCAAACCGCTCGGTAGGACATAATTATGTAGATCCAGTTCAAGCTGCATTTATTGTAATTTTTCCAATTGTTCATCAAACGATTGAATAAACATGCGCAATTAGTTAAAGGATCTTTCTTTCGGTCTCGCGCAAGTCACTTTGTAGATTTATAAAAGCTTCCTTCAGAGTTTTTAGAATTAGTAGCGGGTGAACACAATATTGTCCATTATGCACTCTTTTTAATACAAATAATGTGCAGGCAAAAGCTTTCCTTGAAGCACGCTCATTTTGAAACAAACAAGCCGACTGATATAATTAATCTGCTACGGATTTGCTACGCGTGACTGTGAAAGCAAACTGCCTACGGATCCGTAGTGCGTACTGCGTAGCATACGGATGACTGTGTAACGGGCCTAATATTGGCAGTCCTTGGTTGTTAAAAGACTTACGTTTTTTTACTTATCCACCTACAACGCACTCCATGATAGAAACTTCATACTAACTTCATCACAAATAGGAATATACGTTCGTTATGAATAGAGTCCTGCGTTTGATTACTTTGAATACAAGTTAAGTGTACCTCGATCATAGTAACTTCACGCAGCGGTCTCTCCCCGCACGCTGCAGTACGTGTGTTTACATCTATTCCTGTACCTGTGTCTATAAATCGATGTACAACTGGAATAGAATAGTACTCTTGTACAAAATGCCACTTTAATTTAATAACAATAATAACAAATTATTTGTTTAAAGGCAGCTTATATGCAATAAAAGATAATTTTTTTACCACTGGTAGACAAAACTAAAAATTTATTTTCGGGAGCCACCATATTTTGCCCACACATGCAATGAGAAATCCATTCGAGCTAAGATATATTTACTGAAATATTATATTAATAGTACATTATGCCAACGAGCCTATAATGAAGGTAATTAAGAAGCGAGTATGGATATTTATGAAACGAGCGCAAGCGAGTTTCATAATTTTCATACGAGCTTCTTAATTACCATTATAGGCGAGTTTCATACGACTTTTTATGCTCGACCATATTTCTAACTTGATATTATTAATTTTCTTTATATCTGACCTTGACCAATGTCCCGTATGTTGTGAGATGTGCGCAGACGCGAAAGTATTGATTTTTTCCGAGGAACAGATGTGCACATTGACCTTGCTAGGCCATAAGAACCTACAGAGATAACATTGAAATTAAATTAGACATTGAAAAACGAGATGACAAATTGAATTTATTTGAATATTACTTACATTTAACGCTAATTATTATAGTAACAGAACATAACCTTCTGCGACAGTATTGGATTTCCAGCCTCCGTGACTTTTCGCTAATTCTCTTTCGATTGCATATCCGAGAATAATCGATACTTGCGGTTTTATAACGGTAGAAAGCTGACCTGTCATTGGCTGAACAGTTGTAACCTGAGTCGTCATTGGCTGAAAGTCCTGACCTTTAATGAGTAGGTGTACTTTAATGACATGCATTAAAGGTCTGCTACCAGGTGTATAATTACTACATTTCGGCAAGGTCGAGCATAAACAATATTAAATATCCATGCAATGCAAACATACTCAAAGAAATCAACAGATATCCTACTGTGAAAGTTAAATAAGTTTTATTGTATTAAATTTAGAGTTAAAGAGGTTATAGCGTAATAAAGAATATTAAAAACCAAACAATTTGCGTGATTAATTAATTGAATACTTTTGATCTATAGTAATGTGATCGAAACATATCTGTTTAGACGTTTTTGTTTACATTGTCCTCTCGTAAGTCTTGTGGAGTGGATGATTGTAGTTACACTCACCCCCACTGTGGAGCAATGACCTCAAGTACTCTTTGCAATGTTGCAACACGTTACATTTCGTATTCTCAAAACTATTGGACTTATCAAAAAGCTTATTTGACAAAACTTGTTCGCATTGACTTGATCTGTTACCTCTCTGAACTAACATAATAGGTTCCCTTCAATCCTGTATATTGTGATTCAGAAAAAAAGGTCAATTTTATTGAAACATACCATTTTTCATCGTTCCAGTCTTCAACTTTCCCTTAAGGAGGAGATACACCATTGGTCTGCAAAAGTTTAGTAAAATTCATTTTTTATATCTCAGCTACTATAAAAGCTAAGAACAAAATTTTTCATGCTTAATATACATATAGTATACTTTATAAAACACTATTCATAATATTAAAATAGCTAATAATTACCTACAAAAATATCAAATTTGAGTAATTTTTTAAAACAATAAAGTATTTACATAATAAAATATACAATTAATTAAATATCTGCATGATTCTTGTATTGGAATGTTTTAAAGACCTACATCAACAACATAGTCTAGGATCTTTTATCTATTCCTTCAAGAAAGATTTTTTTCTTAATCATTACTTTCAATATTAAATTTTCTAAATTTTTTTATTAAGAAAAAATATTTTCTGAAGGAATAGGTAAAATATTACAGACTGTGTAATTTATGTAGATCTTTAGAATATTTCTGTAAAAGAATCATGCAGATATTTGATTAAATTGTAGATGTTATTATGTAAATGCTTTACTTACTTGCTTACTTACTGGATTTTAAGGAACCCGGAGGTTCATTGCCGTCCTCACATAAGCCCGCCATCGATCCTTATCCTGTGCAAGATTAATCCAGTCTCTCTCATCATATTCGACCTCTCTCAAATCCATTTTAATATTATCATCCCACCTGCGTCTTGACCTCCCCAAAGGTCTTTTCCTCTCCGGTCTCCCAACTAACACTCTATATGCATTTATGGATTCGCCCATACGTGCTACATGCCCTGCCCATCTCAAAACGTCTGGATTTAATGTTCCTAATTATGTCAGGTGAAGAATACAATGCGTGCAGTTCTGTGTCGTGTAACTTTCTCCATTCTCCTGTAACTTCATTCCTCTTAGCCCCAAATATTTCCCTAAGAACCTTATTCTCAAATACACTTAATCTCTGTTTCTCTCTCAAAGTGAGAGTCCAAGTCTCATAACCATATAGAACAACCGGTAATATAACTGTTTTATAAATTCAAACTTTCAGATTTTTATGTAAATGCTTTACGGCTGTAAAAATATTTATGGAAATTTGATATTATTTTTACAGGTAATTATTAGCTATTATAATATTCCAAATAGTGTTTTATAAAGTGTAATGTATGTGTATTAAGCATGAAAAGTTTTGTTCATTAAGCTTTTATAGTAGCTGAGATATTAAAAAATGAATTTCACTAAATTTTTGTAGATCAATGATGTACCTCCCCTCTTAAGACAACACAGCACGATTGTATCAAACGACTGACATGCCATCTTTTTGGATATCAAATCTGAATTTCTAGCCGTGCACGTTACAAATTTAGCCAGAGCGGGTTTCGCGATATCGTAGAGCAGACCTGATAAAGAATGCGGTGCTGGTTGCTGGGATCGGTCAAGATTGTAAGCGGCCGCCGCTATGTTCCGTACGGCGCGGCGACCGATATAGCCGACGGCCGCGTCGTATTGTGCGGTCCTTGGAGATTCCCTGGAGAAGATTGGGGTGGGTCGAGCCCCTTCTGGCTCTGGCAGCACAAGATGCGAGACGGGGAGTTAGAGCAGCTTCCCCTCATGCGGCAGCGGGGCAGCGTCCCAATGTCAGTTCTGTCGGAGCTATCGATTTCGAAGTTGTAATTAAAAATGCTGTGCCAGACTCTTACAGCGATGCCCGTCAGGACTGTTTTCTAATAAATTAACTCACAAACGCACTTTTGCCGTTACTTCTTTGTGGAAGGAAGAGATTCCAAAAAAAAAAAAAAAATAAATAATAATAATAATGCAAATAGTTTTTGATTGCAGACAATTCATTTCGATGAACTTTCAGAACCAGAGGCGTCATTGAGTGGGGAGCAATTTCATTTTTCTTCATTTCATTTATTTTATTCCATGGATTTTACATTAGCATTGAAGCTTTAAGATATGGAACAAGTCAAAATTTTACAAGATTACAAATTTTTGGCGAGATGAAGTGAAGTGGGGCCGAGGATCCGTCATAGATCACCTGGCATTTGCCTTATGGTTGGGTAAAATCACAGAAAAACCCAACTGGATAATCCGACCAAACGGGGATCTAACCCAAGTCCGAGCGCAGCTCCGAATCAGCAAGCTAGCGCGTCTACTGACTGAGCTACGTTGGTGGCTTTACCGGTGAACCTGAATTGCGTGCGAAAACAAAACCGAATCTTATTGTTGTGCCACACTATTCTTGTCTTTATACTCACAGTATCATTGTGATATATTTTATTTATTTTTTTTTTATTTATTTATTCCATCAATCTTTGTTCACGTCATGGCGGATTAGATGTATTCCAGTTCTTAATCCGCCATCACTCTCAATACAAATATAACACAAAGTAATACATAATGAACCTATAATTTTCCTCTGACAGTGATATGTTTTTAGACCTGATGATGCCATTAATTGGCGAAAGCGCTTGTCACGTTTTAATTGTATAAATGACCTAATGTAATTTACTTCTATCATTCTTTAAGTTAAATAAGACAGTTATTTGAAGGATTTTTATAGCTTATTTTATTTAAGAAAATAAGAGTTTGATTTAATACAAATTAGCACATAACTCCTGTCATCTCATTATCCAAACAAGCAATAATAATGTTCGTGCGTGAAACGACGCTTATAAGCATGCTTAGGATCCGGGACACTTCAGCAACCAATGTACGCACAACTTGACTATAGAGTTCCTTGAATATACTCGTAGTAGACAGGCATACTGTGAATGTAAACAACGACGTCAATGTGCTGCGTTATATTCTACTGTTAATAGTACAATATAGTGACGGTGGAAAATGAAGTAGGATAGATACTTCACAAGTTTTCATGTCCCTCGACGACGTTGAAGGCGTTAGCGTTAAAGTGACGAGCCATGTACATACTTGCAACTAGTTCGAAAAAAACTGTTCACTATGAATTGAAAATTTACAATGATTGCCTGAGTTCGTTTCGTAGGGAGAGACGGAATAATACTGTACCTCTGATCACGAACCGGATTGTACACTAACACACGCGCCACCTCACTCCATCTGTACTCCGTTGCACTGTAACTTCACTTTATTTTTAAGTTGTCTCGGATCCTAAGCCTACTTATAAGAAAACGTAGCGTTGTACCGGAGCGCTGCAGGATTCCAAAAGTTTATAACAAATTCCAACATTCTGTACACCTTTGATTCTGATGTGAGTATACTATCACTGTATTATAAACATAGTGATATCAGTTGATTGAAGATGTCAGCGTATTCATGTGTGATGCTTCGCATAATGAAGAACTTAATAATTGGTAACATCACGACGTAATAAATTTCACCTATTTCTTATAATTAATTCACTGCTACGAAATTAGCAAACCATTAACATGACATTACTTGTGTTAACAACGTCCATTCAAGTGACCTGCCGTTTGCTTTATCGTGTTGGTAGTCATTAATTTAATGCTGTCACTTTTTGTGTTTACATTCTTTCATGTAATTACAGTATGCAGGATGCTGGAAACATCAGCAAATTACCTCACTTTTTATATTCTCTATAGCAGTACTACAGCACAATTGGAATTTTTCAATATCACAAAAAAGAGACGTACAAAAATAATAATTGAATCATAATTTCTGTTTTAGTCTATTTATCAGTAGAGTCCTGCGTTTGGTTATTTTGAATACAAGTTAGATGCACCTCGATCATACTAGCTTCACGCAGCGATCTCTTCCCGCACTCTCCGGTACTGTGTGTTTACATCTATTCTTCTACCCCTTTCTATATACCTTGTCGAATAACCAGCGAATAGGGATTATATACAGGGACATCATTTTATTTTTACTTCAATTTTTATTGTACCTGAGTTTTTGAATGTACTTCACACCAACCCCTTCTACTAAGGAAGTTCCAACTCCACACAGAACCAAGACCGCAGATAGTAAGCAGTACTGAGTTACTGAGTATAGTACGTTCCAGAAATATGTTCGCGTTTTCCAGTGACGAAAGAGCTTTCAATATTGAATCATATTTTCGCACAGGTACTGTCCGTTTGCCTACGTCGCATCCCGATTTCCCCCACCTGCTTCTGCTCGCCCCTCTGTAATAGCTGGGCTGTCTTAGCTCTTTTCTGAAAACATTAATTTCTCTTAGGAATTGGAAGTTTACGTAAATAATATACAGCTGTTTAATTTAACTTAAATAAAAGGGCCTCGTTAAGTAATTAACTGTCACGTGATTTCCTCCCTTTCTACAATCCTGCGGCATAACCACTTGGACGGACAGTAGATAGCATGTCTGAGTAATTTTATATTTTCGGGTCGGGCAGAAGTGAAGATTGAATTTACAGTACGTAGAGTAGGTACAGAATTATTTCAACATGAGTTACTAATACGAAGGACGAAACTGGCAATTGGAATTAGATGCAATAGTCTATAGTGCGATAATATGCACAAAAGAACTGAAGCCTGTATCGAAATGAACGGCCACCATTTTCAAAATTGTGTTTAAATATTCATATTGTGATTATTTTTCAATTTAACTTCTTTCTCTATATTGTACGCTAATGTGCTGTAGACAGTATAATATACACTGCATAATGAATACGTTCGCATGGATAACTCACTTCGTGAGTAAAAACACTTATTCTTAATACAGTACTGTACTTTGATTAAAGAAAAACCTAATGAAAATTATCGAATTCAAAATCGCGATATTTCCTAGTTTACGTAAATGGACGAACTACTTTTCTTCCTTCCTATACCTAGTAGAGTGATTTGTGTTTTACGCCAGTATCATCGAACTCCAGTCTTGGAGGGGGGAGCAAGCGGTGTTTCCGGTTCTCTAAAGGTATAGACAGGTTAACATTAAAAATGTTATTAAAAATAAAATGATGTCCCTGTAGAATGGACACTGAGCGAATTGTCCTGTGTTGTTTCTCTGTGCGCCAGTGTTTAATTCCACTTTCAAGCGCTAGAGGTTAGTGTAATCGAGCACACGCTAAGATAATAATTGAATATGAGATTTGAGACACAGGATCCAAACATCGCCCACTTTGTTGCGTAATCCAGCAACGCTTTGCTTCAAATAAATTCAAGTTAACAGCTTTTCCTTATTTCTCAGTGACAAACTAGTTGTAATAATAATTTTTTATGTTTTATAGATAATAAATTATATTATAAAATGATATAATACTACAGTTTAGTACATATACAGTCACGAAGCTTGAGTATTGAGGGTGCTAGGAACAATTAACTGTGCCAGTACTATTTCGCATTATCTGTAATGAGGCGATATTAGCGATCCTAGTGGTTAGCAACTATCTATGGATGCAAATTTACTACGTATTGAGCTTCGTGACTGTATGTACTAGACTGTGATAATACATTATAAAATTATGTATCAAATTCATATAGGCCAACCCCGGGTCTTAAGCTTGAAACGGTGGAACCAAAAAAGTGTACGAGTATGGCCGTCAAATTACCCATAGTTCATCTCTTTTTCCGGTGTGTTTATCAGCTGTTTTGTTCATATTATTACGATTACAGATTGTTTCGTGTTGTGAATATTTCAAACGTGTAGTCAAGTTCGGCAGATGTTATTTTTTATTAATAAGCTAATATTCTGTTCGGCTTAACTGTAGAATATGTCTGTTGATATGTCCCCCTATGCTTTAACATATGAAGGAATGCCAACGTCCTTCTTGATAAGGGAAAGAATGTGGAAATGAAGTGTTCAGTCCATGTCACAACCATGACACTTCTAATAAATATATAGTGAAACATACAGTGATATAATAATCTGCTAGTAGTCCTGTTATCTCCAGATACATTCTAATCCGTTTACGTGTGACCAAAACCGATAGTAGCAAATTAATATTTGGCAATTGGCGGTATTTCGCGGTGGATTATGGGGCGTAAAAGGTATAGTTTGACGTCATATCCGTCGCACCGATTTCAAGCATATTTGGCTTGAAGTTCTCACTCCTTCTTTTTATCCTCTCAGATGTAGGCTAATATTTGTATACAATACAATATAGGTATATGGTTTTACTTCTCATAGGAGTTTTATTTTTCCATTTTCAGTGCTATCAGATCATTACATATTTTAATTGTTGATGGGTTCAACGTCTCAACTCTCATTATAAAGAAACTCTACAGTCCAGACATTACAGTTAATGACGGATTTAGTATTTCATCGGTCCAATTTATTTTATTTGAGTACATAATGCATGTAGATGTATTAATTGTATGTGTTATATTTCTGCTGTGTCGACTGCTAGCTGGTGTGAAGTCAATGCCAACTCCTGGGAGAAAGGGGAATCTCACGCTCACACTGGTTTGAAGATCATTGAAATTAGTCCTGCTACATCAAAGATACCGACGCGAGGTGTCCATACTGTATAATTATATGTTTTTCCTACCCGTGTTATAAGTTTATGATCAACAGGAGTAGTACTCATGTACAAAATACCACTTGAATTTAATAACAATAATAACGAAGTATTTGTTTAAGGACAGCTTATATGCAATAAAAGATCATTTTTACCACTGTTAGACAAAAGTAAACATTTTCAGGAGTCATACCATTTATTTTCGGGAGCCACTACATTTGTCCACACATGCAATGAGAAAACCATTCGAGCTAAGCTAAAAATACATTTACTGAAATATATTAAACAATATTAAATAAATATGCAATGTAAACACACGCTCTCAGAAACTCTGTGCTCTCCACTGAAGCTATGTAGTGACAATATCTTGAGATGCGCAACAAATGTAACAATATTAACCTAAAAAAGAAACACACACACATACATACATACATACATACATACATACATACATACATACATACATACATACATACATACATACATACATTAATACATACGTAGATAGGCTATGTACCAGTGGCGGCTGATTGAGGCAAGTAAGGCCGGGCCTCAGTCACTTGGCTTAACTGAAATCAAATTTTGTGTTTTTATATAATGTATTAGTTATTTGAATGAAGCATATATCCTTGTAGAAGCATTTGAAAACTTTGTGATGTATGTAGACCTGTTTTGCAGTAAAATTAGTTCCTGAGGCTAGAATCGCTCGTGCCGGGTCTGGCTTCTGAATTTCCTGTATTTTCGCGGGCTTTGAGCTTGTGCTTAAAGCGTTGTAGCTGAGGCACAATTCATCTGGCCTCGTGGCCTGGTCAGGTTTCACTCCTCACATCCATGGACCGGCCTCAAGGGTAGAGTGGGGTGGGAATAGCAGTGGTGACTTGTCTTCCTAAATAGGTCATAAATAACAAAATTTCCAGCTCTTTGGCAGGCAGAGACCCATACTATTCTCTCCCCTTATGTCTTAGTTTATGACTTAAGCGAGGGTGTTGTACTATTGTACTTCGTAGTACAGTAGTGAATCTGGGCCAATGTTGTTATGTATTTCGGGAAAATATAAACAGAAACAAATGAGAGAAATAATGCTGGTGCAGTTAATTCATTGTTAGACTGTCCTTTTTCGAAAAGAAATAATATTGAAAGAAAGGAAGTTTTAAATAAATAGAGTCTACACGACATCGCTGACAATTTTTCTGACAAATAATCTTAAAACGCGAGTTTCTATTGCATCCTGGTATGGGCAACATAAATGGTTATGTGGTAATGTGGGGCAAAAATACCTCTCTGTTGGCCTTGCTGTCAAGGGAAAAGAAATAAAAAGATAAGGAAGAAAGGGGAATTTCAACACATAATATGGGATGCTTCATCACACTGAAACAATCACTGAAACTCAGAGCATAACAGCTTATTTGGTGAGTGAAATTATTATTTTTCATTAATAGTAGGCTAATAATAATAGACTAATAATAATAATACGATAATAATGATATTAATAATATAATAACAATAATAATTAATATCATAAACAAACATTTCCTAAGGGAGGCACTTAAACTAGTTGCATCTGGCCTCACCGAGGATTTCGATCACCGGCCGCTACTGCTATGTACGTAGATAGGCTATGTACGTATGTGTTTGTGTGTGTAATGAGAAGAGGGTCACTGCGGCCCAGAGTTACGACCTATACTTCGTTCCATAGTGTCTGACAGGAGAAGTAAACATTGTCGGCAGAGGAGGAGAGAAGTATAATTGTTATTCAACCAATGGCAGAGGTCTCATGCCACGTTTGTCTTGAAGTTGAGCGGGGGTAGAATGCTTCAGACCGCTCAACTTCAAGCCAAACGTGGGATGAGGCTTCTGCCATTGGTTGAATAGCAATGATAGGCCTACTGCTCTCCTCCTCTGCCGGCAATATTTACGTCTCCTGTCAGACATTATGGAACGAAGTATAGGAGAACTATTAAACTTACTGACTGCATTAAGGTTTGCTGCGTACCCAGGTTTCCCACTCGTCCCTAACCAGCTCCTCCGTGAGTCGCCAGCCGGCGCGTTCGGGGAATGACTACGAAATCGAGACCGGACGGAATGTATTTGTGCCTAAATGAGGAAACGAGAGGCCTGAGAAAAATCTCACCTGCGATCATGTTGCCACGAAAAAAATTGTCACTATTGATTTCCAAATGAAAAATCTCAGGGTGACCGGGAATCGAAATCCGGATCGTCTGCGGGATGCTCAATACTTACCCGTGTGACTTTCCAAGCTGGACTTCTACCTCTTTGTTTCGGGAGGCGTCATTTTTAGTCACAAATCTAATTAAGTCTAGTTATGGAAACTGGAAGCTATCAACGAAACGTTGGATATAATATTATATCTGAACTCACGTTTCATTTAACTCTTGATAGTTAATAAAGCCTATTAACTTCAGACATTTTCTTGTGATCGTGACATTAAATTTTTTACAATGTTCTTTAGGCTACAAGCGTATTTGTTCAATAACGGAATAGAGCTCATGCTATCATAAAAATATTAACGATGTCAAGCTGAGAGGAGTAGGGGGACTTATTGGGACATGTCCAGTAGATGTAAACAACAGAGGGGAAACATGACGTATATAACAGCGTGAAGAAGATAATGATCCCGTAGCCTTGTTTCCATTACCCAGTATTACGAAAAGTTGATAACACGACCTGCTGTGTAGATCACTTACATTAGCGGATGAACCGCTCTTATCCAACCTTAATTAGAAATTGGGTTTTAAGCTTCAATTTAGTAATGAATGTAGATGCCTTGTCATTGAGATCGCGATACGATGGACTGTGTTTGTTTTCTATATTCAGAAGAAACTTTATTTCAAATTACAATGCTCATTTTTCGTTATTGGTTGTTTTAATTAAATTTATAATTGCATGGAGTAATAAGAGAAAATATTGTGATGCTGGTTTTTGGGTACGATGTTTTATGTCTGTGTACAACTCTGCTACTACACTACTGCAATTTTAAAACTAAATTAATTGAATAGTTATTGTAGTTTATATAATAAAAGAAATGTTCCTTTTGGGCATCTGGGGTGGTGGAATACAATGGAATGTGCAGATATTGGCGCTGAAAACATACTTCTGGTTACTTGAAGTTCAGCTGTTATCGTACTGTCATTAAGACTGCTACAGCTTCTATTACTGCTTTTAATCTTAGTACCTCTGCTGCTATTACTGTCATTATTATTACTACTACTCTTATTACTACTGTTACCATTACTGCAATGCTCTTATTACTGCTACTTCTATTACTGCTGTTACTATTACTGCAATGCTCTTATTACTGCTACTTCTATTACTGTTGTTACTATTACTGCAATGCTCTTATTAATGCTACTTCTATTACTGCTGTTACCATTACTGCAATGCTCTTATTACTGCTACTTCTATTACTGCTGTTACTATTACTGCAATGCTCTTATTACTGCTACTTCTATTACTGCTGTTACCATTACTGCAATGCTCTTATTACTGCTACTTCTATTACTGCTGTTACTATTACTGCAATGCTCTTATTACTGCTACTTCTATTACTGTTGTTACTATTACTGCAATGCTCTTATTAATGCTACTTCTATTACTGCTGTTACCATTACTGCAATGCTCTTATTACTGCTACTTCTATTACTGCTGTTACTATTACTGCAATACTCTTATTACTGCTACTTCTATTACTGCTGTTACTATTACTGCAATGCTCTTATTACTGCTACTTCTATTACTGCTGTTACTATTACTGCAATGCTCTTATTATTGCTGCTGCTATTACTGCAATGTTTTTGTTACTACTGCTACTACTACTACTGCAATGCTGATATTACTGCTGCACTAATAGTGCTACTGTAAATGTTGCTGTTAGTGCTATTATTGCTGCTGTTATTACTGTCATTAATACTACTAGTGCTACTAAGTGTTACTAATCTTAGTAGCACTATTGCTGTCATTAATGCTACTGCTGCTATTACTATTACTGCTGTTATTACTGTCGCTACTATTACTGCAATGCTCTTATTGCTGCTACTGCTCTTATTACTGTTGACACTTACTGTTACTGATTTTATTACTGCTGTTATTACTGCTACTACCATTTCATTACTGCTCTTAAATCGAAAAAAAAAAAAACGAAAAATCGAAAGAGAATTGGGAGGACAAATTTAAAAGGTACACAAAACGCGTCCTTGCAAGGGGTTGGGGGCTGTACAAAACTAAGTATGTGAGCTCCAAGCCTGTTGGCCACTAGTCTCACTCCGGGTTACGCTGCTCCACTGAAGGAGTTCTAGAAAATTTTGAAGGGGAAGCCGAAATTGGACGTAACCTCTTAGGTACCACATACGCGAGGGGGACTGAGATTTGATCAAGTGTACTGCTCTTACTAGTGCTGCTACTATTTATGTTACTGCTCGTATGAGTGCTGTTATTACTGCTACTACTTATTTACTTATTTATGACTTTTAAGGAACCCTGAGGTTCATTGCCGCTCTCACATAAGCCCGCCATCGATCCCTAGCCTGTGCAAGATTAATCCAGTCTCTATCATCATATCCCATCTCCCTCAAATCCATTTTAATACTATCCTCCTATCTATGTCTCGGCCTCCCCAAAGGTCTCTTTCCCTCCGGCCTCTCAACTAGCACTCTATTTGCATTTCTCAATTGGCCCATACATGCTACATGCCCTGCCCATCTCAAACGTTTGGGTTTAATGTTCCTAATTATGTCAGGTGAAGAATACAATGCGTGCAGTTCTGCATTGTGTAACTTTCTCCATTCTCCTGTAACTTCATCCCTCTTAGCCTCAAATATTTTCCTAAGAACCTTATTCTCAAACACCCTTAATCTATGTTCTTCTCTCGAAGTGAGAGTCCAAATTTCACTGCTTATTACTGCTATTAATATTCCATTAGGCCTACTGCTCTTATTAGTGCTGCTACTATTTATGTTACTCTTATTAGTGCTGTTATTACTGCTACTGCATATTACTGCTGTTAATATTCCATTACTGCTCTTATTAGTGCTTCTACTATTTATGTTACTGCCTTTATTAGTGCTGTTATTACTGCTGTTAATATTCAATTACTGCTCTTATTAGTGCTACTACTACTTATGTTACTGGTATTATTAGTGCTGTTATTACAGCTACTGCTTATTACTGCTGTTAATATTCCATTACTGCTCTTACTAGTGCTGCTACTATTTATGTTACTGGTATTATTAGTGCTGTTATTACAGTTACTGCTTATTACTGCTCTTAATATTCCATTACTGCTCTTATTAGTGCTGCTACTATTTATGTTACTGCTCGTATTAATGCTGTTATTACTGCTACTGCTTATTACTGCTGTTAATATTCCATTACTGCTCTTACTAGTGCTGCTACTATTTATGTTACTGGTATTATTAGTGATGTTATTACAGCTACTGCTTATTACTGCTGTTAATATTCCATTACTGCTCTTATTAGTGCTGCTACTATTTATGTTACTGCTCGTATTAATGCTGTTATTACTGCTACTGCTTATTACTGCTGTTAATATTCCATTACTGCTCTTACTAGTGCTGCTACTATTTATGTTACTGGTATTATTAGTGATGTTATTACAGCTACTGCTTATTACTGCTGTTAATATTCCATTACTGCTCTTACTAGTGCTGCTACTATTTATGTTACTGGTATTATTAGTGATGTTATTACAGCTACTGCTTATTACTGCTGTTAATATTCCATTACTGCTCTTATTAGTGCTGCTACTATTTATGTTACTGCTCGTATTAATGCTGTTATTACTGCTACTACTTATTTTCTGCTGTTAATATTCCATTACTACTCTTATTAGTGCTGCTACTGTTAATATTGCTGCTCTTATTAATGCTTCTGCTATTACTTTTACTGCTGTTATTACTTTGGCTACTATTTTAGTCATTAATGCTACTGCTACTATTACTATTATTGCTAGTTCTGTTACTGCTGCTGTTACTATTACTGTAATTACTATTACTGTTACTACTACTACTACTACTACTACTACTACTACTACTACTACTACTACTACTACTACTACTACTACTTTCCGAAAGAGTCTCGTAGCAAGTTCCTCCAACTTCGTGATCACAGTTTAGAAGAAGCGAACTATGTGTATCGAGATTGTCGCACATGTTTGCGCACGCTGTGGTCGTTATTTCTGGTGGCACTGCAGGCGATTGAAGGCAGTGTCGCTGCCTTCTTGCAGAAGTGGCTGTGTGGCGTAGGCTGCTCTTAGAAAGATTGGAGGCCGCGTGGCAGGCAGCAAGTGTGACATGCCCCACTGCCACATGATCGATAGCGTGACGCCTCGTCTCGGATGCGACCCGGCAGCATCTGGGACCATACACTTTCAAACTAATTTGTTCTCGAACACATCAGCACAGTAATTGCTTTTCACCATTACCGTTCCCTCTCTCTCTTCTCTCTCTATCTCTAGCGCGTATATGTTAAGCACAGATATGCTTCCTACCAGGCGTTACACACACTCACTTACACAGAGGCCTACACCAATTGTAGTAGTCGTGCATGAGCTGAAATTTCGCTCACTCTCTCTCTCTCTCTTCGAAACAGTGACACGAAAGATAGTAGTGCACAGGATCTGATAAATCTGACAGGAAACAGAGCCTTTAATGAAGCAGAACACAACAAAGATCCGGTAAGAGTGCTCCCAATCGGTGAAGCTTACGGAAACGAATCTTATCCTATGACTACTTCACAAACCTACACGTCTTCCTTTAACTGCCTTAGTATACAAGTGTAAAGATAGTACTGTGGAGAATTATTTTTAATATTGGCGTAGAACAACGTTTTACTGCTCACTAGGCATTGGGGAGTAATTAGGGAATAGGATTAGAACGTCACGTAAATTTCAACTCGTTTTGCCTTATTTTTCTTTCTTATTTTTGTATTCCTCTGTTCTCATTATCGCCCCCTTGTCCTCCTTTTATTCATCTTGTTCTTTTTGTCTTCATCTTGTTCACATTGTCTTTCCTTTCTTCTTCTTGTGTTCTTCTTATTTTCCTTTCATTCTCCTTGTTCTTCTTGTATTCTCCGTCTTCTCGTATTCTCTTAGTTCTCCCTGCATTCCCTTTGTTCCCATTGTCTTTCCTCTTTCCCGTGTTCATTTGTTCATTTTGTAATTTCTATGTTATTATTATCTTCACCTTGTTCTCCTTATATTTCCCTTGTTCGCCTTGTATGCCCATTCTTCTCCCTGTATTCCCCTTGCTGTCCTTATATTTTCCTTGTTCTCCTTATATTCCCCTTGTTCTCCATGTATTCCCGTTGTTCTTGTCGTTCCTCTGTTATCCTTGTCGTGTTTTATTCCTCTTGTCCTTCTTATATTCCTCTTACCTTCTTTGTATTCCCCTTTTGTTTTGTCGTTCCTTTGTTATCCATGTCGTACTTGTAGATATTTCCCTTGTTCTCCTTGTATTCTTTTTCTTCTCTTTGTCACAGCCTTATTCTCCTTACCATAGCCTTATTCTCCTTGCCATAGCCTTATTCTCCTTACCATAGCCTTATTCTCTTTGTCATAGCCTTATTCTTCTTGCCATATCCTTATTCTCCTTGCCATAGCCTTATTCTCCTTACCATAGCCTTATTCTCTTTGTCATAGCCTTATTCTCTTTGTCATAGCCTTATTCTTCTTGCCATATCCTTATTCTCCTTGTCATAGCCTTATTCTCCTTACCATAGCCTTATTATCTTTGTCATAGCCTATTCTCTTTGTCATAGCCTTATTCTTCTTGCTATATCCTTATTCTCCTTGTCATAGCCTTATTCTCCTTATCATAGCCTTATTCTCTTTGTCATAGCCTTATTCTTCTTGCCATATCCTTATTCTCCTTGTCATAGCCTTATTCTCCTTACCATAGCCTTATTCTCTTTGTCATAGCCTTATTCTCCTTGTCATAGCCTTATTCTCTTTGTCATAGCCTTATTCTTCTTGCCATATCCTTATTCTCCTTGTCATAGCCTTATTCTCCTTACCATAGCCTTATTCTCATTGCCATAGCCTTATTTTCCTTGCCATCGCTTTGTTCTCCTTGTCATAATCTTGTTCTCTTTGCTTTCTCCTTGTCCTCCTTGTACTGCCCTTCTTGACTTTGTATTTCCATCTTTATCTTTGTTCCCCTTGTCATTCTCTCGCTCTTCTTATATTCCCCTTATTTTCCTATTAGCCTATTCTCCTCTTTCTCCTTGAATTCTCATTTTATTCTCCAATGCTGCCTCACACCTGATACGGTTCAGCGTGCATTCGTGTATCGCGTCAATGTCTATAAATCTATAAATGCTGCTTATGTGTACGATAAGTTACATATTTGCTCCGTTACTCATCTTGATATTTCACTCTGATATTTCGTACTTGTTATTCGATAACTAAGTATGTCTAAACATGATAATTATTACTTTAGTCCATAATAAACGGAAAGTCACTCATTAAGCATCTGAACTGTTTGCTCCTGTTTTTTTAGTTATTTAACAACGCTGTATCAACTACTAGATTTTTAGCGTTGATGGAATTGGTGATAATGAGATGGTATTTGGCGAGATGAGGCCGAAGATTCGCCGTAGATTACTTAACACCTTTCAGCATGGGACAGTCTTGCACACACCGGTTTAATATTCAAATAACTTAAATAGTTCTTTCTTTCTCAACTGATGTCACATATGGTCAAATCCAATTCTTGACAGTGTGTCATATCTGTCCCAGTATGCAGTTTGAAATGTTATACGCTTATATTATAAATTATATTAATATAAAACCGATAGTCCACACTTGTGGAGTAACGGTCAGCGCGTCTGGCTGCGAAAGCAGGTGGGCCGGGTTCGAATCCCGGTCCGGGCAAGTTACCTGGTTGAGGTTTTTTCCGGGGTTTTCCCTCAACCCAATGCGAGCAAATATTGGTTAACTTTCGGTGTTGGGCCCCGGACTCATTTCACCGGCATTATCACCTTCATATCATTCAGACGCTAAATAATCTAGATGTTGATACAGCGTCGTAAAATAACCCAATAAAATAAAAAAAACAATAAAACCGGTATGTGCCATATCTGTCCCAGAATGCGGTAAGGGGTTAACATTCTCCTTAATGTTGGGGAAAACCTCGGAAAAAAACTCAATAAGGTAATCAGCCCAAGCGGGAATCGAATCTGCGCCCGAAAGCAACTTCAAATCGGCAGGTAAGCGCCTCAGTCGACTGAGTTACGCCGTCCTGTTTTCAAACTGTATATTATCAAGTGTTATAAAAATTTTACAGACATCCTCAGGAACATGAGAGATTTGATTCACTTGTGCATAGAATTGACTTCTTTGTTGTGCAGTTCCCGGGACACAGGTGAAGTTCTGTGAAAAACAGGGTTTTTGATAAATGCGCCGTCAGGTCAGCTCTGTCTCTCGCCTGAGGTGTGATGATAGCTGACGTAAAACAGCGAATTCGTTGTGTGTTGGGGAGTGCTGAGCTGCTGTAAAAAATTAACGATGCGGTACGTCGCATAGGCTACTCTATGCTTACCTAATCATAGGTCGCTAGCGGTTAAGTATTAAGCGAGACATGGTGTTTGAGACTTCGGTTGTGGTTAGGTTATGAATATTTTGGGTTTCTTTAAACGGTGTATTTAGGTTTCACTTCTCAGAAACATCGAAACTACTTCCAGGTTACACCCTGTTACGGGCACAAGACTACCATAGTGTCTAGTAACTGGTCTGGATATGGACCGACGCGCGTCGTATTCCCTAAAAGTAGAAATTACTAAATTGTATCGTTGGAAAGTACAGGGACATCATTTTATTTTTACTAACATTTCTAATATTAACCTGGCTATACCTTTGGATCAACGATTTAGAACCGGAAACACCGTTTGCTACCCCCTTCCACGACTGGAGTTCGATGATACTAGGTATAGGAGGGAAAAAAAGTGTTTCATCCATTTACGTAAACTAGGAAATATCGCGATTTTGGGTTTGATAATTTTCATTAGGTTTTTGTTTAATCAAAATACAGTACAGTATTAACAATGAGTGTTTTTACTCACGAACTGAGCTTTCCATGCGGACGTATTCATTATGCAGTGTATATTATACTGTCTACAACACTTTAGCGTACAATATAGAGAATGAAGTTAAATTGAAAAATAATCATAATATGGATATTTAAACACATTTTTGAAGTCGTTCATTTCGATACAGGCTTTAGTTCTAATGTGCATATTATCGCACTATAGACTATTATACGTAATTCCAATTACCAGGTTCGTATTTCGTATCAGTAACTCATGTTGAAATAATTCTGTACCTACTCTATAAAAGAGACCTTACGTAGGCCTACTGTAAATTCAATCTTCACTTCTGCCGATCCGAAAAGATAAAATCACACAGACTTGCTATCTAATTACTGTCCGTCCAAGTGGTTACGTCGCAGCGTCGTAGAAAGGGAGGAAATCACGTGACAGTTAATTACTTAACGAGACCCTTTTATTTAAGTTATTTTAAACAATTTCATGGGTATAATATTACGTAGACGTCCAATTCCTAACAGAAATTAATGTTCTCAGAAAAGAGCTAAGACAGCCCAGCCACTAGCATTTACAGAAAAGCGAATAGAAGCAGGTGGGGGAAACTGGGATGCGACGTAGGCAAATGGAAAATGATGCAATATTGAAAGCTCTTTCGTCACTGGAAAACGCGAACATATTTTTGGAACGTATTGTTTACTATGACCGTAAGGCTACTATGACTGTATATGCGGTCTTGAATCTGTGTGGAGGACGGTTGAACTTCATTAATAGAAGGAGTGGGAGTGAAGTACATTCAAAAACTCAGGTACACTAAAAAGTGAAGTAAAAATGAAATGATGTCCCTGTAGAAGACCATGCATGATGTTCCTTGTTTCAAATGAGCAACACAAGATGATTTAACACAAAAGCTTAAATATTGTAATACACATCGACATTTCTTGATTCGCGACTCAACCCTTAAGGGGTTAGGTACAGCTTACAGCAGTAAAATTTTTGGAAATATTCAACATTTTTTTCCTCCATTAACTGTATCTTGTACAATAATGAAAATTGGTTTGTGTGAAACACTTTCCTTCTACTATATGAAAAAAATATATATATTTTTACGATTTAAAAAAAATTATTTATATATTTTTTTTCAAAATTTAAAATTATGGCAGTTTACAGTGCAGTGATGAAGCATTTCCCTCATAACTCATAAACTTGTTAACTTTTTCATGTTCTCTCTCTTTTATTTTATTGCTGAAACTCATGTTTACAGTATCATGCTCTTTCAACTACATTCCTTAACAAATAATATATATTTTTCATTTTGTGTTAGAAGAAAAAACTGATATTTGACCATTTTTTAAATTATTTTATTTTTTATCACACAGAAGTGATCTTGCATCATATTGTAGATATGACATGCATAAATACACACTAAAAATTTCATCACAGAATGTTGGATAGTTTTTGAGTTATGTGGGAAACGTTTCATCACTGCACAGTGAATTGAATTTTGAAGAAAAAAAAATGTAAATAATTTTTTTTAATCGTAAAAATATTATTTTATATAGCAGAAGGACAGTGTTTTACACATACTAATTTCCTTTTTTGTACACGATAGAGCAATGGAGGAAAAAAATATTGAATATTTCCAAAATTTTACTACTGTGAGCTGTACCTAACCCCTTAACACACAAACAGGGTGGAGCGATAAGACATGGTCTCCCTCTCCTTAGCCATCACTTGTTCATTCATAGTTATAGTTTATTCATTATCGTAAGCGGCTTTGCAGTTGACGTTAAGGGATTAGGTACAGCTTAAGACTTAAAAAAATGGTGTTTTCAAAATGTAGTTTTTGTTTGATGCACAAATTATTCCTGTATATTTTACTGAAGAAAAAGTAAATTTCTGCAATAGTTTTTGAGCCATTATTTAAAAGAGGCACGATGCTGCAACCTCAGCCCTCCTGACAGTGGATAGCGCCACACCGACTCCAATAAATGTTTATCTATCTATTTATTTTTTGTTTGGAAGCAATATTTCTCATATGAGCTGATGAACAAGAGTTAGCAGATTAAATTTCTCATGGGCCTACCTGCAGCCAACTTAGTAATGTCTTCAAATAAAATATAGTTTTAAGTTAGGTCTCATGAATCGTAAACTGTTTAGTCACACCAATGGATTTCATATTGCCAAACAAATACATTTTAATATTAAGTTTTATCGATCAATAAATACATGAATTAATTAATTAGGCATGTCAGGCCGCTATTATTCCGCTCTCAACTCTTGGTACTGTTGTCACCATCTTAGCCTACGTGTTGTGGATGCATTTTTTTTTTTGAAAGATTAGGAATTTGTGTATTCAAAATCATATTAGTTGACAGCCCTTTAATATCTATATATAACGATACTCATCGAGGTGCACAAATTGAATATGGGCTCCAATTAAATCGAAACCAGTGGAGTAAGGCCACTGACTGACTTGTAGTTGTCCATTGCACAGGATTGGAAACCAGAAAGTCCAAAATTACCCTTTTTTTCGTGCACATTGTTGTGATTTCTCGTTAAGATGGGTAGATTTTTTGGAAACTGTGCGGTCAAGCTGCGATGTCATCGTAGAACGTAATCGAGCTGGATGCTTGTCCACTCGCGTTATCCCTTCACACACTGCTGACCCAGCGAACTTGATCCCTGCAAGAGCGGCGTATATACCGGCGCCACTCAAAATTTTCAATTTTCTTTCTATGCGTTACTCATTATGTCCAGAGCCTTGTTTTGTTATTATTATTATTATTATTATTATTATTATTATTATTATTACTTATATTAATTGTAGACCTGGTTTGTTGGAAGAGAAAGCCTCAAGACCTTAACTCTGCCAGATAAAATGAAATTTATTATTATTATTATTATTATTATTATTATTATTATTATTATTATTATTATTATTATTACTTATATTAATTGTAGACCTGGTTTGTTGGAAGAGAAGGCCTCAAGACCTTAACTCTGCCAGATAAAATGAAATTTATTATTATTATTATTATTATTATTATTATTATTACTTATGTATTTGTATTAATTGTAGACCTGGTTTATTGGAAGAGAAGGCCTCAAGATCTTAACTCTGCCAGATAAAATGAAATTTATTTATTTATTTATTATTATTATTATTATTATTATTATTATTATTATTATTACTTATGTATTTGTATTAATTGTAGACCTGGTTTATTGGAAGAGAAGGCCTCAAGATCTTAATTCTGCCAGATAAAATGAAATTTATTTATTTATTTATTATTATTATTATTATTATTATTATTATTATTATTATTATTATTATTACTTATGTATTTGTATTAATTGTAGACCTGGTTTATTGGAAGAGAAGGCCTCAAGATCTTAATTCTGCCAGATAAAATTTATTTATTATTATTATTATTATTATTATTATTATTATTATTATTACTTATATTAATTGTAGACCTGGTTTGTTGGAAGAGAAGGCCTCAAGACCTTAACTCTGCCAGATAAAATGAAATTTATTATTATTATTATTATTATTATTATTATTATTATTACTTATGTATTTGTATTAATTGTAGACCTGGTTTATTGGAAGAGAAGGCCTCAAGATCTTAACTCTGCCAGATAAAATGAAATTTATTTATTTATTTATTATTATTATTATTACTTATGTATTTGTATTAATTGTAGACCTGGTTTATTGGAAGAGAAGGCCTCAAGATCTTAATTCTGCCAGATAAAATTTATTTATTATTATTATTATTATTATTATTATTATTATTATTATTATTATATTCTACTTGATAGGTATACAATAAATACCTAAGGTGAAGTGATGGTGTGAAAATATGGCAACAAACTGAAATTAGTGTGTCTTCTCTTGTGGTGAAATACCGTATCCATACATTTTATTTAAATGACTATTACACTTTTACTGCGTCATACTACTTTTGACCAATAAAACGGTACGAAAGGACGTCTTTCAACCAATCATGGCTGCTTATCACACAGTTTTATCACTCCCCTAGCATTTGTTTCTGTTTTTGTCAACATTTCAAACTACAAATTCTTTACTGTACTATAAAACATGCTTTGCGATCGTCATTTGTTTCCCGCATAGATAGTCGACTGAAAATAGCGGCTCCGTTCGAACGTTTTGATGAAGGGAACATTAGTGAAATATAAATAAATTTAAGTAAATTAATTGTTATCTATTTTATTGTATTAGAGTATTTTATTTCTTCTAATCTTTATATACTTGTGTTTTATCACCTCCCTACCATTTATTTGTTCACCAACATTTCAAACTGCAAATTCTTTGCGGTATTATAACTTTATTTCTTATATGATGATCTTTTCTCTAATCGTATAATAGTCAATTAATCACACTCGAGTTTTGATTTTCCCTAGATAAATCAAAACCTCTAGATTACTGTTGACAATTATATTGTTACTACAGGTCTTCAATGAAATCGGAAAGTTTTGCAACTTGTTTTTTTTTATTTTATTAGGTTATTTTACGACGCTTTATCAACATCTTAAGTTATTTAGCGTCTGAATGAGATGAAAGTGATAATGCCGGTGAAATGAGTCCTGGGTCCAGCACCGAAAGCTACCCAGCATTTGCTCATATTGGGTTGAGGGAAAACCCCGGGAAAAACCTCAACCAGGTAACTTGCCCCGACCGGAAATCGAACCCGGGCCAACTGGTTTCGCGGCCAGACGCTCTAACCGTTACTCCACAGGTGTGGAAGCAACTTGTTTTATGTTGCTGCTTGTCCATTACACTAATTTGGAGTTGACAATAAGATAAAGTGATAATTGTCTTAATTATTAGGGGCCTACACTGCATTTTACCATCCATAATGTCCTTCAACTAATACATAAAATATATTTCGCGTTGATATCTTACCACTCATACGTCTGAATATACAATAGTTTTAATTACAATAAATGAGATTGAAATTTCAGGCACAAATAATTTTTTTTCGGCTAAACTGTTCTTCAAATACCAAAATGACATTTGGCTTTTTGATTACTTACAGCCTAAGGATTCTATTCTTAAAATTAATGCAATTATATCCCTTTCACTATGTATAAACCTTTCAGTGGGCGAGTAATAATCTCTGATAACTGAAACATGGTATCTTGAAGAGAGAGGGGGGTGTTTTACTTTTTGTCTCTCCTCTTGACTGCAACAGATTGTAATGAGCCAACGCTTCACACCTAGGTTCGAGTCCCGAAAATTTCTCTTCATATTATAGTGCGAGACGTTAGTACTTGTAAAAGTGTACGTTGCGTCTCCCTGCAAAGAAAAGAAATAAAGTGAATAGATAACAAAATATACTACAAGATACTGTAATTGGGATGGGGAGGACGTTAAAGAAGCCATGCCGAGAATCTGTAAAGGGAAAGAGCGCAAGAAGTTGAGGAACAACTGCAATAGAGCCAAATGTAATTCCTTTGTTCCCAGAATGGCCAGTTGCGTCGTAACTAGGAATGCCTCGTTTCAGTATATTTATTTTTGTCGACGCAGGAAACGAACGAGTCGCGATAGCTCATTTGGTGGGCTACATCGATTGCCAATGCACTGGACAGCCGGGAGGGACAGGTAATTAATTCTCCCTTCCCTCCCTGCAACCGTTGGCTTCATACGACTCGACTTCGTGGGATGGATGCCGGGAGCCTAAGAGATGAGGGAGACTAGGAAGTAAAACATCACAAGAGTTGCTGTTGTGCTATGTGAGAGTGCTCTCAAGAAATGACAACGCACACACAAAATCAAGTTATTAGCACAGTCTACTACATACAGTCACGAAACCTGAGTTTTGGGGGTGCTAGAAACAATAGACTGTGACGGTTCTATTTTGCATTGCCTGTAATGAGGCGATATTAGCGATCCTAGTGGTGAGCAACTATCTAATGTTTGCATATTTACTACGTATTGAGCTTCGCGACTGTATATACTAGACTGTGTTATTAGAGTAAACTCGAACCTCCACCGAACTAGTATAAATATAATCTATACTTACTTACTTGTGGCTTTTAAGGAACCCGGAGGTTCATTGCCGCCCTCACATAAGTCCGCCATCAGTCCCTATCCTGAGCAAGGTTAATCCAGTCTCTATCATCATATCCCACCTCCCTCAAATCCATTTTAATATTATCCTCCTATCTACATCTCGGCCTCCCCAAACGTATTTTTCCCTTCGGCCTCCCAACTAACATTATATATGCATTTCTTGATTAGCCCATACGTGCTACATGCCCTGCCCATCTCAAACGTCTGGATTTAGTGTTCCTAATTATGTCAGGTGAAGAATACAATGCGTGCAGTTCTGTGTTGTGTAACTTTCTCCATTCTCCTGTAACTTCATCCCTCTTAGCCCCAAATATTTTCTTAAGCACCTTATTCTCGAACGCCCTTAATCTCTGTTCCTCTCTCAAAGTTAGAGTCCAAGTCTCACAACCATACAGAGCAGCCGGTAATATAACTGTTTTGTGCTGGGTAACTTTCGGTGCTGGACCCCGGACTCATTTCACCGGCATTATCACCATTTCATTCAGACGCTAAATAACCTAGATGTTGATACAGCGTCGTAAAATAAACCAATAAAATAAAAATAAAAAATAAAATATAACTGTTTTATAAATTCTAACTTTCAGTTTCTTTTTAGAGCAGACAGGATGACAAAAGCTTCTCAACCGAATAATAACAGGCATTTCCCATATTTGAAGGTTCAGAACCGTAGTGTTAATTACGTACAGAATTTAGAATATTTTTGTATATAACTTATGACTCTGAGTATTTATGTGCGCAGTTTACAGCAGTGATGCCAAAAGTGTGGTTTGCTACCATCTGGAGGTCGTGTAAAGACATGTGGACCAGCGCGAGATGATTAAAAAACAAACAAAAACAAAAGAACGCCTTATTAACATAGTACATTCATTTTGTATTTAGAAACGTAAACATAAACAACGTTGAAGACAAAAATCATAACTTAACTACTGAAACATTATTAAGAAGTAAAAAAATAATTAATGTGACTATTACACTTTTACTACGTCACACTATTTTCGACCAATAAAACGGTACGAAAGGACGTCTTTCAACCAATCATGGCCGCTTATCGCACAATTTTATCGCGTCCCTAGCATTTGTTTAATTTTATCGCGTCCCTAGCATTTGTTTATTTTTATTACTACCCTAGCATTTGTTTCTTTGTTTGCCAACATTTCAAACTGCACTGGTCTGGCCGTCAAAAAACAGAAAATTACAAACCACTCCAGTCGATGCACATCACTTTCAAATATGACTCGCATTTTGGCATTCAAGAACAAGAATTAATAAAGATCACTGGTCATATATGAAGAGCACCATTCGGAAATCCTGAATGAGTTGAGGGATACACCATGTACACCAACGAGTTCACTTCTTTTACGCACACGTCCAATATAACATCAACTGAACCACCAAAACATTCTAATTTGAAAATTCTACTTTCAATAATTGTTTCTTTTAAAATTATCCATGTTTATTTTTTATTTCATCATCGTTAATTAAAACGTTTCTTGTTTATTTCATCATCCCTAATTAAAACTTTTCTAACAATTGTTTATATTATTTAGGTTATGTTTGTTATAGCTTCTGCTTTAAATTATGGATAATCACGTAACAGAGATTGTTTAATACTAAGATTTATTGAAAATCATCTGTCAAGTGACGCTGATTACTGGGATCCGGATGATTGAAATGGAATGCAAATGTTTTAATAAAAATTAAACTGAATCAACAAAGCCTTCTTGACTAGCAACAGTCCACAGAGTTCAATAATGATGATTCCATAGTTGGCACAACTGATATCGGTAACAAGAAAACATAATCATAAAACACTACTGCCATCTAGCGTAATGTTGAGATGGTACAATAATACATTTGAAGACAGTTGTATTTTCGTAAGCCAATTAATAGTTTATTGTACACTTTGTTACTTCTAATCTTTATATAGCCTACTTTCTTCTAATCGTGTAATAGTCAATTAAATCCCACTCGAGTTTTGATTTTCTCTAGATAAATCAAAACCTCTAGTGAGATTACTGTTGATAAATATGCCTATTTTTCAGAAAGTACCTTGTCAAATCTGGACTTTGTATTCTATACACACACAATGAAATAATTTCGTAATACTGCATACAGACTGGTAATGATGTGTCATTGAGGTTTGATGATTATAGTATGGTAGCTGCATTGCTCTCAGAAGATTTCAGTGCCATCTAGAAACGAATAGCGATCAGGCTGGAAAGTCCAGAAAACAAAAATAGATAATTTTGGATACTGGTAACAGCGCAAGCATCATTTTCGATATGTACAGCTCATGTATTACGTCCAGACACTCCCCCACTCTTCCTACAGAGCTGCGCAGGAGATCGGATGAATCTACTTACGAATTATAGCGGAATGGGTTAGCCTTTGCCTTGAACTCGGTAGACACACGCCCGATCTTCCCTTCTACTCCTACCCCCTCCACAGAAACGTTGTTCCCCTACTGCGCATCGCGAGTGTCTTGACAAAATGCATGAGCTGTATTGAACTATGGCCGCAGCGCCACGCAGCGATAATATTTTGAAGTACTACAAATTATTTTCTGATGCTTCAATCTAGCAAGCTGTCTCGTTCGCGCAGGCGCATAGATCACTTTTCCCCTACCACTGTCCGCCTACTGCTGTGCACTGTGGACTAGAACGGTACAGCTCAGTTCTAATTACAGTTGAGAATGCTGCATAGGGAGGGTACATCTTGAATACATTGTCAAGAGGTCAACTTTTCGAATAATATGACTATACCTGGGTATCGGAGCCTAGGTGGGCCCCCTCCGTTAGCTCTACTACTTCTCCTCTCCAGGCAGCTTCCTAGGCATCTGTAATATTTAGAGTTATTGTTGCGCCATATATTTCTATTTTGGTCATTCTTTGGGTGGAATGCATTGGGTGTGAGTAAAATTATCGTTGCTTTCGATCTTACAGAAATTTTTATTTCTCGAAGTACTGTAGTGGGGTCACAAACAAATCTGTCGCCCAAAAGTGGGTCGCGGCTTCAAAAAGTTTGGGAACCTCTGGTTTAGAGCGCGATGCTACATAAAAATTCGGACTCCAGGCATTAGCTCACTGAGTTACGGTTCAACCTACCCATAACTGGAATGCTTGTTATTTTTCTGTCACTTCTGTATCGCTGTTGTGTGAAATTTGTAGCGGTTAGTAAAAATTGTTTCTGAAGCTCCAATCCATCACACAGACCGCATATAAGCGGAAATGTGTTTACAGAGACATTTCGCACCGCTTTCAGCTTGCATTGGCGTTTGTATCCTTGACGTTGAGAGATACGAGGCAGGTTTTTGTTGCGAGCACGCCGCTGATGTATGGCAGTGGTTGTATCACAGCAAGGAGCGCACGAAATAATCGAGCTTATTAAAAGCGCCACGACTCGCAAGTGGCTGGCTAATGCTTTCCAGAAGGCTGGCTGCCGATGCGGATGCGATGTGACAGCGGCGCGAATGTCGGTCTGCCTCCCAATATTTCACCACTGCGATGAGCCGCAGGATAGTTTAGCTTTAACGCAACGCTGCACTAGCTTGCGTATACTGACTGCTGCGTGTTAGTGTTTACATGTATGCTATGCTACACCGCCTGCAAAAGCGTGTAAGTAACTTTAAGGGTATACAAATGAGCGTGTGTGCCTATGTATGTATGTATGTATGTATGTATGTATGTATGTATGTATGTATGTATGTATGTATGTATGTATGTATGTATGTATGTTTGTATGTATGTATGTATTTTTTTTTTTTGTATATCAGCATGCTCCATTACATTGGAGTAATACTACATGCTTTACATAAAATATTACAATAATTAGTTACATAATTTATGACATGAGAACAAGATATTTACAATTTTGATTGAGATCTTGAAATTCTTATAGATACAAGTGTTGCCTAATTGTACTTCTTCTACTTTAGGTTACCATCATTGTTAGTATTATTTCTAATTTCAATTACTGTTACATTTTGCCAAATTCTATGGATTTTATAAATTTTCTGAAGCTTTTGAGGTATGTTGTTGTGAACTGATCAAAAGGTGGAGGCCACGTTTGACCTGTGCGTGTTATATTACCTCGTAGAATTCTTCTTTCTTTTGTCAGTGTGGCACATCTTAATATTATATGGTTGACTGTCTGTTGTTCTTTTAGTCTGCAAGGGCACGTTGGAGTTGGAATAATCTTGAATCTGTGAAGGTACGATCTTGTGAAGCCATGACCTGTCACAATAGAAGTAAATTCAGCCCCGACAGGTAAATTAATCTTCAATCTGTCTTTAATTGATGGGAAGAATTATGTATGTATGTATGTGTGTATGTGTGTATGTATGTATGTATGTATGTATGTATGTATGTATGTATGTATGTATGTATGTATGTATGTATGTATGTAATGTAATGTAATGTAATGTAATGTAATGTAATGTAATGTATTAAAGATGAACAACGATCGAGAAATGTATGTATGTAATGTAATGTAATGTAGCCTATTAGAGATGAACAACAATCGAGAAAACAAGACTAACAGCACCCGCAAAGCCGAAAACCCGCACGACAATGTTGGATTAAGTCGCGTCCTTGGCGTTAAGACTGGTTGTGTTCCGAGACTCGAGATTAATCACTCCCGAAGTCCCGAAGTGAATCAGCCTTGAATCGCCACAGTTGTTTATAACTGACTGAGCTTTTATCTACTTTGGCAACTGTTATATATGTATAAACAATCAAGTAGCCTATTTGAAACATCATCTCTATCTTTCAGTGTATAATAATCCGTTCCCCAGTCTTTATTTAATTACTAGGCCCTTATTAAAAGGCTAGGAATTTTCTTTTCATATGTTTGAGATCAAGTGTGCAACCTCAAGTAAAAAGATATTAATATTATGTTTTATGTTTCTTAGAAATGCAAATTTACTTGAGAATTCTTTTTTTTTTTTCCTTCTATTTATATAACCATAGGTAATAAATATCATATAATAGAACCAGAACATTTTGATAACTAAGATACTATTCTGTTTTGTATTTTTGTCTCATTTAAACATTTATAATGTTATTTATTTCAATGAAGTATGTTATTCAAAGTTACGGAATATTTCCACGTCGACCAAATGCTAATTCGAGAATGATAAGCGAGACTCGAAAGACAAATGCAGCGAACACAGCGAGCGAGAGCGGCAGTTAGTTTTGTTCATCTCTAGTAATGTATGTAATGTAATGTATGTATGTATGCATGTATGTATGTAGGCTAAATTATGTATGTATGTAATGTACGTATGTACTCACATGAATTTAGTGCAAACAAACATGCGGGGTGACATGCTACTTAATGCAAACTAAAGGAGTAATGCAGGAACGCAAAGTGACGTATTATAATACAAATAAACGTACTGCAATGAAAAGTAACGTACCGTACACTGCAATGAATAGTAGGTAAGATGCAACATATATTGCAAAGAAATGTACCGCAATGCAAAGTGTCAGACTGCAATGCAAAGTGATGTACTGCAATGGAAGTAAATGAATTGCAATGTAAAGCAATGCAAAGTGACGTACAGTACTGTCAAGCATTGAATTATACTGTAATTCGACGAAACATACTGCAATGTAAAAAAATGTTCTGCAATGCAAAGAAATGCAGCCCTTCTGCAATGCAAGAAAATGTACTGTAATGCAAATTGCATACTGCAATATAATGTACTGAATTGCAAAGTAATTTATTAAAATGTGGAGTGGCGTATTGCAGAAAGGTACTGCAGTACAAAGCAATACAACTGCAACGCGAAGCAACACAATGCAATAGAAAGTCTACTGCAGTTGAAAGTGACATAAAGTATATATGGAAAAAGTATGCTGTAAAAGAAAGTAACGTATTGTGAGGTGACTTGTAATAGAAAGTAACATACTTTAATACAAAGCAAAGTAATGATTTGTAAATGGACGTAGGCTACTACAATGCTGAAACGTTATTGTAAAACGATGTCCTGTACTCTGCTGGATGTTTGACAGAAATTGTTACATACAAAGAAAATAATTATGACTATTAAATATCATAAGTGTATGTGGATGAATTAATTTAGAATTTTATTAAAACATGATGGTAGAGACTGGATTAATCTTGCTCATGCTCAGGATAGGGACCGATGGCGGGCTTATGTGAGGGCGGCAATGTACGTCCGGATTCCTTAAGGCAATAAAAAATCAGTAGTGAAATTTTCATAAAATAGGCCTATGTAATATAATAAATTTTTAGATAAGGTAGGCCCTACTTAAATATGATTAATTTAACATTGGTAATATAGGGCCTCTGATCTTATCTTAGCCTAAGAGTAGATGGAATACCAAACCAGAAAATAGATGTGTATAGATCTCTACAGAATTTGACAAAATAAATCAGACCAAGCTGAAGTATCATCCAGCTGTCAGTAGAAAATATTAGAAGATCACGTAAGAGATGGCGTGGCGAATTTTGAATCAAGGAGGCGATACAGTCCTAATTGCTTAATTCTTGTAGATATGGATAATAAACTGAAAAATCATAGGATGAAGTAACATCTTACTAAACTTGTTTATAAATACAAACGTGATGACAGAATGAATTTAATCTAACAGAGGTGCAGTTGAAATTCTATTGTGGGAATTTTTTTCTAACTAAAAGTTAGAATTTATAGAACAGTTATATTACCGGTTGTTCTGCATGGTTATAAAACTTGGACTCTAACTTTGAGAGAGAACCAGAGGTTAAGAGTGTTCGAGAATAAAGTGCTTAGGAAAATTTTTGGGGCTAAGAGGGATGAAGTTACAGGAGAATGGAGAAAGTTACACAACACAGAACTGCACGCATTGTATTCTTCGCCTGACATAACTTAATTAGAAACATTAAATACAGACGCTTGAAATGGGCAAGGCATGTAGCACGTATGGGCGAATCCAGAAATGTATATAAGTTAGAGTGTTAGTTGGGAGGCTGAAGGAAAAAAAGACTTTTGGGGAAGCCGAGACGTAGATGGGAGGATAGTATTTAAGTTAAATGGATTTGAAGGAGCTGGGATATAATGGTAGAGACTGGATTAATCTTGCTCAGGATAGGGACCGATGGCGGGCTTATGTGAGGTCGGCAATTAACCTTCGGGTTCTTTAAAAGCCCTCTGTAAGTAACAATACACTTTTCTTTCGCTATATCGAAAGAAACTAATTCTGGCTATTTTATCATGATCTCTCCGTAGAAAACTTCTCAAATTTCACTTAACGTCTTGTTATTGTAAGTTAAATCCTTTAAGGAAGACAGTCATGTTCTTAGAAAGTGGAATCCTCTTATGCAGTGAGGTTTCCTGTACGGTTTCGTAATTTAAAGCGAACCTGAACTGTAAACATGGCAGTTTATAAACTATTATTTTTGAGTTCATGATTTCGCGAGAAAATTGACTAATGCAGTTAGGTTAGGTCCATGTAATCGCTTGTAAAGCATGCTCTCATATCGGATTATGGCAGCTTCCAACTTCGATCCTTTAAATCCACTTCACGTGTGTATAGTGCGCCGACACAAACCACGCATGTTGGGCTCCATTCGGCGCATTAACACTCCTCTCTGCTGTGAAAGGGAAACAAGCCCACTAGCTATAGCAGAGGATATTGGCCACTTGCTGTTGCTCATCAGGTTATTCATTCTGTGTAACCGGGTTCGATTTTTAAGTGGAAATTTATTTTCTACTCATAATAATAATAATAATAATAATAATAATAATAATAATAATAATAATAATAATAATAATAATAATTTATTTTAGCTGGCAGAGTTAATGCCGTAAGGCCTTCTCTTCCACTCAACCAGCAAAAACTATACATAAATATGAATGAACTTACAAGCTACAAAGAATACAACAATTTGATCTACAAAGAATACAAAAATTTGATTTCGATAAAAGTTACGTGTAGGTATACCCTACAAGAGTTACTTATGAATTAAACAGTAAAATACTATGAACTGTTAAATAAACAAAGAAATACAAACTGTGTAGCACAATTAAACTAAAATACATAGAATGTTAATATATTTCAAGTAATGTTAGGAAGAGATTTTTATGAGACATTTGTGAAAATACAGCACTATCAGGATGCATGTCTAAAGAGAGAAGTTACCATAGTCAGTGATAGTTTAAGTCAGTATAATTAGAGTGAATTGATAAGAAGGTTATCCTTTAAAATATTTTTAAAAGTGTTTATTGTCTTGCAGCCCCTAATACTTTGTGACAAGGAATTCCATTGTCGCGAGGTGGGGACTGTAAAAGATGATGAATAACGAGATGTTCTATGAAGAGGTATAAGCTTATTTAGCGTGCCACAGAGAAGTGATCTGGTATTTACGTCATGGTTAGAAGATAGATAAGAGAAGCGAGACGAAAGGTATTTTGATGTTGAGGTGTGCAGAAATCGAAAGAGTAAAGACTAAGGGTGCTATTCATAGACATTTCGCAGCACGCGCTACGAGCGTGCTAAACTAGCCCCGGCTATCCACTGGTTGTACAGAATTCAAATCATATCCTATCGCTAACACTGGTTTATGAATACTAAAAACGCTGATCATCCACCGGAAGCCCGCGCTAAAAATGTCTATGAATACGGCCCAAAGAGTGTGAAGTTCTACGTCTTTAAGTCGGAGCCACGAAAGACTTGCTTAGGAAGTAGATGTGTCTCTCATGTGTTGTGTTAAAAATTACTTGCAAGGTAAAGGACGCGAAGAACTACAGGGAGACAAAGAATGAATATCTATGGCAGAATTCACCAAATATAAATACAAGTTGACGAATGTCATATATTTACCCATTGTGAAAAGCTCATTTTCTTTTCATAAAGTTTCTTAATCTCTGCCAGTCGTGAAGTTAATAGACTAATTTGAAGATTGTATTTCTATTCATCAACTCAGATGACACAATGAAATCGTTTATAGGCCATTCGTTATCTCGTGAAACTCACCTTCTTTTGAGGGGACGAAGGAATTGGACTGGGAAGCTTCCCTCCCTCGCTACGCTTCCACTTGGAGCTAGTTGACTCACCCCCAAGTAAAGTAGTTCTTACTATGAGCTACAGCGCACGCATGGATTTGGTTTCAGGAAATAACGAATGGCCTATAGCTACTTCTGTACAGTTGGCCATCCTTATCAACTGGGTGAAAATAATTAGTGTGTTTCTAACACATTATGCTTTCTTTTTTTCTTTCTCTGCTTAACTTCACCTCTTTTTAGACGTACCACTGCGGATAGAGGAGTGAGATTTATCCAGGCGTGTAATTTCAATGTTTGCCTGAGGGGTGGCAAGATATTTATAGAAGACTTTATGGGCTATATCGCGTGTCGTGCTCACTCCCTATTTCCTCTGAAATGAACTATTTTCCGTACCGCAAAACTGGGGTAAACTTGATCATAAAGGAAAGGATTTAAACTATGGTATTAGATGTACCGAATATATTTTTAAAGTTAATTATATTTTCCCCAACTTCTTAAGTTTTCTTTTTTGTTATTTTGTCAGAAATAGGCCTGATATCACGGTTCAATTTGTTTTGTTTTTCGGTCGAGTTTACCCCACTTTACAGTACATTTCCAGTTTCCACACATAAGCCTAGTTGTATTCTTACCCAACATATACGATACGTGAATTACATGCACTTGCAGTTAATAAGACGTAGGTGCGAAGAAGTGAACATACTACGCGATTTTATTGATTATTACACTTTTATTACGTCACACTACTATTAACCAATAAAACGGTACGACACGACGTGTTTCAATCAATCATGGCTGCTTATCCTACAATTTTTATCACCTTCCTAGTATTTGTTTTATTACCACCTCTTCAGTATTTGTTTCTTTGTTTGCCAACATTATACTTTCAACGATATGAAAGGTGCACTGCAATTGCAATAAATTGTTCCTTCTGCTAATGTCAGTTGTTTGTTCTGTTCATTCTTCAGTTCTTGGTTCTTGCTGTCATGTTGTACAGTCCGCGTCACCGTTTTTGGCGTGTGAAATAAGTAATGGGAACGTTAAGTACAAGTGTTTTACCTTTGCCGCAATAAGTCTGACAAATGTGTTTGGCAAATGGCTGATGTGAAGTGTATAGGAAGTGGTACCATTCTCAGTTGCACTAGCAACATGCTCACAAACTGGGCACTATACTCTAGGACAGACGCCAAAAACGCTGACGCCAGCTATACTTCAAAGTGTTGTTACTTCTGCTGATGTTTCAATTGTTACTTCAGCTCATTCTTCTGGTGTTTTTGTTTATGTTGTTAATGCTTTTGTTAATGCTTCAGTTGCAATATGTTCTCATGGTGTAGTTATTGTTTCTACTTAAGAATCTGATCTTTTGTTTGTTTGTTTGTTTGTTGTTGCGTCTGCTGATGTTTTATTTGTTGCTTCTGTTCATTTTGTTGCATCTGCCGATGCTACAGTTGTTGCATCTGTCCATGATTAAGTTGTTTCTGCTCATGCTGTGATGTTTTTTATTTTGTTGTATATGCTGTTCCCTCATTTGTCACTTCCTTTCATGCTTCTAATGAGTTTTTTTGTTTTATCTTTTGCGCCTGCTAATTCTTCAGTTGTTTCTGCTCATGCTTAATATGTTTCAGTTTATTTTGTTGATTTAGTCACTTTTGCTTATGCTTCTGGTGTTGTTTCAGCTGATACTGATATTTTGCTTTTAATCATGCTTATGATATTGTTGCACCAGTTTCTGCTGATTTTATTCTGCTTACAATTTTGCTGTAGCTTGTTCTGTAATTACGTCTGCTCAAGTTTTTGATGCTGATACTGTTTTTGCTTCTGCCGATTCTGCTACTGTTGTGGTTTTTCCTGATGCTTTTGTGCTCTTGTTGCTTTCATTTACTAACGCTGCTGATTCTTTTTTGCTGGCTTTGTTACTTTATTTACTGCTACTTCTACTGATGCTTTTGATATTGTTATTTCTGCTGTTGTTAACGTCGTTGGATGTTTCTGATGATTGGTCCCAGACTGTGATGTGACTGAAAATACTAATAGTGAAAACCCAGCTTGAAACTTTATTTTCAAACAGCGTGAAAGCTCATGATGTACTCATCAAGATGAGCGACAGCGTTGTTGCATTGTCCCCATTACTGCGAATTGTTATGAAACCGCAATAAAACTCGTGCGGTTTTGAGGGCAGACCTGTTATGAATTCAATGCACTTTGCACACATGCGAAGCCGTAGAGGCGGACAGCTGCATGGAGACGTATTGCAGCTTCGACCTTAACGCGTTGGTTTGCTTGTTATGTCAGCCCTGGTTATGATATCACGACTGCTTTCTGCTCTTTTTGCCTGCACGCTGAAATTTCGTAATAATGAGTGTTGACAACGCGTGCAAATAAATTCGCGTTTCATTTTCAGGGCTTAAAAGGATGGACGTGCGATGTGAGCTGTGTGAAGTTATAATCGCCCTAATTAGTCCGCGTGGGTGGGAGGGGACGGCGGACTGCAACAGGGCGTGCATCACAGCGGGCAAATATAGAATTTAAAAATAAAATTGTATTTTATACTCAATTTAAAAAAAAACAGTAGTCTATACTTGGATCATTGGACCTAGCTGCCAAAGACTGAGCCGAAACTATCAAGGGATTGGTTCGATTTCTTGGAATTTGGGGAAGACAAGCGACATTTTTGTTTGCAGCGTTCGTTCCCAGTCATTGTGTCCTTCTTGTTAATTTTATTTCACTACATATACAGTAGGCTTACTACTCACCACACGTTTGGATTAGACTTTTCTCCTGTCGGTGTAAAGGAACGAAAATTAAAAAGCTCGCAGGTTTCGAAGGTAGGAACAACCTGCCTCTAGATGCGAAAACAGGATGAGATAAAAAAGTGTGCTACTGTTCCTTTTTAATTGTTCATTTAACGACTTTCTATCAACTGTGAGATACCTATAGTAGATGGAATTGGCGATAGTGAGGTGGTATTAGAAGAAATGAGTCCGAAAGATTTACCATGAGATTATCGAACATTCGCTTTATTGTTGGGTAAAATTTGGATAAGCGTCCAACCTTGTTTCAAAATGATGGTAACATTTTCATATGATTATTATTATTATTAAGTAAGTAGGCCTATTAATGAGAAATTAACATGATAAACGTCATTTTGTATTGAGATTCTGGCTGATAGGCCTACATCTATTATCAGGCAGTAGGCTACATCTCACTTGACGAGGAAGAACATTTCAAGTTTGATTAGTATTAACGTACTGGTCAGCGATGTATATAAACGAGGAAGAAAGAAACTGACCACTCTATCCCATTTTCTCCTGTCTTAGTTGCGTCACAAGTGATGCCTTGTTGTCATTTATGAGGTTCCGACCAGTCTTCGGACTGCTGGCTGAGCATACGTCATTTGATAGCTAAACTTTGAAAGTTTCAAGTTCTGAGTTTGGAAAGCGTATTATTTGTGTTGCCATGAGAGACATTATTCAAAATGGCAACTCTACAACATAAATCGTTTTGGGTTCTATAGCTTGCGAAATTAAATTCAGTAACATTCATCCATTGTGTTCTGCCCAAGGGCAGGTCTTTCACTGCAAACCCAGCAGAGCAATTGGATGGAAATATAGATTGATGGATGAATGAATGGAGATATGGACGGTTGGGTGGAGATATAGATTGATAAGTGGATGGAGATAAGGAGGAGAGAACGGGTGAATATATGGATTTGTAGGTGTGTAGAGATGGAAGATGGGTGAAGATATGGATGTGTAGGTGTGTAGAGATGGAAGATGGGTGAAGATATGGATGTGTAGGTGTGTAGAGATGGAAGATGGGTGAAGATATGGATGTGTAGGTGTGTAGAGATGGAAGATGGGTGAAGATATGGATGTGTAGGTGTGTAGAGATGGAAGATGGGTGAATATATGGATGTGTTGGTGTATAGAGATGGAAGATGGGTGAAGATATGGATGTGTAGGTGTGTAGAGATGGAAGATGGGTGAAGATATGGATGTGTTGGTATATAGAGATGGGATATGGGTGAAGATATGGATGTGTAGGTGTGTAGAGATGGAAGATGGGTGAAGATATGGATGTGTAGGTGTGTAGAGGTGGAAGATGGGTGAAGATATGGATGTGTAAGTGTGTAGAGATGGAAGATGGGTGAAGATATGGATGTGTTGGCGTATAGAGATGGGATATGGATGAAGATATGGATGTGTAGGTGTGTAGAGATGGAAGATGGGGGAAGATATGGATGTGTAGATGTGTAGAGATAGAAGATGGGTGAAGATATGGATGTGTAGGTGTGTAGAGATGGAAGATGGGTGAAGATATGGATGTGTTGGTGTATAGAGATGGGATATAGGTGAAGATATGGATGTGTAGGTGTGTAGAGATGGAAGATGGGTGAAGATGTGGATCGAATGGTTAGAGATACGTTTGGTTAATGGGTGGAAATATGAATGGGGTGGAGATATGGATGAGTGGGTTGATGGAGATATGGAAGGATGGATGGGAGGAGATATGGATAGATAGATGAGCGTAAATATGGATAGTGGGTAGAGATAGCCTACAGATGAATGAATGTATTGGTGGAGAGATGGTGGATGAGTGGGTTGGTGAATAATACAAAATATTAAAATTAATATAATTTAGAAGGAAATCAAAGACCTCGCTTGTAATATCTCGAAGTATTTTAAGTGAACACGAGAAAGACAGGGGCTCAACTGCTTCACGTATGATGTGAAGATGGTAGTGCGTACTGTATATGGACAAGCAGACCAGAGCCCATCTGTTCACAAGATGGAGTTCGGAGATTGTTTCAGAGTCAACAAGAGCCAGATAGCATCTAATGAAACAGCAGTGGTAGGGCGAAAAATGAAGGGAGAATGAACTAGGGGAGGGGAACTGCAGATAGATTGAGACAGGACGAGAAACAGAACTCGTGACTCTGCTCCTCTTCTCAGGCTGCTGATTTACGATTATTTCTGGATGATCGACGATCCTCGGAAAACGATATTTGTCTTAATAACAGACCTAAGTAAATGATGCATAAGTAATAAGAAATCACTTATGACTTTCCTATTTCCAGTAAAGTAACAAAACTGTGTGTACTAGAAACTATTCAGAGTAATGTAATAGCCTATACGGTACTTTACTTCATGCATGTCCGTTTAACGTTAGCAGGGAAAGGATTTCTATGTATTAAATACATATTTACTAATATAGCTAGTATCAATTACATTTTGCATTATTTTTATGTTTCACAATATGTAGAGTTGAAAAATGCTACTTTTATTTCCAGTAGCTATTTCTCCATATTTCAGAGCTTAGTACATATTTTAATTAATTTCCATATATTTTTTTATATTTCACATAAAAACAGTCTTCTATATTATATTAAGCTTGGCAATAAAATAAAACAAAATTCCATTAACTTTTAAAAAATATAGCTATCTAACAATAGAGTAATTCCTTTAATATCAGAGTTATTTGAAAATTAAAAGTCTCTTAACAATGGGAAAGCAAGTTAAGAAACTGTATTATTTTAATTTTGAAGTTTGTAACAGAAAACAGATGTGCAGCACTACAGTATGCCAGTCAGAATACACACTGGTTCATTAATTATTCTAAAATTACTGTAAATATGCCAGAAGTACCACATTCAACCACTTTAAAATTAAGAAGTTACATTTCAGAATTTAAAGATGATGGTTTATCGACTGACAAGAAGATATTATTTGTAATTTGTGTAAGTGTGCAATATCTACGCAAAAGTTCCTGGTGCAACAATATATTCAAACCAGTAACATCAGGCTAACAAGCAACGAAACACCAAGCAGAGACAATGATTGTGTCTAAAGAATCAACAACATCTCTGTTCAGAATATTCTTTGTTGTGAATAGTTTGATTAAACTGTACTAATAGCCTATTAATTTTAATGTAGATAGTCATTTTTTTATCATTTTTAAGTTCATATTTAATTCCATATTTTAATAGGAATAAGTACATAATATATTTACGTATTTCATACATTTTGGTGCATATAAATCCGTTCACTGACCATGAGCATGAAAAGACCGATTGTCAACAACGAGTTGCTCACATCACAGAGTGCTCCAACTGATAACATGACGAGGTTTGAGCAACTCTGCAATGGGGATAGTAAGGGGAATCGAAATCTCAGAAAATCTGCCCCGCATCATTTGAACATTACAGCATAGCAGGCAGTCGAACATGGGATCCTTCGGTAAGAAACAGTAGCTACACTGAATCAACTAACACGATTCCTAGGCCTATGTACTATTTTTATATTTCTTTTTGGCCTATAATTTAGGTTTAACGTATGCACTGTGTATATTTCTAGAAATGTGTCCTATGTAGCCTACGTATTTTTTCTAGGGAACGCAAAAAATATTCTTTCTTTCTTTCTTTCTTTCTTTCTACCATTCACACCGGCTTATGAATGAATTAGGCTAATATATTTGTCATTAAGCAATACCTTTTTTGGTGAGGTCGTACTTCACGATTAGTAGGCTATAGAACCTACAGTGCCCTCTCCCCGTTTTACAACGCAAGTCATTAGGTCGTTAATTGTTATAATTTATTATTACATTTCTTCCACTCTTTCTTTTTTTGTCCGTCATCATTTCTTTCAACTAACTTTGTTCCTCTTCCATTACTACACCAAAATATTATACTACTCTGTACTCTCTTCCTCTTTGGCATATTTCCCTTCACTTCACATCTCTATTTATTTGCACTTTTAGACCTCATTGCTGTTTCACATTTATACTTTATTTTAGGTCTTAATTTTCTTTTCTTTCGATTTATTTCCCCTCCACACCATTTCCTTAAGTCACACTGATTTTTCCCTTCTTTTCCCCTCTTCCTTCATCAATGTTTCCTGCTCTATCTCCTACCTCCATCACTCTACTTTTCGACAACCTCGATTTGGTTTTAGTTCTTTCAGTCTCTTCTGAATGGCCCCCAGTTGCTGTCCACTATTTTCCTTCGATTGCATTGTGGGCATACCTGTTTATAATCCACTGCGATGTATAGAAGGCCATATTGTTGGAGTAATGCTAGAACCACCGATTAGACAACACAGGACAAACATATGTCCCGTGGAAGAAATATTGTATAAATCTCTTCCTGTAGTACTTGTACATAAGAATAAGAAACTTTTGTGATGTTATTAATTTATACCTGAGAAGTAACAATCTTATAAATATTATTACTACATTTACCTAGCATCGAGACTCATAAAACACTTACATTTTAGTAAGGTCTATCAGCCTGACAAAGTAGGGCCGTATAGTCTAACACCAGTAGGCCTATGTGTTTTACAGACCAGGTAGTCTCCGCTGAACAACTCGATCGGTTTCGAGGTGATAATCCAGATATTCCCGCGCACGAACACATACAAAGGGATCAATAAATGCTAGAGGATAAGAAAATCTTCAAGCGGCTTTCGCTCAACAGGTGAGGATCTTTGCAACACACGTAACT
Source organism: Periplaneta americana (assembly GCF_040183065.1). NCBI lineage: Eukaryota > Metazoa > Arthropoda > Insecta > Blattodea > Blattidae > Periplaneta > Periplaneta americana. The sequence continues at coordinate 162,110,832 of NC_091119.1, forward strand.
TGCAATTACTTGTCACGTATTAACGGTAACTTACACAATTCTGATGGTAAATATCCATCTCGCATTTCATTTTGATAAACATATTGGTGTAGGTCGCATCTCGGAACTGAGCGACTTTCTAATTGCTGACAGATACTGTCAGTTACTCTTCTTAGAATTTGTGAAAGTTAAGATCATTTATGCCATTTTGAATCGTGTTCCTTCGTATTGTTCTCTCTGTTTCAGTAGATCTATGCAGGCTAATTTTAGCTGAGTTGTTTGAATAAGATAATATAGGTCCTACCCTCTTATAATAAGAGCTCTAAAGATTCTGCTTGCACGTAACGTATGTAGGGCTAAATCTATGACGTGGGCCTCCCTGTTTTATTCCCCTCTTCCAGAAAGCAGGGCTAAGAATTTTATCACCTTTTAAAATCCATCTCTGTCGACAGAATTTGAACCCGCGAATCTGGATTACAACGACTACATAGTGTTTTCAATTGTTTAATTTTTAATCAAAAAACTTATCAACACATCTTCTTGGGATTATTGTTTTCAGTGTATAAGTTTAGCCTAATCTAGGGAAGCTGTTTTCTTGTAACAGATCTAAATAGTCTCTGCGGTGTCTAAGTGGCCAGACCATCGGCCTGTCACACAGACAGTTTGAGTTCGAGTCCCGGTTAGACCTGGAATTTTGCAGGCCGCAGTTGGGATTCTTCCATTTCCACACTTTAGACATCAACATCATTTTGTCCGATGTCCATTCCATTATTATTCCATAGCATCCCCCAAAGACTGACTGGCAACGCATGGAGGGAGGCGGTCTAAGGGCTAGTGTGGTTGCCTGCTCGAAACCTGGATACGCGGCGAACCTTAGTGTAGTCATCCGGTCTAGGTTGGGAATGCGTCTACATAGAAGTGTAAAAGATTTAATAGGTCGTAGCACTGGGTCGTTATGTCCCACCTAGAGAAATAATAATAATAATAATAATAATAATAATAATAATAATTCATTCATTCATTATTAGCACTACAGCCCATGAAGGGCCTGGCTTCCTTAATCAGTAGAAACCATTCATCTCTATCTCGAGCCCGTTGTCTCCATCTCTTGCATCCAACTCTCCGCAGATCATCCTCCACATCCTGAAGCCACCTCAGCCTTGGTCTTCCTCTCCTGGGTGTCCATATAATGCCCGTTTAGGTAGTCGGCCTTCTGGCACACGTTCAAGATGTCCCAGCCATCTAAGTATGCCTTTCTTAATGAAGGAAACTATACTCGGTTCTCCATACAGTTCCATTAGTTCTTTATTTGTTCTACTTCTAAACTGACCATTTTCAAAATGGGGACCATATATCTTTCTCAGGACTTTTCTTTCCCAAACTGCTAGCATATTTTCATTATTTATTGTTAAAACCCAAGCTTCGCTAGCATATGTAACCACTGGTTACTTTCATGAGGATAATAATAATAATAATAATAATAATAATAATAATAATAATACACCGGGGACAGAGTATCTAGAGGCTTGGAGACCGTTACTTTTAAGTGGTCCGACCACCCTCTCCTCCCGCACTAGCAGGTACGGTATCATTCATCTGCAAAACATTTTCTGAACGGAAGTTGTTGTATTATGAGAGCACAGCTGAATCAGTGAAAGTAAGTGGTCAACGTTTTTAGTTAGTAGTGCAACGAAAGATTCTGCTGTGTGCGGGTTCTTCCCCAGTGACGTCACTGAAGCCTCTAGTTACTCTGTCCCCGGTATAATAATAATAATAATAATAATAATAATAATAATAATAATAATAATAATAATAATAATGGGATCCAATAACCGATACGTCTAAATATAACTAGGCTATCCTAAATGTTAAGGTAGGCAACCTACTTATTTCCACACTTTGGAGAGCAGAAAAACACTTTTCAGATCTTTTATAAAGTAAAATAGACCTTACCGTAGAAGTTTTTAAGGGAACGAAATACTGTATGCGAACCCCCTACCTCACTTACCCCCTGGCCAAACGCCAAGCATAAGCTTCAAGAGTTAAGAAGTAAAGGCTTCCCACGTACTGTCTATGAAGTCCCAAAGGGATGTGGAGGTAATGCTCCCCTGCTTTCATAACCTCGGCACTAGGAGGAAAAAAGTGGCAGCATCACCCTCGTGTCGCTTTACCCCGGGGAAAGGACCCTCCCCGTTCATTCGACAGGAGGTTGAACATAGTAGCCGCTCTCAAGAGAAGCTCCGTCGCCTCGGCCTGGAGTCGCACCTAGTGCACAGCAATTAACCCTACTGAGTTAGGCCTATCTGTAGTGAATTGAATTCAATTGGATTATTTATTTATGTCGACAGTACCGAACAGGTACTTTGGACAAAGTCACGTAAGTCTACATACAGAAGACTATGCTAAGATGCTTACATAAAAGTAATTTACTGTACGCCTACAAGAAAACTTATTTAAAAACCAAATTATTTACACAATTAAAAATTTTCTGTAGGCTACATTAAAGATGGAGTTTGAAGGGGTTTGGAATTAACCAGCTCTTCAAAACAACGTTAGGGTTTATATTAACTACTTTCGAAAGTTGATTGTCAAATAGACTGCTTAGACTGTGATCTTTTTTAAAATATAATTTTTCTAATATAGCCTAGGCCTATGATTTTTATTTTTAATATACTGTATACATTTTCTCTATTATTTTAATAATTCCTTCGATTCACATTGCTGTATTTGTTTGACTCTTAGAATTGCATGTAACTAAACTAAACTAAACTTGTCTTCATTATTATTATTATTATTATTATTATTATTATTATTATTATTATTATTATTATTATTATTAATATTATTAGGGCCTATTATTATTATTAATATTATTATTATTAGGGCGTATTATTATTATTATTATTATTATTATTATTATTATTATTATTATTATTATTATTATTATTATTATTATTATTATTATTATTTGCATCTTGTTCCTGTATTGCTGTTACATTTGCTATTGTTCTTATATTGGTTGAGTCTAACTCTGCCAGTAGAAATAGGTATATATTAAATAAATAATTAGCCCTAAATCTAGTAAAATCAATAGAATGGGCATCGTCTGGTAATTCTTCAAACATATCCACAGCTATTGAATTAAACCAAGTTCTAGATTTGTGAATCTGATATTGGAGGTAACGTAGAAATAACTGTGCGTTGTTTGATAATTTTAATTAAACAATATAGGCCTAATATTTAGGCTATGGGCTACATTTATAATTTTCAGTATTCTTTTTCAAATAGACTAAATCAAGTGTGAGGTGAAAGGAGCAAATAATATAGAGTAGCCTACTTTATTATTATTATTATTATTATTATTATTATTATTATTATTATTATTATTATTATTATTACCAGCTGAAAGCACCCGGCGTTGCCCAGGTTTTCCTTTCTGCTTCTGTTTTTAATTACTTATACGCCAAAATATTTTTAATAACAAATATGTTTTTATTTTCGCATCAACTGATAGCCTACATAGTCTAGGCCTAGGCTGCAGGAAAATTATTGAGATGTTTCAAAATTAAATTTGAAGACTAAATGTTTTCAGCATCCTTCATACAGAAAAGTCCAACGTCTGTCTGTAGTTAGAGATTGCTTCTAAATTATTGAAGGGATTTTGATCACATATTTATGAATACGTGCGCTGAGGAAGGAGGCAAGGAAATGCTGTTTTATTTATTTATTCTAACACAGACATCAGTATACAGAGATGGATAATTATAGGATAGGTAGGCCTATAATATAAATGTAATGAAGTGTTAACAACAATTTAATTGATTGAAATATAACAGGAATTGAATCAGTTAAAATATAGGCCTAGGCCTAAATATTATAAGGATGAGAAATAGATTAACAACATGTAATTAATTGAAATACAGATGATGCAAAATTGTCAGACAGTCCTTTAAAATGTTGACAACAATATGCAATGGAGTCTTAAATGGAATTTTCAGCTGAGGTGATTCCATGTTATTTTTGGGATAGCTCCTCTTCTACCAAATAGAAGATACCAGACAATCGTCCTGCAGGGAGGAAATTCTCAAGCAGATCCTCAAAAAGTTGGAGGAAAATTGGGTTGATCTTCAAGTCTCTGACATAAATTGAAGTTTCAGGTCTAACTTGCGGAGCAAACTTTCAAAACCTGATATGTCCATTTTCAGAAAATGCTACAAATATATCTCTGCAATAAACTGAGGGTTTTCTATGGTAAAATTTTATATGAATCTATGGCAAAAAAAATAATCTTTAATATGTCACCAATCCAGACGTTTGAGATGGGCAGGGCATGTAGCACGCATGGGCATATAGAGTGTTAGTTGGGAGGCCGGAGGGAAAAAGACCTTTAGGGAGGCCGAGACGTAGATGGGAAGATAATATTAAAATGGATTTGAGGGAGCTGGGATATGATGATACAGAATGGATTAATCTTGCTCAGGATAGGGACCAATGGCGGGCTTATGTGAGGGCGGCAATGAACCTCCGGGTTCCTTAAAAGCCAGTAAGTAAGTATGTCACCATATAAAATATTTTGTGCGAGATCGTGCGTATTTGCTTCTTTTCCGCACAGAACCAATACGCAGTAAGTGTGATACCACATTCAGTATTCCCAACGTAACACACATAACAATTTCCCTCTTCTTACCGCTTAAGTGCGACATTCATTTTACTGCTTTAGGCTTTTAACATATTATTTTAGAGACGTTTAACATAGTAATAATTATAAATTGGAAACTTACCACTGCAATTTCACCTAAATTGCAATGTTAATTATTGTTTTTAAATATTTGCAAAAATTAAGTAAAGTCTACTACTCCACGAAACTTATTGCATTCCTGATACAAGTAACATTAAGGAAGCCGTGAAAAAATCAACAAGATTCCAGATGCGGATGTTATTACTGCAATATGTTATATAAATAATATTGCTAAAATATTAAAATGAAAAATAAATAATTACATAATCTTACCGTTTGTTTTAAGTTCGCATTTATAGACTGGGGGGAAAAAAAAGACAGACGTATATCACGGCCTGCTGGAGTATAGTAAACACAGAAAACATTTTATAGCAACAATGTTGAAGAAAGATATTTTGGTTTTCCGAAGTTGTCGTCATTAAACAGAAACCAAGATCGAGATTTCATTGCAACTAATTAGAAATTCGTCTTTCAGGTATGTAATAAACGATCTTCGCACAAAATAATGTACGATACACAAGCGGTATGTTTGTTTTCATGTTCTCGGAAATTAAAAAAGCTCAACTACGTTTCGCTTTTTCAATCTTTTCCTCGAACATGAAAACGTCAACATACCGCTCTTGTAACGCATATTACTATTGTTTATTGCAGAGATGTAAGTTTTTGGCATCTAAATTGTATTTTCTGAAAATGGACATGTTAAGTTTTGAAAGTCTGCTCCTCACTTACATTAAAAATGAAGAAGACGTTTGTTTGCCACCACGTAATCTGCTATTCGACATAATCCCCTCCATAGCTACTGTCGATTTTTTTACTTGGTTATATAACGACGCTGTATCAATTGCTAGGTTATTTAGCGTCGTTGGGAGTGATGATAGGGAAATGGTATTTGGCGAGATGAGGCCGAGGATTCGCCATAGATTACCTGACATTCGTCTTACGGTTAGGGGAAACCTCGGAAAAAACCGAACCAGGTAATCATCCTAAGCGCGGGTTCGATTCTCGCCAGAACGAAACTCCGGATCGGCAGCAAACATTCTCATGGGGACAGATAAAAAAGTTAATTGATTTTTTTCTACCATGTTAAGTAAGCTTAAGCTTATATAAATTTTGGCCTCTCGAACGCAATTACGAGGCTCCCCTCCCCAGAGAGTAAGTTTCCTGGGGCCGTTTACAGAAATAGAACAGTATTTCATGGAAAGATTTATTGAAACAGATACGGCTATTGTTGAGCTATTTTTCAACATATTCCGAACCGGAATTGGGACATTTTTCATACTGTAGGATCAATAGAGAGGTGCAGACGACTGTTCCACACTGGTTCCGATCCTGAGTGGCAGACTTCTACGACACAAGGATACAAATTTGATCCCATGGTATGACAAATGTCTAATTTCCGGTGGAGAGTATGTTGAAAAATAGTTCAACAATATCTGTATCTGTTCCATTAAATTTTTCCATGAAATTATGTTTGTTTTTTGTAAACTTCCTCCAGGGAATCCTACTTTCTGGGAGGCCCTCGTAATTGCGTTCGAGTGGCCAAAATTTGTATAAGCACTTGTTTTAACATTATTAACATGATAGAAGAAAAAAAAAATTTTATCTGCCCCCATAAGAATGTTTGCTTGTAAGCTACGTCGGTGGCTACTATTGAACTTAAAGTATCAGTTAGATGAAGATGGACATTGATAAGATACGAGTAGGCCTACTAGGGATGGGCACCTGCGCCGTTTTTGCTCTGAGAGATTTCCGCAGTTTATAGTCTAGGCCTAGTGATTGGCATGTTTTTTGCAAGCTCCTCTTGCTGTTAGTGCTGTTGTTGAACTGGACAGTAGGCTATGTAGGCTATAGGCCTAACGGTTATAGTATAACCAAATCTATAGTGCTCGGGAAAAGTGGCACAAGTCAAAAATGTTAATTTTACAGGAGAAGGAAATAAATTGTCTTCACACAGGTTTATGTCGATTTGATTTTTTCTGTATGAATTATTGTGATGGGATAAATGCTTATGTCTCTTTTCCCATGCGAGCAGATATTCCGTAAGTTGTCAATAAATTAATAAAAACATTTTGTGGAAACTGACTTAACTTATGTTACTTTTCCCAAGCACTGCAGAAATGAACCAATCTTGTTATCTTGTTCCTTCATTGACAGTTTACTACATCTTTCAAGGGAGAAAATGTAGACCTGGGAATAACTTTAGAATCTGTTTAGATAAGTTTTTAATGAAGATAAATTTAATCGCATAATAATTTTTAAATAATTGTGAGATAAATGTATAGGCCTATTTTATTTTACGAAAAACTGGATAAATATTTTCTGAGTTATAAGTATGTGGTTCTTTCCATCCATTTCATAAACTGCAATGAACGATTACTTCATATAGACTACAGTAAGTTATAGAATCAAGAATAAGATCGTGGAGTTGGGAATACTTTGGAAAGAAACTAGCCTCGTTTAATAGTTTCATGGGTCATAAATATAAACACAAGTAATTTTTAACTCTTGTTAGCAACCCTTAAAACACTATTTCTTTGCTTTTCAATGAGTGGGGGAAAACAATAACGATATTTTTCTTTGAAAATTTATAATCTTATTTGATTAAACAAATTAAATTATACAGTAAATGTATAGACTCCTCTACAAGCATACAATCAATGAAACAGTCAAGAACTAACAATTCACTGATCAGATACATCTGTTATTTTTCCCCCCCACTTTCTGTGAGTTATTTTCTTCTCCACCCAGACCCTATGCTACTTAAATAGGCTATTTATATTTCGAAGTCAACACACTCTAGGCCTACGAGTTGTTGTTTAGTTAACTGTCCGAAGACATTTCTGAACCTCTCAAGTCCTACCAAGAAGGCACCACTTATGAGGCAACTAGGCCAGGAGATAATGGGGTAGGGTGGCCTCACTCTACCTGTGTAGTGAAAAATGAATTAGACCCACTATTATAATACTATTAATAGCTATGTCGTATAGTTTAGAAATTATAGGCGTGTCAAAACTCGCCTGAAAATATGTTTATGCTCGACCATGCCGAAATGTAGTAGGCTAATTAGGCTATGCACCTGGCAGCAGCCCTTTAATGGACCTCATTAAAGTACACGTATTCATTAAAGTTCAGGTGTTCCACCAATCAGAAAACACCATTGTAGCATATGAAAGCGCAAGTATCGATTATTCTCGGATATGCAATCGAAAGACAACTAGCGAAACGTCACGGAGGCTGGAAATCCAATACTGTCGCAGAAGGTTATGCTCTGTTACTAGACTATAATAATTAGCGTTAATTGTAAATAATATTCAAATAAATTCAATTTGTCATCTCGTTTTTCAATGTCTAAATCAATTTCAAGGTTATATGAAGATTAATGTTTATTTTACTCTCTAGATTAGCCTATATCAAGGTCAATGACATTTGTTTCTCGGAAAAAATCAATACTTTCGCGTCTGCGCACATCTCACAATTTACGAGATATTGTACAAGGTCAGTTCCGCTCCCCAGTCAGATAAGAATAACATAAATAGGCCTACTTATGAATAATTTCAAGTTAGAAATATGGTCGAGCATAAAAAGTCGTATGAAACTTGCCTATAATGGTAATTAATAATTCTGTACCTACTCTATGAAAGAGTACTTTACGTACTGTAAATTCAATCTTCACTTCTGCCCAACTCGCACAGATAAAATTACTCAGACATGCTATCTACTATCCGTCCAAGTGGTTATAGACTACCGCAGGATCGTAGAAAGGGGGGAAATCACGTGACATTTAATTACATACTCGCGTCTTAATTACTACCATTATAGGCTCGTTGCATAATGTACTATTGTGGACTTATTGGAGTGGCATCATAGCACTGGACCGAACTTATAGACGTATTCCCGTAAAAAAAAAAGTCGTCCTCCATGGAGGATGTGCATAGGCAGACCCCCGAAACTTTGGAGGGAAAGGAAATTTGGATTTCGTCTTGAAGTGTCTGCCTACCTAAATTGGAGTAACAGGCCGCAGAAACATAATAAAAAGGAAGAATAGAATAAGAATAAGAAATTGTTCCACCCTTGACTGTCTGCTGCCACGCAGACCTACCCCACATCCGAAATTAAATATCAATTGGCTGAAGATGCCGCTCGCATGGATTCACGATGAACTCCCGCGCCGTCTTCGTGTTTTGTTTGTCCTCAGACGCGGGCGTCGGGTCGGGTCGCAGCGTCGCATGTCATGGGGATCTATCAGGGGCGTGACGTCACTGCGGTATTGAACCAATGACGATCCCCGTGTTTCTGGTCCAGAGAAAGAGGCCTGGATTGGTTGTCGGGGAGCGAGACAGAAAGGCAGTCGGGAGAGCGGCAGAGGGAGAGAGACAGAGACGGACGAGGTGCTCCATCACACCGCCGCGGCCATAAGCTCCGCCTTTTCTATCCCCCCGAATTTGCCCTTCTCCCCCTAGCCACTCCTCCCTCGCCCCGACATCAAAAACTAAACCTGCCGCTCTTTGCTTTTGCTCTCGTTAACCGCCCCCCACCCACCGCCGCATGTAGAGAGCTTCTCTCGCTCGCCCGCTCTCTACTCCAGTTCTGCCTCCGCGTTATTGAATTAAGCTTATCATTTGATTTCCGCACAAGCTGTGAGCGAGTCGGCCGTTCTTGCGCTAGTGCTATCGGGGGGCAGGGCGATAGTCTGGCTACCAAACCATCCGCACAGCGGCAGCATAAGCACATCAACCTCCTCTCAGCAGCTCCGGCAGCATCTAAAACCCTACCGCCGATATTATCCGTAATCGCCATAATTTGATATCACAGCTTTGATTCAATTATATTCGAAGGACCAGTAGCTATAACATCGCCGAGGCTCAGCGCCGCCAAGGCAACGAGAAAGAACCGCGCTTTCTTCGCCCGCATTCAGAAAAGGGATTATTATTATTTCGTTTACTGTTTTAGATTAACTTAGTCTCAGACGAGACTTTTTTTTTTCCTCCGCTGCCTTTATTATTAATTTATTGCTTCTTCTGGTTGAGTAGAAGTTTAAGAGAGGGGAAGAGGCACGCCAAGGACAACAAGATTGCGGTTTATCTCACCCCCTCATCTAATATTTCTTCACGCCGCGTCGATTTCATTTTGACTTGAAACATTTCGTGAAGGATTTGCTTTCGGTGGGGGTTTCAAATCTAATATTCCTCCCAAAGTTGTAATCTACTCAATAAATTGCCCTTAGCAACAGATAAACACTTCGATCGTCCACAGGACTGCATCAATACAAAACACATGACTTTAATTGATGTGATGTAAACAAACTGTATACTTAATACTGAAACGCAATTATATTGCATCACAAAATAGTTTTTAAATAAAATTAAATTCACTTAACGTTGTCTTAACAAACATTTTAAGAATTCCTTGTGCATTTTTGTCGTATACTGTCACGTGTTCGGTGAATTAATAGCAAGCGAAAACCAAAACAAACATTTGAACTCTGAATACAGACGGCAGGCAGAACGGGCGCACGTGAAGAGCTAGCGTCGTTTTAAACACAACCGCACTCTTGCCTGCATCATCTGTGAATACTAAGCGTGGTGGACGTGCTTCAAGACCAGCCAGCCTGCGGTTTGTGCGTTTGTGAATTCGCCTTTCTTGTGACTGCAAATCGTCTGTAACAGCAAGAACTCAACAGTGACTGAATACAGAAGATGTCTGCGAACTTTAGAACAGTTGTTACGTTTAATTAACAGATTTAGTCGCCCAGTGTTTGTTTTTAAAAAGTTTCTGTACTTTAAATATTGAATTGTGAAGTGAAACTGTTTCTTTTGGACGTTATGTTTGTGTATTCGAACGTGTAAACAGACTGTCGGCAAGGAAAATAGGTATGAGTTAGACTTTAAAAGATTTTCACTTAAAGTATAAAGTAGAGAGTATAAATTTTAATCATATTATTGAATTTGATGATAAATTTGTGTTTACATTTGTGTTGAGAGACAGGCTTTGATAGAAATCTAAAAAGAAAAAAACACTTGCCAGACACTGAACTTACTCCATTAGACTTATGAAGACTTTCTGAGCTGTTTCGTGTAGTTATGTTGCTTGGTATTATTACGAACGGGTCTGACAAATATGAAATTGTCCAGATGTTGCGCATCTAGAGAAGGGAAGTTTCCGTAACCTACTGACTCACATCTCGAGTATGGGAGCAAACTTTACAAGCGCATAGTTTCTGAAGACAGTTTGTTGCTGGTGAAGGACAGAACAGAGCAAGAAACGGGCTGCAAACAAGGAAGTGTACCGCTACCACGGAATCATGGACTACTCGTATCTCAACCAGGCGGGCTTCGACGCTTCCAGCTGCTCGCTCACGGCCGCCGCGGCCGCCGGCATGGACCCCACGGGGCTGGGCAACATGCCCTGCTCCTACGGAGACCTCACGTCTTGCAGCCAGATGTCTCAGGCCGCTTACCGCTACACGGCAGCCGCCGCCTCCATGGCAAGGTCGTACAACCCGGGGGCGGGCGTCGCGGGAGGTGCCGCCGCGGCTGGACACATGGCCGGCGTGGGACACCACCACCCCGGCGCCCCGGGCTCCCAGTGTGCCGTCATGGGCTCCAGACCGCATCATCAGGAACACGTCCACCACAGGGCTCCGATGTTCCCCTCCACCATGAACCTGCAAAGTGAGTAAACGATTTTGTGTTTCAGACGGGCAGGGCATAGTTGCGCCCCACGGTCAGGTAAGATGCAGCAGATAAAAAAGGGTCACTGTTTTGTGGGCATAGTTGCGCCCCGTTCCCATCAGGTAGAGAAAAGAGGATGGCATAGTTGCGCCCCGATGAAATAGGTAGAGAAAAAAACATTACGGAAACTCAAGCCTCGCAATCAACCAAATTTCAAATTTTCAAATTTCAAATTTATTTACAATTTACATTTGAATTGAATACATATGAATAGATACCCGAAATGAGCATATGCTCGTGCTCGGGTACAGTCCAGTAGTCTACATAAATTTTACAGGGTTCAAATAATAATGCTGATATAAATAATAATAATAATAATAATAATAATAATAATAATAATACAATAATCGTGACAGAAATGATACAAAGATTGTAATACAAAATAATTCATTAATAATAATAATACTAATAATAATAATAATAATAATAATAATAATAATAATAATAATAGTGATAAAATAAAAATATTTACAATAATAAAATAAATATTAAGACGGATAAAATAAATATAAAACCACTAGCGAGAGTTAAACACAACTTAAATAAGCATATACAGTACAATAGAACCTCTATTAACCGTAGTAATGAAGGGGATAAACTGAACGATTAATCGAAAAAATCGGATAATCCATACCATGGAAGATTTTGTAATTTCCTCCATGGTCTTGTATTTAATAATAACTGCCTCAGGAAGGATAGAAATAAAGTAGGTCTCGTGTTGTAGGTTTACATACTTTTTTTTTACACTTTATCCTTGTTTTTTGTTTATTAATTGAGCAGTTGTAACTCCAATTTCGTTTTCTGATGCGAGATGAGCCACAGTTTCTCTTTCTCAAACCATTCAATTATTTTCATTTTTTTTTCCGATACTTAGCACAACTTGTTTTCTACAAGTTATAACGGCAATTCGAACAGTAGACAATGCTGTATAACGATAAAGGCTTGTAATAACATTCTCTAGCAAGAACATATGTAGAACCTACTAATATGATGTACGAAACAGTACTTCATATAAGTTATTTATTTCTGAAGAAGAAAAAAAAAAGCGAGAAATAGACAGTCGGATATTCCGTCAATCGGTTAATAGGGTGATTGATATTCGGGGTTCTACTGCAATAACCGGAAAAAATGACTAACTCGAAAATCAACAGAAAAGTTCGTTGTATCAGAGACGACAGCAACTGCCGTATTGACATTGTGTTGTGCATTAATGGTAGTAGGGGGGAGCTGAAAGTCTACGTAACTGCCGTTCTCTTCGAATCTTCTCGTACAATCATGGGAAGTTAATGCTGTAAAAACAAAATGTCTACGAGTCAAACTGTTCATTATTACCAGGATAAATACAAATAATACTAAAATATATTAATCAAGTTTCAGTTATAGATCTCTCCTTTTGTGCAAGAGGTATCATATCAAAATATTTTATGAATGGCGGGGAAAATATAAATTTCAATAGGCCTAACTTTCTAGTGACAAGTACAATCAAGTGTATCTGTGGCGATGCTAAGGAATCATTTATTGGAGATATACACTGTTATTAATTAAGAAAATGATCTATTGATTTGATTCATTGATCTATTGAGTTGATTATTGATTTCTTATTCGATTTAATATTCATTATGACACCGTTAAAATGAACACCATGAAGTTGGCAATACTTTATTAATTGACATATTGAAATGAGTGAGCCGTTGGAATATGGGGGCTTAGCAGTCTTTGACATTTTATTAATGATTTTCACACCGTCTGCGGCTTATAGTGAGGTTAATTAAAAATGAATGTTAAGTTTAGTGAAAAGGGTAAAGAGTTAATAATTCACAATGATGCTAAGTTTCAATTTTCGAAACCCTGTACCGTAGGGTTAAGATATCGATGTACAAACAAAAAATGCAGTTCATTTATTGTGTGTTATCGATAAAAAAGTGTTTTTTAAATAGTAAAATTGATCATATGCTAGTGCTACCTGATTTCAATGTAGCTATCACTGTAATATTTGTAAGTAATTTGTTTATATTATGACAGTCACTTTCGTGTGTACTATGTCCATCGGGGCGCAACTATGCCATGTCCATTCTGCTACCTGATTTCTTCGGGGCGCAACTATGTCATGTCCCTTCTGCTACCTGGTTTCTTCGGAGCGCAATTATGCCATGCCTAGGCCTCCCAATTGACCGCGGGGCGCAACTATGCCATACCGGGTAAGATGCAGCAGATAAAAAAGGGTCCCTGTTTTGTGGGCATAGTTGCGCCCTGTTCCCATCAGATAGAGAAAGGGGCATGGCATAGTTGCGCCCCGATGAAATAGATAGAGAAAAAGACAATACGGAAACTCAAGCCTCGCAATCAACCAAACTTATTGATTTCTTATTCGATTTAATATTCATTATGATACCGTTAAAATGAACACCATGAAGTTTGCAGTACTTTATTAACCGACATATTCAAATGAGTCAGCCGTTGGAATATGGGGCCTTAGCTGTCCTGACATTTTATTAGTGATCTTCATACCGTCTGTGACGTGTAGTGAGGTTAATTTAAAATGAATGTTAAGTTTAGTGAAAAGGATAGGCCTAAAGAGTTAATAATTCACAATGGTTCTAAGTTTCAATTTTCGAAACTCTGTACCGTAGAGTTAAGATATCGGTGTACAAACAAAGAATGCAGTTCATTTATTGTGTCTGATCGATAAAAAAGTGTTATTTTAAATATCAAAATTGATCATATGCTAGGCCTACCTGATTTCAATGCAGCTACCACTATATTTATTTATTTTATGACAATCACTTTCGTGTATACTATGCCCATCGGGGCGCAACTATGCCATGTCCATTCTGCTACCTGATTTCTTCGGGGCGCAACTATGCCATGCCTGGGCCTCCCAATTGACCGCGGGGCGCAACTATGCCATACCGTTTCAGACTAGCCTACATCACCGTCATCTTCCTCTGTAAACTAAAGACTTGGAATCTGTAAACTTGTTTCGTTGTTGAAGTTCAAAACCGGATTATTAGCCCTATTCATTTTTCCTCCAACCTTCCAAAAAACGTCTTTTTACATTGGGATTAAAACAGTAGCACTGCTTAAGGGACAACAATCTTATATTTAGAAGCAATTCCTTCAGCTTTTTACTTTCTCATTAGTCATTATAATTCTGCAGTGCCTGGGAAAAGTGACATAAGTCAGTTTCCACAAATCTTTTTTGATAATTTATTGACAACTTACGGAACATCTGCTCGCTTGGAAAAAGAAACATAACTTAACTTAAGTATTTCTCCCATTACAATAATTCATACAGAAAAAAATCAAATCGACATAAACCAGTGTAAGTTGTCAATAAATTATCAAAAAAGGTTTGTGGAAACTGACTTATGTCACTTTTCCCAGGCACTGCAGAATTAAGACTAATACAAAGATAAATTAGAGGCCAAACTTTCAGAACGGCCCCGAGGTTCACTCAGCCTCCTATAAAATTGAGTACCGGGTCTTTCCCGGGGGTAAAAGGCGGTCAGAGCGTGGTGCCGACCACATCACCTCATTCTAGTGCCGAGGTCATGGAAAGCATGGGGCTCTACCTCCATGACCCCCCAAGTGCCTTCATGGCATGTTACGGGGATACCTTTACCTTTACCTTTACCTTTACCTTTTACTCTAACGCTGCAAAAAATCGACTTCGTTTATTTAAAGGGTAGGCCCTGTATGCTTGTAGCATTTTGATACTTAGGTCTAAGAAAAGTGGTTTTCGGCATACGTCTGCTTTATTGTCTGTGCAAACGATCACTTATAACTTGGAGTTAAAATTAATGGATCTGTATTTGAAATCACAAACATAACATAAAACTTACTTCGGCGATTTAGTCCAAGTAAAATGTAACGCATTTCTTTCTTGTTTAGGCCTGTTTTACGTAAAATAATATTTAACAAATGAAACACAGCCTACAGTATGAATAGAACAAAAGGTTTTTCGTAGGGGAAATTAATTATTAAATTTATAATTAGGCTATTTTTGCTTTTCTTTACGATTTAATTTAGATTCTCACCCCTTCGGCCGAGAGTAATGGAAAGGTCCCACTTTCTTAAAGGATTGAAAGTCATAGTTGTATGTCTAAAATCCCCTTGTGATCCGTGGCTAAATTTCAGCTGCAGCAATTTGTGTTAAAAAATAATAAATGACAATATCTAATACTGTTAAAAGAAAGGAATAACTTGTAGCAACGTACTTAAAATCTTTAGTGATATCTTCTTAATATCTGGGCCAATATAAATTTTGAACAGTGATTTTTTTTTTTAATTAAAATAAATAGCTATTAGGAATGGTTACAACATACAGAAAGCTACTAGGCTACTTTATGTGAATTTTTTTCGAAATGAACATGTAAGCTTACTATCTAGGACTATTAAAAATGTAGACTAGGTCTATAGTTCACGCATGTTCAGCGCTGACATTTCTAGCTTTTAAACGAGGTTCAACAGTGACGTAGAATATCTCTTAAGCGTGTGCCTGCGTAGGATTCTAAGATTCTACGTCACTGTTGCACCTCGTATAAAGGCTAGAAATGCCCGCGCTGAACATGTCTGCTGTAGTTCATAAATTAAATGAGACATTTTATCTTTCAGAATTCATAGAAAATGCTTTTGTGTATATAATCCAGGCGACGAAAATTCATTTCTTTTTGAGAGCATAGTAAATGAATTTCATTTATGCATCTGTTGTGAATAATCTAACAAAACGATAAAACAACAGAATCGTTGCGAAGCAAGTAAAACTTATAAATTAATGAGATAGGATGTGTCACCTAGGCCTACGTGACAAGCGTTTCTAAAGTGATGAATTTTTACCATATTCAATATTTCAGCCCTTGCATCCTTCAGCTGTAAGTAGGTCTATTCTTGCTCCCTAAAATACCATAGACTAGGATAAGCCTAGTTCTGTATCGTGGTCTTTATTTATTCAAAAAGTCAATTTGTTTATGAAATTTAACATGCCAACTTAATAGAATACCTAGGCCTATACATTTTTAAATCTCTGAGGTTTGCGTCTTAGGTCTAACTTATGTCAAATAAGTTAATATTAAAAAATAACCTTAATTGCTTCTTATTTATGGCCTTGTAATATTAGGCTTCTACTTATGATGTTGTACTATCTGTTGTTAATATATTTCCATCCTATTGTGTTCTGTACACTCACAGCTGTATCTTAACTAGACCTAGGCCTATATTGTATTCTTGTTATTTATTACGGATGCTACATTTTCGGTTTGAGGTAAATATGAAACCTTCTATTAAAAGTCTAAGAAATCTTATTTGTTAAACATCTATAAATTTTTGTCTCTAATTTGTAGAACCAAAGTTTGAAATTTAAAATTCTGGATTTCTTTCTATATGATTCTGTAACTTAAAAAACATTTATTTGTCGCATAGGCCTACCTATACCATTTGTATGCAATGGAGTGGAAAGGAACTGGCCACCCTACCCCATTATCTCCTGGCCTAGTTGCCTCATGAGTGATGCCTTGTTTGTGTCACTTGTGGGGTCCAGACCTGTCTTCGGACAGTTGACTAAACAACAAACAATATGCCTAACTAGGTATTTCCTAGAATATCTTATAGTGAGCTATTTATTTCATGGAATTTTTTTTATTTATTTATTAATAAGTTATATTTTTCAGCTTTAGTTTTTTCCTTCACAAATTTTCAGAATTCTTTTTTTATCGGGAACTATTCTGAAGTGCTGCCCACACTTAGCGTAGGCCTACTTAGTAAATAATAAATCGATAACATATTTTATGAAAGGGAAATAATTCAACGTAGATAAAGATTGAGGAAAAGTGGTTAAATATAAGAAAACAAAACATTTATTGCTGCCAATCTTTAAACTTATACTATATCAAGTAACACTACAAAGAAGTTTATTGCCACCGGCGTAGCACAGCCGGTAGCGCGTTTGCCTGTTGATCAGAGTTGTGCTCGGGCGTGGGTTAGATTTCCCTTTGAGCTGATTATCTGATTGGGGTAAGGCGAATATCAGGTAATCTATGGCAAATGCTCGTCCTCATCTCGCTATCACCAGTATCGTCTACGCTAAATAGCTCAGTAATTGGTACACCGTCGTTAAATAACCAAGTAAAAAATAGTTTATGAACAACTTAACGTAGATCAAAGTTATGTGCATAGGCCTACATCTATTATTTTTATAAAATAGTACACTTCTTTCTGCATAATATCACCTAAATAATGTGAGACATTTTATGTTATTTCGTATTTGGTGTTTTCAATAAGTAAATACAGACCTATTGTAACTTACAATGAACTGAGAGAAAGTTTAGGGCCTATATTGTACAAAGTTCTAATCTCTAAAAAGTTAAATGCCTTGTTTGAAACTAAAATAGGCCTATTGGTGTTAGGTTTCATTTATTTATACTAGGCCTACATTTCGTGAAGTATGAATATGATCCCTAATAGACCTACAACAACAATAACAAACACTCCAGACACAAATCACAATATTAGTCTTATGTTGCAGGTTTTGTTGTGGTTGCTTTCAATGTTAGGTTTCGAAAAAACGAAGGCGAATGCAATTATGTTACAAAAAACCTCCGAGTGTCACAAAAACTGGAATTATTATTTTTAGGTGTGTTTGAGGTTTTTATATAATTTTAAAATGCCAAATTGAGTTTCAGAATATTTTTATAAAGAAAACAGAAAAGTACAGCCTACTTACAGCTCTGTAGTATCTTCAAACTGAACATTTCGTGATCTTATAAAGGAAAGAAAATAGGCCATACTTTTGTATACTATGCAAATCTAGTTTTTCAGGTAAAGCTCTATACTTTTGTATAGTCTTGTATATTTCAACATTCAACCTATCATATCTCACTTCATGCACAACTAGAAAACACTTCGATCATGTTACAACTTTCAGACCAACGTTTAATATTTTTAATGACTTTTAAAGTCTTCTATTAAATGCAACATTCACGTCAGTTATCTCTCACTTTTGAATCTCACTCCATCACGAACTTCTTGCAGAAATGTTCAGCTACTTATAAATTCTCCTTCTTCAGTTAAAATGCGCCTGGTGACTTAAGGAAACTTAGTCGCTTCATTGTTTCGATTAACTACTATTCCTTGAACAAAATAGCAGGATAGGCTACATAGACTATTATATAGAGTAAACCGTAAGTAATGTCATTAATTTCAGGGGGTTATTCTTTGAGATATTTCAAACAAAATAAGTTTACGATGAAAGAGTAATGGAACGAAGAAAAATTCTCTCCGGCGCCGGGATTTGAACCCGGGTTTTCAGCTCTACGTGCTGATGGTTTATCCACTAAGCCACACCGAATACCCACCCCTGCGCCGGACAGAATCGTCTCAGTTTAAGTTCAAACTCTTGGGTTCCCTCTAGTGGCCGCCCTCTGCACTACGTCATAGAAGTCTATGAACGTAGGACTAAAGTCCACAGATGTGCTGAGGTGCACTCGTTATGAGTGACTAGTTGGCCGGGATCCGACGGAATAAGCGCGTCTTAAATCCCGAAGTGATTTACGCATATCATATATATTATTTTAATGTACCACAGTACATATGATATTTCCATACAGATATTCTGCGTCATCATACGATGAAAGAGTAATGGAACGGAGAAAAATTCTCTCCGGCGCCGGGATTTGAACTGAGACGATTCTGTCCGGCGCCGGGGTGGGTATCCGGTGTGGCTTAGTGGATAAAGCATCAGCACGAAGAGCTGAAAACCCGGGTTCAAATCCCGGCGCCGGAGAGAATTTTTCTCCGTTCCATTATTCTTTCATCGTATGATGACGCAGAATATCTGCATGGAAATATCATATGTACTGTGGTACATTAAAATAATATATAAAATAAGTTTAGCTAATACAATTTAGCTCCTTTTTCTTCCTTTTCGAGATAAAAATTGTTTTATATGAAATATTTCATGTCCACCGCTGTAGAGTAACGGCTAGTATGCCTGATCGTGAATTGAGCGGGCTCGAGTTCAAATTCTGGTTGGGATAACAAGTTACCTCATTGAGGTTTTTTTCGGGGTTTTCCTTCAAACCCATTAAGAACAAATGCTGGGTAACTTTCGACGCTGGATCCTGGCCTCATTTCATTTCATCTCATTCAGATGCTAGATAACCATAGCAGTTGATAAAGCGTCGTAAAATAACCAATTTAAAAAATACATTTCATAGTGTGTTTTGGGAAAGTCACTGATTTAATTCCGAGTATGCTCATTGTCAGTCAATTTAAGGAAACAGTGTATTATGATAATAGGCTCTAAATGATTGAAAGAATTTTAGTTTTGTCCTTTAAATGTATAGAAATTTGATCGGAACAAATGTAACTTTTTGTCCTAAAAAGGAATTTTAAAATGTTACATTTGTTCACATCAAATTTCTGCATATTTAATAAACAAAATTTAAATTCTTTCAATCATTTAGGCCCAATTATCATAACATACTGCTCTCTTAAATTGACTGAGCAAATTAGAAATTAAATCAGTGGCTTTCCCAAAACATGCTATCAAATGTTTCATATAAAACTCGGAAAGGAAGCAAAAGCGAGCAAAATTGTATTAAACCTTTTTGTTTGAAATATCTCAAAGAATAACCTCTTGAAATTAATGACATTTACGTTTCACCCTGTATAAGTTAAATAAATAAACAAATAAGAAATTAAAGCACTGAAGTCGACAGTTAGGATCTTACAGTTTCCACAAACTGTTCAAGTGTTGTTTACATCACAACTATCAATAGGCCTAAGGTTTTTAGTTCCACCAAATTCTTATATTTTGTTAACCCAAGGTGAAACGTAAGATGTTGGTAAAACCTCGAAGTAACAATGTAGGGACAGGATAGGTACGAATCTCCGAATTTGTAACTTAGTTATGAAAGATTCAACATAACTTAATCATTAATTCACATAGGTCTACTTTTCTGAGGCTTGTTGTTCAGGAAACTGTAAGTTTACTGAAAAATAAAAGAAAATAGAAAATTGTTTACATTTAATGACGTTGCATGTTCGCGCTTTTTGTTTCTTTTATGTAGTCTATGACTTATGTAGACCTAATTAATTAGGAGTTAGTAGAGTCTAGTTGGCTATAGCAATTTATTTTTGTGGTAAAGACCATTGTTTTTTTTTGTATGTAAAGTTGTGTTTACATTTGCAATTTATTCATTAAAGAAGTCTTTGTAGTGGGAATATTGCATAAGGATTTATAAAAAATGGTTAGTTTGTTAAAAACATAACGGTTTTCTCAGTACCTGCTTTAGTACTGAACATGTAGGCCTACATGTTAGTGAACACATCTTGACGTATAAGTTACTCCTTTTGACTCAGTTGTGTCTACTGCAATCGTAGTCTGTGTGGATTGGCACATTGATTTCTATTTACCTTCGATTGTTTTTTTACATTGAAAAACACAGATATTTCGCCGGTTAAAAAAAACTTACCTGATCAAAATTCGGAAAATGTATTTTCTTTTACGTTTTAATATTTATTTCCGATGGACATGTATGTTTAGTCAGTAAAGTAAATACGACTTTTTGTACAATTACGTTTAAAGAATTTATCATGAAAGTACGCGCAATAATGACGTCATTCGTCCTGTGTAAAATGTATGTTGAATTAACTAGAAAGCGACATGCTAAAATATCTTTTTATTGTCTGTTCTTCATTTTACCTCCTATTGTAGGCCTAAACACAAATAGGGCGTTGGACGGGAACATACATAACCAAAGGTGTAAAAAAATCGACACTTCCAGATATGGTAGGCCTATAGATTGAATGAAGACCCAGGTAGGCCTTTGGTCTAATTTAGTCTACTACATTCGATAGTGGTGATGATTGTGATAGGATATGTCTAAAGACTATGCTGGGTGATTCTGAAATAGAAAGTAATAATTTAAGTAGGCCTACGTATACCATGAACGAAAATAGTGGTAAAACATCATATAAACATAGGTCCTAAAACCTTACGTTTTTTGACATTGCCACTGCAATCTTGTAAAAAGTGTGATTATTTAAGGCGGAAATTTTCAACATTTATCGTGAAATTTTTTTCGGTATGTATGATTTCATATTTAGCAGAACTAGTATCTTCAAATCAGTTCAATCTATCGTCGTAGCTCAGGCGAAAGGCGGGTTTACCTGCTGATTTAGAGCTGCACTCGGGCATGGGTTTGATTCTCCCTCAGGTTGATTACCTGGTTCGGTTCCCCCCCCCCCCGAGATTTTCCCCAGCTGTAAGGGGAATATCAGATAATCACTTGGCGAATCCTTGGCCTCAACTCGCCAAATACAATCTCATTAGATCTAGATTCATTTTCCGGGCTGAGAGGGCCGTGGTCTAATGGTTGGTTTTATACCAGACGAAACATCTGGTATAAAACCAACCAATAGACCACGGCCTCTCAGCCCGAAAAATGAATCTAGATCTATAGACTCCGGCCGTGAAAGCCTACACTACAATCTCATTGTCAAAAATTCCATCGACGCTATATAGGCTTAGCCTAGTAAGTTATAGTTCGCCAAAAACAAAATAAAAAAAGTAATTAGTTCATGTAGAATAATAAATGTATAATCATTGAAGTTTTTTATTTAGTTCCAGTAACAAGTAACAGTTACTTACGATGTTACAATGACAATAACAAAAAACCTAACAGTTTTTTGTCCAGGTTCATTATTTTTTCTATACTTTTCCTCACAAAGAGATGTGCGTAACATATTATCTTCTGTTTAAAATTCACTCTGTAGGCCTATAACACTGTTTGTTGATGGTAAAATAAATGATGACCAAATCCTATAGATGATTTAAAATTCATAGACTATTTTTAGAAAAGTAGAATTCCATGTTTTCGTTGCCTCGCCAATAGAAATGAAAATTCTGTACTTATTTCGGCCGTTTCAAGCCACCGAGAAATATCTCCGATAGATAAGTCAAGCTTTCTTCTAAACTAACTTACGGCTTTTAGAGAATCCGGAGGTTCATTGCCGCCCTCACATAAGCCCGTCATCGGTCTCTATCCTGTGCAAGATTATTCCAGTCTCTACCATCACATACCACTTCCCTCAAATCTACTTTAATATTATCCTCCCATTTACGTTTCGGCCTTTCCAAAGGTCTTTTTCCTTCTGGCCTCCCAACTAACACTCTATATGCATTTCTGGATTCACCCATACGTGCTACATGCCCTGCCCAGCTCAATGGATTTAATGTTCCTAATTATGTCGGATGAATAATACAATGCGTGCAGTTATGCGTTGTCTATCTTTCTCCATTCTCCTGTAACTTCATCCCTCTTAGCCACAAATATTATCCTAAGCACCTTATTCTCGAACATCCTTAACCTCTGTTCCTCTCTCAAAGTGAGAGTCCAAGTTTTTACAACCATACAGAACAACCGGTAATATAACTTAACTGTTTTATAAATTCTAACTTTCAGCTTTTTTTTGAGAGCAGACTCGATGAAAAAACCTCTTAATCGAATAATATCAGGCATTTCCCGTATTTATTCTGCGTTTAATTTCCTCCCGAGTGTCGTTTATATTTGTTACTGTTGCTCAAAGACTTCTTTATAAAACAAAATAAAAATTAGAACCATAGTTACTAATTGCTATTGCTATCTCTTGTGTGTTTTTCCTTTGTCTGGCTGGCTTTTGGAGTAACCTGGTAAGCCCCAGGGATCCGGAGTCCCAAGTCCTCCTTATATTAATATCGAAAATCCGTAGGCCTACTACCCCCAAGACTTTACCACAGCTTATTTTTACTATTGGAAATGATAGATAGAATAAGAGGGAGGTGGAAAGTGTAGCTGGAATGATGAGGGAAACGGGAATACTCCGCGAAAAACCCCATGCAATGTCTGCTTTGTCCATCACAAATTCCATAGGCCTACGGCATGACAGGGGACCGAACCCAGACTGCTTAGATGGAAGACCAGCACGCTAGTATTTGAGCCAAAGACACGGCTTGTCCCTTGTCCTCTGTTGACTCAACGGTGGCCCTGTACCGTGCTGACTAGGGAGGCTTGTAATTTGTGGCTGTCAAGTGTTGGTCCATAGATTAGGTCTAGCCTATATCCTTCCGCACTGGATTTTAAGCCAACCATATTCGTGTGAAAATCACGTAATATATCGTAAAATTACAACGAACATTTGATTTTTGAGAAATTTCACGCGAAATTAAGAAAAGAAAAACACACGACTCTTGTCATGTAAGAAAAAGGAGTTTAAATCTTAATTAAGGTTAGATTTTATAGGCATGTGTGCGTCATTATCCCCTTCTGATAGTATTTAACTGTGCCCGTGAGGTATCTTGGATTGTAATGGTATGTATAATAATTATGAAGCAGCGTAATAGAAGACGTCGCTGAACGAACAGTTGGTTCATCTGTTTCAGCCTTCGTGGCTACCCGTCTGCTACAACGAGACAGAAATATTACTTAATACAATATTCATACGGAACACAAGATGAGACCTTGTGTTTCTAACATTGTCTCTCTAGGATATCTAACTCAGAAAATGGATTACTAAACTAGAAATAATAATAATAATAATAATAATAATAATAATAATAATAATAATAATAATAATAATAATAATAATACTTACAAATGGCTTTTAAAGAACCTTGAGGTTCATTGCCGCCCTCACATAAGCCCTCTATCGGTCCGTATCCTGAGAAAGATTAATCCAGTCCCTACCGTCATACCCCACCTCCCTCAAGTTCATTTTAATATTATTATCTTACCATCTGCGTCTTGCGTCTAATTGAGGTTCTGGCTGATATGTAGACTATATCCATTACCAGATAGTAGGCCTATAACAACTCACTTGGCGATATTGTCTAAGAGAATAGCAATTGTTTGTATGCGTCTGAAGTCTAATCAGTGTAACATATAACTAATCGGCGATGCATGCAATGGATGAGGAAAGATAGGCCTACTGGCCACCCAACCCCATTATCTCCTAGCCTAGTTGCCTCATAAGTGGTCTCTTGTTGATATCACTTGTGAGATTCAGATCAGTCTTCAGTCAGTTGACTAAACAAAACATCTACTGTAGGTCTCGGCCTTCCAAAAAGGTCTTTTCCCCCCTCAGGTCTCCCAATTAATACTCTTTACGCATTTCTAGATTCACCCATAAGTGCTACATGTCCAGTCCATCTCAAACGTTTGGATGTAACGTTTCTAAATGTCAGGTGAAGAATACAATGCGTGCAGTTCTGCTTGTGTAACTTTCCCCATTCTCCTGTAACGTCATCCTTCTTAGACCCAAATATTTTCCTAAGTATCTTATTCTAGAACATTCTTAACATTTGTTCCCCTCGAAGTAAAAGTCCAAGTTGCACAACCATACAGAATAATAATAATAATAATAATAATAATAATAATAATAATAATAATAACAATAACAATAACAATAACAATAACAATAACAATAACAATACTTACTTACTGGCTTTTAAGGAACCCGGAGGTTCATTGCCGCCCTCACATAAGCCCGCCATTGGTCCCTATCCTGAGCAAGATTAATCCAGTCTCTACCATCATATCCCACCTCCCTCAAATCCATTTTAATATTATCCTCCCATCTACGTCTCGGCCTCCCCAGAGGTCTTTTTTCCCTCCGGCCTCCCAACTAATACTCTATATGCATTTCTGGATTCGCCCGTACGTGCTACATGCCCTGCCCATCTCAAACGTCTGGATTTAATGTTCCTAATTATGTCAGGTGAAGAATACAATGCGTGCAGTTCTGTGTTGTGTAACTTTCTCCATTCTCCTGTAACTTCATCCCTCTTAGCCCCAAATATTTTCCTAAACATCCTATTCTCAAACACCCTTAATCTCTGTTCCTCTTTCAAAGTGAGAGTCCAAGTTTCACAGGCATACAGAACAACCGGTAATATAACTGTTCTTTAAATTCTAACTTTCAGATTTTCTGACAGCAGACTAGATGACGAATGCTTCTCAACCGAAAAACAACAGGCATTTCCCATACTTATTCTGCGTTTAATTTCCTCCTGAGTGTCATTTATATTTTGTTACTGTTGCTCCAAGATATTTGAATTTTTCCAGCTCTTCGAAGGATAAATCTCCAACTTTTATGTTTCCATTTCGTACAATATTCTGATCACGAGACCTAATCACATAATTAGTCTTTTCGGGATTTACTTCGAACCCTAATAAAAATAATAATAATAATAATAATAATAATAATAATAGACCCCTAATGTCAGGTAATCTCATGGTGAATTCTCGGTCTCAACTCGCAATCATCATTTCTATCGACGTTAGATAACATCGCAGTTGATACAGCGTCGTTAAATAACTAATTTTAAAAATACGATGCAATGCCATCGTTTAAGACGAACTCACGTTATCTCTAAAGAAAGGGAGATATGTAATCTGATTACTGTAGTCTATTTATATTGAGGTACAAATTTACATTATTTAATATAACTTAGGCCTGTTAACATATTTAAATGCTTTGACGACGTCACTAATTATATTGTTAGATTCATAAAAATGCGTACGAAATGTGGACAGTGGGGGAGAATGTTCGAGTGTTCTTTCACTCCTGGCGGAAAAACTATGGAAATGACCAAAGAGAAACGACATAATAAACATTGGTATGCATAGCCTAAACGCGTCAGCAGATTCACTGCGTTTGTTCTCAAAGTAATCAGTTTCTCCACAGTTTCGTCTCTTTCAACACTGAAAAACGCTTCTTTCGTGAATTTTAGGCCATGTTTGAGACTAATACGGTCTCATAAATTTATAAAATCATCAATTTCTTTGGTGAGAAAAAATTAAAAATAATAGTAATAATAGGCCTACAAAAGGTTTAAATGTGTTCATGGAATTTTGTGTAATATATTCACTATGTACAGTAATGGCAAAAAAAAAACAGGACCGACCGTTGTAGCTGATTTTAGAGTCACAGATTCATATTTTGCTAATCACAAAACACACCCATCTTGTATAATTCATTGTAACAATGAAATTTATTGAATTTGTTCGATTCTTATCGTATTCTGTTTCCTTCAGACTCAAACTTACAGACGAAAAAACTTTGAGAGTTTTATTTTCATCTGGCATCAATATTACATTTCTACCTCTATTCGGCAAAGATAACTGCGTATTTTTACATTAAATAGCAGTACATACCTCTGGCTTCACTATCCATATTGAAATTACCACAGTTTGACACAATACACAGCACAGGATTCTTTTGTATCAGCTACAAGGGTCGGTCCGGTTTTTTTTGCCACTACTGTACAGTAAAATTGTAGGTCTACAACTATTTCAGAGAAAACAATATTAAATGTATTGCTAAATTATTGCGCCATTAGTATTCTTCATGCGTGAGGCATCTGTTTTATACAGTAATGTGTATTTATTCAATCTGGACGTTCTGAGTGCATTTACTAACTGGTTTATAGTTTCTAAGTATTAGAAACATATCTTTGAAATGTTTACACCTAGTTATCCATCTGATACTTCTTTATTATATTAGGCCTACATAGCATGTTGAATAGTTTATATTCTTCTAGCATTTCTGCAAGAAGTTTTCTTCCTTGTGAATTCCCTGCATTCTGTCACACTTTTCAAAAAATGTAATTATTTTGGAATGTGGTCTCCACTCTTTCCCTTACTGTTCCCATTTAGATTCCAATAGTTTTGGCATAATTAACATATTTTGTAAAAACTCATAATTAAACGCACAATAAATGAGTACAGACGTAGTTCTTTTATGGAAAAATTCTCTCGCCACCAAAAATTGTAAGTCAAAGTAACTTCACTACAAATATAGGGGAGAGCGGGTAATAGTACGCACCTAAGTTTTAGGATGGCCTATGGCAGCACTGTATGACCGTGTTCGGGGAGTTAGTCTAGCGGCAACATCGGTAACGTCAATCTAGTCCAGTGTTAGCGCTTTAGTGTTGATTCAAGCGCTTTGAATGTGTCAGTGGATTTATTTGCAGTTTTCTTAAAATTGTGTGGCTTCATTGTGTTTGAGGCAAGTAATAATCTTATGCATGTGAGTGATCTGGATTTTATGTAAATACAAAACGACGGATTTAATAGAAGACGGAAATTGCTAAGGAAACGGACCATGAATGTAGGGACTTGGAATTTACAGCCACTAAGAAATAAGGAGAAAATACAAGATATTTGGTTTTGCAAGATGGAATACGCATCATCAAAGGGTGCAATGAATTTGAATATTTAGGAGTCAAAATTAATAAAAATGCTACACAGGATGATGATATCAAACATATCATCAATAAAGGAAGATCAGTAACAGCGATGTTAAATGGAATATTATGGAACAAGATTATTTTTAAGAAAACAAAAATAAATATTTATCTGTCCATAGTCCAAAATTTGACAATGGATCGGAAACATGGGAGCTAAATCAAAATTTGCGGTCAAAATAACTAGCATTAGAAATTGATTTTTTACGACGTTCTAAACATGAGAAAATAAGAAATGAAGTGATCAGGCAACAGATGAATAAAGAAAAATTAATTTTAGATTTTATAAAATACTTAATAATAATAATAATAATAATGATTTATTTTAGCTGGCAGAGTTAAGGCCGTAAGGCCTTCTCTTCCACTCAACCAGCAAAAAGTATACATACATATGTATAAACTTACACAGAATTCAACAATTTGATTTAGATAAGAGCTACATGTTTACAAGAATTATTTACGAATTAAACAACAAAATACTATAAACTATTAATTAAACACTGAAATACAAACTATGTAACAGAATTAAACTAAAATACATAGAATGTTAATATATTTCAAATAATGTTAGATAATAGAAAGAGATTATTATGAGACAATTTTGAAAATACAGCACTATCAGGATGCATGTCTAAAGGAAGGAGTAACAATGTAGTCAGTGATAGTTTAAGTCAGTATGATTGGAGTGAAATGCTAAGAAGGTTATCTTTTAAGCTGTTTTTAAAAGTGTTTATTGTCTTGCAGCCCCTAATACTTTGTGACAGGGAATTCCATTGTCGCGAGGTGGATACTGCAAAAGATGATGAATAACGAGATTTTCTATGAAGAGGTATACTTAACGCGCCACAGATAAGTGATTTGGTATTTACGTCGTGGTTAGATTATAGATAAGAGAAACGAGAAGGTGTTGAAGTGTGCAGAATTCGAAAGAGTAAAGACAAAGAGTGTAAAATTCTACGTTCTTTAAGTTGGAGCCACGAAAGACTTGCGAAGGACGGTGATATGTGATCGTATCGTCGGATGTTGCATACGTATCTGACGCACATATTCTGAACTCGCTGTAACTTGACTGACAGTTCAGAACTTAGGTCACTTAACAGAACGTCACAATAATCGAAGTGCGGCATTATCAGGGTTTGTACTAGGGTAAGTTTTAGTTGCTGGGGCAAGAAGTTTCTTAAGCGACTCAAACAGTGAATGGAGGAACAGATTTTTTTTTATTGTTTCTTTAACTTGAAAATTCCACTTTAGATTATTATCGAAAAAGAAGCCAAGATTTTTTACGACAGATGAATAAGGGATTAGCGTGTTGTTGAGGGTAACAACTGAAAGATTACTGTTGTTAAGAGAGTTAACTAAACGCTTATGGCCAATAATTATATCTTGAGTCTTACTTGGATTAAGTGCGAGTCCGAAATTGGCCGCCCAAGTGGAGACAGTGGCTAGGTCACAATTTAACTTGTCAATTGATTCATTGATCGTATTGGGTCTGGAAATTATATAAAGTTGTAGGTCGTCGGCATAGAGGTGATATCGGCAAGATTGGGAAGATAGAGAGAATTGGAGAAAAAATAAGAACGTAGGTCATTGATCACAGGAAGATGTAATATTACGTTGTATTATTGACTCATCTCGCCGAATACTATCTCGATACCAAGAATTCAGCCAACAAACACAATAAGCCGTCAGGCTGCGGTGCGTCCAGAATAGAGGAAAGAAGCATTATTCATAGTCATCGTCAAATCTCTTCAAGAGTTTGTATCTTCGACCTGTTCAGGCGTCGCTCTTGTGAAGACTACGATCAAACACTAGGCTTACACAATAACGGGACTCCTTTTGCGTATTATGGTCAGCATGGCACAAGGTCACGATTTAAGACAACACAGCATAACACAGTGGACACTTAGTCCCTGAGGGAAGAAGGTGAATCTTCAGTTCTTGCCTGGAATCGAACACAGGGCTGCTCAATTCGTAGCTAGAATCTCTACCAAAATTTTACAGCAGTGAACGTGGATAATTATAGGCCTACTTAGGGGGTATACTCTATGAAATGTATTGTTAAACTCTAGGAATATTGTATTTACTAGATACTGCTAAAGAAAATATGTAGATCTATGTTGTGTTAAAGTTGATGTACTGTATAAGAGCACATATCTAGTTTTCTCAAGAACGCGAATACTGCAGAATGTCTGTTAAAAGATGGCGCTTCCGTGTGATATTTCATCATGAATATTATAGACAGTGAGTGTGAAGTGATGCACGTGAGGAGAGGAACGTCTTCACCTGCAGTTACTGAACTGTAAAGTTTCAGCTGTAAAATCTCCCTAAATTTAACCCACGGAAACAGCTATAGGAAGTAAGAAAGAAACTAATTCGGACTGATAAATAGTATTCAAACTCTTATTGGTTTTATGTACATGCTATTGCAGCATTTCGTTATTTAGAATGATTAATTTCTCCCCCTCATTTGCACCTTAAAATGTTTTGTATGCTTGATGTGTTAGCAAACAGAATAAATCTACGTGAAAAAAATCAGCAACATGCTTAGGCCTAAATGTGACTTAAATTAAATCAGTAAGGGAGATTTAACCTCCTGAGTTCTGAGACATTTTTTATTCTATTTTTAAAGTTCAATAGGCGGTATAATTCTACACTTAAAAAAAAAGTGACTGAAATAAGGAAAAATGCTGAAAAAAATTCTGCAGATTATAGTTAGGACACAAATGCAGATATATTATACTATACCCTTCCAGTCTCTGCACATATATCTTATACCATTTTTTTACCCTTAAAATATAACGTTTAGGCTGGCAGCATACAGATCGGACATTCTGTCTCGGACAGGACGATTTTGT
Organism: Periplaneta americana; assembly: GCF_040183065.1. Taxonomy (NCBI): domain Eukaryota; kingdom Metazoa; phylum Arthropoda; class Insecta; order Blattodea; family Blattidae; genus Periplaneta; species Periplaneta americana. The sequence goes on from NC_091119.1 coordinate 162,141,417, forward strand.
CTCGGACCTTCCGACGTGACGGTGAGTAGGCCTACATGCGTTCTTATGAAGCTGCAATGCCCGATATAGTATGCTAGGAGAGCCTCATAAGAATGCGTGTAATCACAGTCCCATCGAAAGATCCGTTACAAATTCGTCCTGACAGAGACAAAATGTCCTATGCAGTATGCTGACAGCCTTACTGTGTACTTACGTGGAAAGCATGTCCTACGGTGCCTTGGCGTTGAGTTGCTGGTCGCTATTTTCATTTAGAAATAGTTGAAACACGCATTGAAATTATTGAATCGATCTTCTTGTGCTTCCTATAAGTCCCAAGAGATGTCAGGAGCTTGACAATCACAGAAAAGAAGTGGTCGATAACGATTCCACCTAGCGACAAATTTGAAAGTAAATGCATGTATGAAGTATAAAGTATAGTATACTATACCCCAGGACCCAGGGAGGAAAACTTTGCAGACTACCCTAAAAAAAAGGAGGGTAGGGTAGACTCGACCTTCAGTAAAATCAGATTAAATAAGAACTCTTTAATTAGTCAACAACGACAATTGAATTATAAGTTGTCGGGCCAATTGTAACTATATATGAACGTGGATTTTCTCATACTTGGATTGCAGCTTTCCGCTTCGCTCATTCTACGAAATGTAGATCCTAATTACGCCTGTATTCAGTGAAAATATGAGACTGACAAAGAAATATAATCCCAGCCTTTTCGATGTTACGAGGCAGTACTGAGAATTTCTTAGCCTAACGTGGAAAAAGTTACTATCAGCTTATACAGAAAAGAAATTTATTAATTCACCTTTCAAATCTTTATACTTTACACAACGGTCAGGAAGCAATTCTTAACCTTTCAAGAAAATGTGTCTTGGTCTACGAACGACTCTTACACAGTACTTACTGCTTCGTTCGATAAAAACTTTCTTTTTATTTTCTTTTTAGTTTCAGTAATAGGTTATACTCTGAGGGCGCTATTGTATCTAGCGAATATGAAGGATAGTCAATTCAAAACCAATTGAAGACATTATTATAAGAACAGCCCTAGTCACTTTTAATGGAATTGAGTTAAGGACACATTTGCTACTATTTAAAATGTTTATAGGTTCCAAAAATGACACATGTCAGGTGCAATAGCCACAAGGATCACGTGTTGTTCTATTTATTTTTATTGTTCTCCTGAAAAATAGCAACTTTGACAAGGGTTGTTTTTGTAATAATGTCTTCAATTTCATTATTTTTTGCAACGCAATCAGAAATTTGGGAGCGAGTGCATTTTCTTGCAAAAACTGCCATTGGGTTTGTCAAATGATACCTACACAAAATCAAGTTTCCTTATAAACCCGTAGATTTCTTCTGTAGCTGTTAATATGATAACATATAGGCCTAGGCCTTGAAAGTTACTATTCAAAGTGTTTAAATGTTCGAAAAACATATCAGCAAGGAAGGCCTTTCAGAGAAACCATAGAGAATTGGAAAACAATTTCGCATATTCCGGTTTCTCGTCTTGGAGGTACCGGTACATTAAAAGTTGGGTGGTATCCACTGGTTTTGGTAAATTTATCGTTGTTCTCGATTTTACAGGAATTTGTATTAATTTTTAGAATGGGGTTCAGTAGTTCTACTGACACGGTAGTGGAAGGTCCCAAGCAAAAGTGGATCGTTCCTTCAAAAAATTTGGAAACCACTAAAGTAGACTACCGTCTTGACGTGTGCCGTGTGACTAAATAGCACTGATTGAACATTTGTGAATTTCCAAAGTCAAGTAGAATAATTGCTTTACAAAACAGTGTAAACTGATTCTTGATCCTGTAACAGGATATATGTACGTTAACGACCACAAATATTATCAGAAAATGTAGGCTCTAAATTTCTAAAATTTTATGAGAAAATGGACTCACAATTGGACAAAAATTACAAGGTACCACAACAAAACTTATTAGAACTTAAATAGCCGATAAAAGTATTAAAAAAACAAAAAAAATTCTGCAGTTACATCATTTGGTAACCATAACATTGTTATGGTCTCTCTGACATCTTTAATATTTTTCCTGCACATAATAAACACTTATTTCTGAAAAGTAGACTACTCTCAGACATGTAGAGTTGTTTATTTTAATACAATTAAATTTTTATTTGTCCAATATTAAATATATTACAATTTTCATAATGTTTTGTGACCTAATTTTTCTATTTTAAAAGAAATGGTCATTATTGTAGTTTACCTTTTTGCATAAATGCATGTTAAATCAGTGTAGCTACAAAATTTCAGAATTCTATCTCTAATGGTTGTGGAGTTATGAAATCATATTTGTGAAAATGTTCAAATTTTGGAAAATTAAAAGTAAGAAGCGAATTCTTAAAAATATTGTTAGTAAACTTTTTAGTACTTTTATCAGATATTGTAATTTTTGTCCAATTGTGAGGTCATTTTCTTGTAAAATTTTAGAAATTTAGATTCTGCATTTTCTGATAATATTTGTGATCGTTCACGTACATATAATAGTGTTGGATTTATAAAACATTGAAAGTGTCTGTCTCATGTGTCGTAACCCTTTATTAAGTATTCATATTTGAAATGTTTACGCAAAAAGCTTGTTTGCAGAGAGAAGTTTCGCCTGCGACCCGTGTCAAATTTTTCGATAAAGAAATTCTCGCACGTTCATCGATTACCAACCCAACAAACAAAAGAATTAGTCGGTTTCCTCGTTTCAATAAATTTGAGCGCCACATTAAAATAGGTTGCGATCGCTTTGGACACAATCACACCTCATTTGATATTCATAATAAAGCCGTGTTTAATCTAATAGCACATTACCTCTGATTTAGCTTTTAGCGTCCCTACAAACCGACTAACGGTAATGCATCGCATTGCAGCGGCGACGTATATATGCCTATGCGTAATATTAACAAATAACTCTGAATGAGACGGTGGACGTGATATGAAGTGATTACGAGTGCGGTGGGTAATTAGTATCTTCTAAATGGCCTGTACAAACAACCGCAGGAGCTTGCTGTAATATGAAACTGTTCCATACCGTCCTTTGCAAATACTTCGAAAACGTTCGTTTACACCAGCAACTTCCCTAGATTTCTGCTGTCTTCTTATGGCAAGCTAACATGTATGAACATTTGCATAATAAATATATGAGGCTATTACATGTAAAACTCGTCTTATCCAAAATTCACAAAAAATAATTTAGGCACAGTATCGCATTCTTGACGTTCACTACGGTATGAAATCTGTTTCTACATCAAAACTTGCCTATTTACAGTTTTTATGAGGTCTCAAAAACCGTTATTGTTGCATAACTCGCCTAATCCATTACAATATGTGATGCAAAACTTGCTTGCATCTTCCATGAAGTTCTGAGAAATTCCGTTTTTATCCCTGGGTTTACGCACCTTTAATGGAAAGTCTCATCAAACAAAACTACTTGTCTTGTACTGAACTGAAAATATATATATATATATATATATATATATATATATATATATAAACTTTTGCATATTTCATAAATTTTACTACTCCAATAAAAATTTGAAATGTTCTTTGTAGGCTAATGAATTTATATGACAATATTTCATTCTGTAGCTTCAATTATTGTCTAATAATAATAATAATAATAATAATAATAATAATAATAATAATAATAATAATAATTTTTTTTTTATTTATTGATATTTATGTGCTGGATTGGTCAATAAAAATCCAGCACAGTGATATAATTAATACAATAAAATGAACAACTATGGTACAAATTAAATAATTGAGGTACTAACAACAAAATAAAGAACAAAGATTACAATGATTAATTTATAAGAATTAATAGTATTATATTTTATGGAAATAATAATAATAATAATAATAATAATAATAATAATAATAATAATAATAATAATAAATTATTGATCTATTTATTGATATTTATGTGCTGGATAACAGCCATTTGTCAATAAAAATCCAAGACAGTAATACAATTAATACAATAAAATGAAAAACTATGGTACAAATTAAATAATTGAGGTAATAGCCTAACAACAAAATAAAGAACAAAGATTACAAGGATTAATTTACAAGAATTAATAGTATTATATTTTATGGAAAGGAGTTAATTCTTACACAAAGTAATAATAATAATAATAATAATAATAATAATAATAATAATAATAATAATAATATTTTTTATTCATTTATTGATATTTATGTGCTAGATAACAGCATTGGTCAATAAAAATCCAGCACAGTAATAGAATTAATACAATAAAATGAACAACTATGGTACAAATTAAATAATTGAGGTAATAGTCTAGCAACAAAATAAATAATAAAGATTACAATGATTAATTTACAAGAATTAATAGTATTATATTTTATGGAAAGGAGTTAATTCTTACACAAAGTAATAATAATAATAATAATAATAATAATAATAATAATAATAATAATGATAATAATCCTAAAAGGATTAAGAATAGAATATATGGGAATCAAAATCTTTGTGATAATAAACCTCTTATTATACAAAAATTATTGTTTGAATTAGTAATATAAGTCCTATTGCCAATGGGTGTCTCATTTGTGTGAAGAGTATTCTTGTAGTTAATATTATAATTATGGTATTTTTAATATCAGAAAGTAGTTTATTTAAAATATTAGTTTTGGGAATTAATTCTGATATTAAAAATATCATAATTTTATTATAATATTAACTACAAGAATACTCTTCACACAAATGAGACACCCATTGGCAATAGGACTTATATTACTAATTCAAACAATTATTGTATTATAAGAGGTTTATTATCACAAAGATTTTGATTCCCATATATTCTATTCTTAATCATTTTAGGAATATTATTATTATTATTATAATATTCAGATATAACAACATAGCATAATTACCCGTAGTTTACATTCTTCAAAACTTTCCTTATCAATATCATTAACTAGCATAACTGGTCTTATCCAAATTAAAGTTCGGTTAATGTCCATATTTTTGGGGCTTGATTTTCCACAAAATAAGAGTTTGATACTACCATACAATGTAATCTAACATCATATTCTTCCTGTTTCAGTGACCAATAGCTTGGGTTTCAGCAGTATTTTGCAAATTGTGGAAAATGATTTAATATCGACAAAGCGAGTTTTGCATCTAAAAGCCTAATTTATTTAATACTATTGTATTTGTTGGAGAGCAGGGCGTCTTGCCAAATCTGAGTGTAAAATAGGCTACAGAAAGTGGCAAACGAATTGCATAGAATAATCTTTAATATTTGGAATTTACTTAAAAATTCCCAATAAAAAAACTAACACAAATATGCCTATAAAAATGTCTGGTCTGTCTTATGGATATACTCCACGTAGAACTAGCCTATGTCAACCAGTTTCGGGAATGAATTTACAGTTGTGTTGGTTTGAATGTTTTATTTTTGTTTCGGTTTACAAATGGAGAGTATTAACCAGAAGTATGCAATATACGCATATTTTCCCTTCATATGGAGCGACAAATTCGAAAATTATTCCGAGGTCACAAAAAATGTCACTATGGTTCAGAGTATTTCGTACTTGTCTCTTATCATTTAAACTCGCGATTACAAATCAACGAGTAGTAGCACAGGTCTGTAGCTGCTCTCGATGCCGAGATATAGCCGAGACAGGCTGCCCTGCATGGCTAATTTTATAAGCAAATTCGGCATCCTCATGCCCGTAGCGGGGAGAAGTGGCGTCATCATCGGGCGTGATCACACTACTTACATTGGTTCACGATCTAACTATCGTTAACATTAGCATTCGGCTGCGGCTCCTTGTGTTGCTACAGTAAGCATTTTAACTTGTCATTCTTTTGTTTCACCACGTAACCCAGAAAGTGTGCCCATACTCGATTCAAGAAAAGACGTATTCAGCGTCGAAAGATTGATAAGTAACAATTTACCAATCTGGACATACGGCATTCAACTGTGGGAAACTGCTAGCAACTCAAACATTGAAATACTGCAGAGGTATCAGTCTAAAACTTTACGTTCCATTGTTACTGCACCATGGTATGTCCGTAATGATGTCATTCATCGTGACCTAAACATTTTAACTGTGAAAGAAGAAATCTCTAAATTCAGTAAAAAATACCTGCACCGATTAAATCATCATCCAATCATTATGCATTAAATTTGCTGGATAACAGTCAAACAATAAGAAGACTTAAAAGGACCAATGCTCTTGACCTTCCGTTCATTTTTAATACAGCTATTTGAAACATTGTCACTTTTCTTTTGGAGTGTTGTCATGGGATAACATCTCCACTCATGTTATATTCTCTTATAATATTTACTTATTGTCTATTGTAGACAGATTGTAAATGTGGCATGTGTTAAATAAAAAAAAAAGAAAAAAAAAGTAACAATTTAACACATTTATTTAGCCTATAGGCCTATCTAAATGTTTAGCAACATTTCTAAACATTTCAAACTATTTAGTGTCGAGTGTGCTGGAGTACTGAGGGAAAGAAATTGGCATGAAGATGTAGGTCTATCACCTATAGTAAGAGAGATTAAGCGCCTTATCAACGCCTCTTTAAAATACATTCACAGATTTCGATCAGCATTAGAGCGCTATATTTTTAGATGATGATATTATTTTATTATTATTATTATTATTATTATTATTATTATTATTATTATTATTATTATTATTATTACTATTGTAAATATATAATTTAGGAATAGTGACATCTATAACCTATCAATGCATAAAATATGGTAAATATTAATATCCGAGTTTTATCTTCATTTAACAGCAGCTGTACACCTTTCAAATAATGACGTTTTGCACAGATTCTGATTTTACATGAACCTAATTTAAGATTGCGCCGTGAAACGTTGAGGCGGTGTGGCTAGCGTGCGACTAGCTCCCCTGACATACAGTATCAATAATCAAATTATAATTCTGTAGGGAATGATGCCATGGAATCAATAGTTGTCAATAGTTAGTGTACAGTTCAGGCAATAAGATGCTGGATCCATGTCCAGATTATGTGAAAGGAAGTAAAGAAAATATCTAGGCCTATATGTTTTTGTCATTATCACCTGCAATATCAGCTCGGAATGAAAGTTTATAATAATTTCATGTAGCACAGTTAATTACCCTATAACTAGGAAGATCTTTGAAGATTGACAGACGACAACCATATTAATGCTAAAACAGATCAGCTGGCGAAGAATGGTAATGGCCGTTATCATGATGAGGAAATTATGCTTCTGATAAATTCTTCGGTATATATTTTCTGCAACAACTTGAAAAAATAAATGCAAAATAACAGAGATATTTATGCAATGAGAGTCGGCCTGGTAGCGCAGTCGGTATAGCGCTGACCTTCTGTGCTCGAGGTTGCGGGTTAGATCCCGATCCAGGTCGTTGACATTTAAGTGTGCTTAAATGCGACAGGCTCATGTCAGTAGATTTACTGGCGTGTAAAAGAACTACTGCGGAACAAAATTCCGGCACACCGGCGACGCTGATATCTTAACCTTGGTAGTTGCGATCGTCGTTAAATAAGCCATAATCTTTATGCAATGAGTGATAGGGTAATTGAGATAGGCATCATTCAGAACGTTTATGACTTTCAATTGTAATATTTTTACAAAAAATTCGCAATGAAAAGTAACGAAACTTTTCGTATATCACGTCATTACAGAATTAATAAAATATGAACCATTATTCAAATAAGAAATTCAACTACATTTATAATTTATAAAATGCCTAGATAATTTTGTTTCCCCACAATTTTTGTAACTTTGAATTTTTCCATTGATAATAGAATGTATGAAACAACGTTAAGAAAGTATATTCAACTTCCTAAATTTGTTTTATATTGGACTAATCAACAGTAAGGGAAAAAATTAAAGCCCCATCTTGTTTGAATTAAAAACCAGCATTGCTTTCTTCCCCATTTACAAATCTTAGTCAAAAACTTAAATTCTTATATCTACAATGATGTATGATTGTGTTGTGCTTAACTTTGGATTCGTTATTAAAGTGATTTGTAGTTCTTACTCAGTAATCTTCATAAGCAACACATTTTTACCACAAAGTGGTAAAATCTTTATAATTTTAAAGTTAAAAAATAACGTAAACATTGTAGTATTTAAAATCATTGTCATCACACTTTCGAAATCGTTGAAATTTGTTTAAAAATGTGCTCTACATAAAAATAAGAGGACGCCATTTTATTCACAAAAGAATGGGATTTATCTGCGCACAAAGCTACTCATAGGCCTATAACATTAAAGCTTGACAACCATTTTGTTCTTCTTTTTTAATGACCTCTCTTCAGATTATGGACAGCATTCAGTTTACAGGACCCACACATGGCATCAGAATTCTAAAACTTTCCAAGGCGTTGTAAAATTCTATGTGCATTTACAGTAACATTGAATAAGAGGAATTCGTGTCTTTGATTTAAGATCAAGAGAATGAGAAAAAATACAAAATCCCATATAGTAATAACTTGAACACATATAATTTGTTATATTTCGCATTAAACGACGTCAAAGCAACTGAAACGAAACAAGTGAAATAAACTAAGTTGAAGTTAGGGGAAAATCCTGAAATTTTATGAATGAAATATTGTTTCACAATCTATAATTTAGAAATGATTGTTACAAAAATTGTATATATTTTCCCGTACGATTTACGCGTTACTTAACTCAGTTCCTTTATTACCTGTGTTACGAATTACATCAATTTTATAGTTTAATTTCTAGAACTGTTATTGAAGGGACATTCTACTAAATAACATTATTTAATATGTATAAAAATAATAAAGTGTAGCCTACTTTAATTTCCTGAATTGCATGTAAAATACATTCTTTATAAGTTAACCCAAAATGTAAGATGGGAACATTTAGCTTATTTTACAAATTGTACGACTTGGTTACATATATCAATTAATGCAATACAAATTTACATAAAGAAACTACACCTATCTTTGGCATAGAATGGGAACCCCAGGTTTCGAGATTTAAAACAATGGTATTTTTTCACAGGGGATAAAAATCTCCCATCTCAGTTTATCCATAGGCCTATGTCAAATGAGTGAAAAGTGACATACTCTGTCATCAAGCGAAAGAAACTAAAATCCCGTACAGAAATATTACAAGCTTCAAGTATGAAAAACTCGTGCTGAAGTCTTTATAAGAGTAGGAATTAGTATGTGATTCAAGGTTGAGAAATGTTTTTCAATTTCTGAGACTTTGTTATGCACTTCACAAACGTGTATTGTATGTAAACCTACAACATTTTTTGTACGATCATATTTTTAACATTGAAAATAGGGTAAAGGTTGATAATATTGTGATAGAGTAATATTGTGATAGTTTGTTTTTAGAATTTATTACAATTTTACTAAGGGAGGGGAAGACCGGTTTTTTTGCGTCAACGTATTGAGGGAATGTTTGCAGACAAGTTTCTGCACAAAACCGGTCCTTCTCTCGCTCAGTAAAATTGTAATAAATTCTCAAAAAGAAATATCACAATATTACTCGTATCTCAATATTACCAACCTTTACCCTACAACATATTTTGCATTGCAAATTTAGAGCAATATTATTCCGAAGCTTTCGCAAAACTATACTGTAATGGTAACTAAGTAACAATAAGTGCACTGTAATGGGTCTATTTCAGTATAGTTTTATGTTATGAAGAATGGTTTCCCTAGCAACAAGTTTCTGTGTGAGAGTTCTGACTTTCAAGACCTAACAACAATAGCTGTAAATACAACAAAAACATGATCGTGCAAAAAAAAAAAAAGGTATTATACGATATTGTACAGAGTTCTTGCTTTAAGTCTGAGACGAATAGGACCTAATAAACTGAGGTTTTATGACTAGTACCAGCTTCACTGAATAAAAAAGTTTTTTTCTGTCTACTATAAAATTAAGATACGTGATTTCCGTTTTAGGCCGATGATATTGTAAACATTTGTAATATTATTTTGTCTATGAAAATCGCCATAGGCCTATACAATTTTCATATATACTCAAATGTATTAGCAGTTTATAAATGAAGATTTCTACCTTCTTAAGATCTTGCTTCCATGGTTCAAGAACGCATAACTTAATGTTTTTACTACTATCAATTGTAATTATATTAATAATAAGAATGTTAAGTGACATTTCTCTTTTACTTGCTCAGTTTTGACTTTGAAGAATTTGTAACTAAAAGTATAAACTTATATAAGTACAATAGGCCTAATAATTCCTCTGAGCGAAACTTTTTTAAACGATACTAACTTGTTCATCTCATTTGTTTGTTTATTGTACATAAAAATGTCCTGAAGAATCGATCGTCATGGTTCATGGTTTATTTCAAGTAAAAATCTATTAATAGAAAATACCATTTCACGTGCTTCATTTACGGATAAATTTACTCATAGATACAGAACACGAAGAAACGCGCACAATATTTGTTGAGATATCGTTATCCACCAATAAACGGACGTATAAACGTCATGCCCAAATACTTTTTTCGTAGTATCTAAAATGAATTCTGAAAATGAATTTTTCCGCGAAAAAATCTAAATCGATGTTTTGAAGCTTTAAAATACTTTCTCTTTACATTTCCTATTATAAGGGATTAAAACGGGTTTTCTTCGACATTTATACGTTCCCCTAGAGCATAACTTACGTTTAATATAGGCCTATTGTAACATAGAACTTTAGAGAATAGAGCATATGGTTATATTCATATTGGGTTATTTATTTCTAACTGTTTTGGCGGAACTTATCACAAAGTCTCAAAATATGTAGACCTACAAATTATTACGCACTCCGCTATGGTTCATGTGGTAAACTATCTAGTTTTAAATACGGCAGGCCTACAGTAAATGTGGTTTTTATTTCCGATATGGAAGTTTACATCAAGTTCCTTAGTAATCAGGTGCCAGTCTGCTTTTCCGATCTGGTTCTTCTTCATTCCTGCTCATTAGGATGAATAAACATCGAATTCTGTAAACTCGACTACATTTCAAAATGTCGTGTATTGATTCTAATTAGAAAGAAAGAAGGGCTGATTATTCATAAAAGTTTGCCTTGGTCTTATTTATTCTCACGTTAGTAAAAATAAAACACGTATAGCGCAGAACACTGTATAAGGATCAGCTAGAACATTAGATAATGAACATTAGATAATGTGTGCGCAAACAACTGAAGCAAGGTCTGAAAGATTTAGAATTTTAAAGGAAGTAGTCTCAATATACACAACACATTTATTTTGACATGTATTTCAATTATAAATTCCAACTTTTATAAATGAAAATATTAGTATTAAAAATTATAATATGCATAAAGCTATTTTTGAATAATCGCAGGTTCGATTTCCATTGGGATCTTGGATTTTTCCATTCATCTAACCATTATTATTATTATTATTATTATTATTATTATTATTATTATTATTATTATTATTATTATTATTATTATTATTTTATTGGTGTATTGGGAAGATAAAGAGAATTCTTATTGTATTATACTAATTATGTATTTTATTGTATTATATTAATTATGTTTTGTTTATAGCAATGTACTAATTTTGTATCATACTGCTTGAGTGGAAGAGAAAGCCGAAAGGCCTTAACTCTGTCAGTTAAAATAAACCATTATTATTATTATTATTATTATTATTATTATTATTATTATTATTATTATTATATGAAATCGTAGCATTGATTTCTAGTTAAATATTCACTAAAGGAACAAATTCGCACGTCTTCAAAATCGGTATGGTCGGTATTGTTTTTTAGAAACCTCAATAAAACATTGTGAAGGAGACCACATTATCACTGTAACCACTGTGCATAGGAACAAATTCTTTAGTGAAGTCATGAAGTACCTCAACGCTGTCGCACTGAATTCTTCATCCTTCACCGAATGACAGTCTGAACTGATGATCAATTGGACGGAGTTACGCAATAAGAGACCAAGCGCCAAAAACCTGTTTCGGGATATTGGCCATTGAAATAAATCTGTTTTTATAAAACAGATTGTGCAAGAAGTATTATAACTTACATACTATTAAAAAAAATAGCACAAATAATACTAAAAAAAAAAAGCTAACTGATTTTTAATAAGAGACCAGCAGTTGAATTAATATTTCAAAGCAAAATAAATAAATGAATTTCAAGCAATAAGCTAATTTTTGCTCATAAATAGCAGAAAAATTTAGATATCGCATTCTTGATTTTTTAGCCTGCCATCAACAGATTTGTGCAAATATCTCATTTTTTTCAATTGTCGGTTGGTCTATTATCACGTAACTCCGTCCAATTCATTCCTATTCCACACTCTCTGTAGAGATTCTCAGAAAGTTCGATATTTAAAAGTGTAAATACGAATGAAGTTGGATATATTTTCATTGATGTTTGTAAAACGTATTAAAGGAATTACAGACACATACAGTATTTAATTCTAGCTAATAATAATTCTAATAGTTCTTCGGTCGTTACCGCGGCGCTATTTCCAAACACATCACGAAAGCAGGCTGTATGAACCACACGTGTGTACTAAAGTAATACAGACATATTTTCTTTTCCAACTGACTGGCCTACGTAACGAATTCCGAACGGAGTGCTTTACGTAATTTTGGATATTCAATTAAAATAAGCGATTAACGTAAGTTTGTCTGTGAAGAATTTCTGTTAATTAAACTTGCGAACAATGATTAATTGTAAGGATTATATCATAGCTTTAGTCATCTCTATCATATAGAAACTACGTTTGAATATAGGCCTACATGAATTTTCTTCCAATTATATTACGGAATTCGTCTTTCATTAGCCTAAATGAAACTTTACATTTTATCTTAGTTTTAATTTATACAGAAAAATCCAATTTCAGCGTCTAAGTGAAGCACTAAATACTCTTGAATATATCTCGAAAAGTCATGAACTCATGAGCGTGTTAATAGGCCTATTTACGATTATTTTTAATCGTACCTAAATATTTCAACAATTTTTTATAGCACTGGCTAAGAGAATTAGAGTTTTAAAATAACAAAGAATACAAGAAATAATTTCCACTTTATCCTTCAACACTCGGTGAACTACTTAAAGCAGGAAGGAAACTGGTTATTTCTGATGAACATAGCCCATCCATAGCCTACAATACTAAAGAACGAGCTTAAAATATCAGCACATCTCTCACGGTCCATGAAAACGAATTCTTTAAGCTAGACTACCTATTTCACGCTGTCCGTATTTTTTTTTTTTTTAAGTTCGACATTTAGGACTGGAGATTGTTACGAATAGACCTACTTTCCCTAATGCCTTTTAATATATAAGTTAATATTAAAGCGACTACAGATACATAAGCATTATTAATCCCATAGTTCCTTGCGTATGACATCGCGGTGCCATTTTCAAAACTGTCGCATGGGTAAACGTAATGTTCGTGTGTACTAAGATAGATTTTTCTTCCTAATGAGCGACCAGATAACAGTTGTAATTGTGGAGGTGCTAGACATAGAACAAAATGCGTTACTTGAGTAAATATTCGACATAATTATGTGAGTGACTGAAATGTATTACAGTATAAAGAATTTTTGTTAATACAATGTATCGTGCAACTTTATTTAATGGATGTTAACTTTAACGAATAGAAATAATGTCAAATTTATCGAATAGGAATCTTCTCAACTTTATCAAATAGAAATCACGTTAACTTTATTGAATAGAAATCATGTCAATTTTATAGAAGAGATGTCATATCAATTTTACGGAGTAGGAGTCACGTCATATTTATCGAATAGAAATCACGTCATATTTATTGAATAGAAATCACATCATATTTATCGAATAGAAATCACGTCATATTTATCGAATAGAAATAACGTCGTATTTATCGAATAGAAACCACGTCAACTTTATCGAATAGAAATCATGTCAACTTTATTGAATAGAATCGTTTCAACTTCATCGAATATAAATAATACCAACTTCATCGAATAGAAATCATGTTAACTTTATCGAATATAAATCACGCCAGTTTGATTGCACAAAAATCATTTCAACTTCATCGAATAGAAATGTCAACTTGATAGTTTAGAAACCATGTCAACTTTATCGTATAGAAATAATATTAATTTTGTCGAATATAAATCATGTCAACTTTATCGAATAGAAACTCATGTAAAATTGTCGAATAGAAATCCTGTCAAATTTGTCGAATAAACATAATGTCAATTTTATCGAATAGATATCCTATAGTCAACTTTTTCGAATAGAAACCATGTTGAATTTATGGAATAGAAGCCATGCCAAATTTTTCGAATAGAAATCTGTCAACTTTATCGTAGAAATCGTGCCATCTTCATCGTGTAGGAATTCTGTCAACTTTATCTTACAGAATTTCAAGTCAACTTATCAAAATTCACGTCAGTTTTATCATATAGAAATCACCTCAACTTTATCGTATAGAAATCACGTCAAATTTAACGTACAGAAATCACGTCAATTTTAACGTATAGAAATCACGTCAACTTTACAATATAGAAACCGTGTCAACTTTATCATATAGAAATTACGTCAACTTTAGCTTATAGAAATCACATCAACTTTATCATACAGAACTCAGGTCAGTTTTATCGTATAGAAATCACCTCAACTTTAGTGTATAGAAATCACATCAAATTTACCGTGTAGAAATCGTGTCAACTTTATCTTACAGAAAGTAGTAAAGTTACGGGATTAATTTTAATTACATAGGATGTTCGAGATTGTTGCCTTGACAGCTTACGAATGTACCCGACGTTTTCCTAGTTGTATAAATTCTTAATTTATACCATAGAAGCAAAAATCCTGTACTTAACGTCTCACATACCTTGAAGTTCGTGAGCTAACTAAGATTTATTATATTTTTCTTTATTCCTAAACACGTGAACAATTTTTGAAAACACAGTTAAAATAAAATGGGGTGCTTAATATAAAAAATATGTAAAAATATCGTAACATTTCTCCGAGACCATTTAGCTCTCGCTGAAATAATTGAATGCAAGAACAGATCTCAATATTTCCGCAGTCAATGTTATCTGTAAGTTATTACGTTTAGCAAATATCAGTGGAACACTAGAGTAAATTCATATCACTGTGTTCACAACATATATAAACGCATAATTTAGTAACTTTGTAACTATTGTCTTAACACCACTTTCTTCTTTGACCGAAACAATGACACCCTTAGAGAATAAGCAGATCGTCATAATTTCACGCTGTCTGTAGAGATTACGGAGAAGTTTGAATTTAAAACTCGAGACTGTTACGTTTATCTTTTGACGGTACTTTATTTAACGTCTTTTAATAACGTATTAAAATAACTGTAGGTACAAATGTATTTTTAATCCCATAGTTCCTTTCGTTTGTCACCGCGGCGCCATTTATAAACGTGTCACAATAGTAAATACAATAGCGTGTATAGTGACTGACGAACCCGCAGACTTTCGGACATGTGGATGCAAAGATGGCAATGAAAATTGCTTTACTTGACTGGATATTCGATAAAAAATAAGTGAATAATTTGTTTTATAAACAATTAAGTTTAATTTAGCGTGCGAACTTTAGGCCTATTTCATTAAATAAATCGTGTTATTTTATAAACTAACTATCGAATATCAATCATATTCGAAGATTTGTACGAATAAATTCCGCTCTAATTAATTACGGAACGAGTTTTTTCATTGTACAAAATTTTCAAGATAATAGTCCTAATAGTTTAGGCCTATGTATTATACTCTTCGTTACTCTATGTAAGTTACCTTTTAATTACAGCATAAAAACAGAATTTATGATTGATCGAATAAAAAGTAATTAATTTTCGTAGATTAATGTATGTTTTAAAGTCATTTGTGAAGTATTCGTAAGACTTAAGACATTTTTCATCATACCTAAGCATTTCAAAAAATGTTAGTAGCACCTGGTTAAAATGAATTAGGGTACTTGGTGGAAAAAATGTAGAGGGTACCACAACATTTATCTTGAGATCTTTTAGCACTCGAAGAAGTAATGAAATACTAAAAGACCGCTACGTGTTTCCAGGATCAATAGGCATACGTTACGTTTAAGAAAACTTCATAAAACACTACGCAGAAAGCCATTTCATCACTGCATTCACAGCACATAGGAACACACTAACCAGTGGTTATGCAAACAACCTCAACACTTTCACACTGCGATCTTCATTCTTCAGCAAGTGACACTACAAGCGAATAAGCGGTCCTTCCCTGCAGTCGTACCAACACACACCGTACAAGCGAAATGACCTCTGAGGAGACACAGTGTTCTGGCTAGCAGAGACCAGTTGACGACGGGGACGCTGAAGAACTGCAGAGGTCTCCCGGAAGACGGGGTCTCCTCTATCCATCCTGGTGCAGCCTGACTCACAGACTCCGGGCTGCCGGAGCAGCCAGCAAGCCCGTAGCCTTCTTTTTCTCATTCCCTAGCATTATAAGACCATAACTCAGTTGTGCCTCCAACACTAACAAGGTTACCACCTCGCCCCGGCTCGTAGCAGTACACCCACCCCGTCTACTTGAGTCCCTTCCTCTCCTACTCTCTCCACCGAAATTAAATAATTTAATACCAAGCGAAAGTTTATTGTGAATAATCTAGTTTGTAGGGCTGGGGGGACCTGCTTGATGTTCAGCCTTCTCCATCTCGGGGCGGCTTCAACCAAACTCAGTTGAGAGTAAGAGAGCGAAGGGGGGGCGGGGTGGGGAAAGATAACTGCTTTATCGAGAAGATAGGATAGGGGTAAGGGAGGAAACACAAGGGTGGAGAAGTGGAGTCAAGGGGGTGTAGTTGAGATGTATGTGTTGGTAGGTGGAGAAGCTCTCCGATATGTATTGACCAAAGAATTCGAAACATTCCTTAAGCATCTGGCACTTGCCCATCCCGCGCTCTCTTGTTGTTCGCGATCCACAGGTTAAAAACGTTTATGGGTCTTAGGACAGTCCATTTTTACTGCCCTTATGACAACTCGATCCGTACGACTTGAGTTTTCAGAGGCTTTGCAGTAGCTCAGCGTTCGATCGAAGGGACTAGGCCTACGTAAGCCTTCAGTTGGACGGAGTGCATGTTTTATATATTCAGAAAACCGCAGGTGTTTCAGCACATGCTTCTTTAAAGCGATCCACTTCAAGAGCACTTTTACTGCATCGCGCTACATGCGTCGAATCTGAATCTTAAGGGAAGCTGGTCGTTAACAAGACCAAAAATTGTAATCTCTTTATTTGCTTAGGCTATATTAAAAAGCGCTCTTTTCTGGATAACTTCATATGTAAATCACATATATTTCGAGAATGTTTTTATCCAATAAACGAAGCGGTTATTCATAGGGCCCAACTCGTCATTTTAGAATTTTACAGAGGAACGAAACACTGAATATCTCAGGATCAAATACCGACACAAAATCAGTTCTTTTAGGGAACTTAACCTACTGTATGATTTTTAAAACTTCCACAATTTTCATAAAAGAAACTTGTGAAATTTAAACTACATGAACACACCTACAATACTATCATCTGTATAAAATTTGATACCATTAGGTCTAATAGTTTTTATATTGACATCACTAAAAGGCTCCTTACGTCAAAGTTTTCAAAGTTTTAGTTCATATTTGCTTGAAAGCTTGAAAATAGCCATGGGAATAAAAATTAATTAGCTTTTTGAGCTCAGTCTAAATAGAGAGTCACAATAATTCTTTTTCGTTATAGGGTCTTTGGTCCACTACGTTTCGTCAACTTTTTGTTTTCTCCACTGACACATTTGTCCATTTCATGATTCGTCCGTTAAGTTTTGTCCAATGACCATTTAGTCCATTTTCATGCTTCGTCCATTCTGTTTTCGTCCACAATGGCAAAAAAATAGATGACATGAAACATAATTTATTTGGTAAAGAAGTAATTTATTTAAATTAAAATGTGTTGTTGAATGTACATACTATTTGTATTATAAACATGATTAGTCTTCATTTTCTTCTTTCTGAAGAACTTCAGCAGGGTTAATTTTTAATCTGTATGATATTCCTCTAATATGTTTCCAGCCGGCCGTCGTTCTTGTAGTCTTCATACCGTGTAACCATTTCCCTGATGCGTTCATAATTATTGACATATGAAGAGTCTACTGCAAGAATGATGGATGTCATTTGGAATACATTTTGCAGGAGAAGCGATTGAAAGTTTGAAATGCTTAGCGCTCAAAGCTTAACATTACTGGACAATGACTATCAGTGTTAATGCCATATAACTCTCTATGTACATTCTATATGTCTTAAGCTATGCATTGACAGTCTTGGTTCATTTTCAACAAGAAAGTGACATCCATCATTCTTGCAGTGGACTCTTCATATGTCTGATTTAATGGTGCACGGTCTCGCGTGTGTCCTCCCAACAATTGAGTAACCACCTGCTCATTTGATTCCTGTTCATCCAGCAAGACTTCCAAAATCTTCCAAATGCTAGGATGATGAACAACCATGAGTTTTTTTAAATTTATTATGCCAACCTTCGGCGGCATTGTTAATCTTCTGTTACCCACTCAAGACTGCTTCTTACACAGTCCATAATCATGTTTTCGGTGTTGTAATTGTAGATGGGAAACACAAATACGTATTCTAAGATGGACAAAAGGTTATGAACATAAAAGGTGTGGACAAAATGCATGCATGAACGTAAATTGTATGGACAAATCGGTTATGGACAAGAGAACGTGGACGAAAGTTAACGGACGAAACAAATTGTGGACAAAAGGTAGTGGACGAAAGGCCCGCAAACCATTTTTTTTAATTTGATGAATTTACCATTACAACATATTTTAATCTAAGTGCAAAATGAATACGCCCCGACGGAACTTAATACTAATATTTCACACAAGTGCAAATTAAATTTTATTTATCAACATTTAATTGGCCTCTGTGAGAAGTTTCAGACCAGTCTGACAATAACTGTTGTGCAAGGAGCTTTTTTTTCAATAAACTGCTTAAAATTTTGAAGTAGAGAAAACAGCACTAAAAAGAAAAAAAAAAATTCACTCAACTCATTCACGCACCATATGTTAGGCCATATTTGATTATATAGCTAAATCATTTAAAACGGTCTCAAATATAATTACGGTTATAAAAAAGTGTTTTTCTTAATTTTTCAACATTATTTCACCATAGTGTCCCCTTAACATCATATATTTAAAGCACTTCCGAGAAGATTTGATGTAATATTAGTCTTTCTTTGACTGCTTGAAAAGGGTTTAATTATAATTTAAAAACAACATACTTGGGCCTTTCTTCAACACTAGGCCTGGTAGACTCTACTATTTTGAAATAAAATTCTTCTTAAATTCTTATTGTAAATATAATTTGAACACGAATAAAATTCAAAGCAAATTTAAGCAAATTCAAACAGATGAGACGACATTCTAATAACACTGGAACTCAGAACTGCAAAATATACCGTACTGTGAACTTACTGAGTTTTATTAATGAAATAACAATCTTATGAATAGAAGCTGGCATAAGAAGGACCCAACTGTACATGATTGGACCTTTCTTCTATAAATTGAAATACGGTGTTGCAACAAGGTCTCAAAAACAATAATTGGGCCCTTCTTCTACCAACCGGGATATTTATTCATTACGTGTTTTCTACTGGGATTATAATTATGACCGGGCCCTTTTTCTACTGACCATATGAGCCTTCTAAAGGAGTAAATGGAATGTGAAAAAGTGATTTAAAAAAAAAGCTAATTGCTCCCTTTTCTTTTTTAGTAGAGCTTCAAATGTACTTATTTAAATTTGTCTCAATGATCAATAATAAGTTTTTTGTTGTTTAGGCAGCTTTCTGAAGACGATCTGAACCTTACAAGTGATACAAACATGGCACCACTTATGAGGCAACTAGGCCAGGAGGTAATAGGGTCGGATGGCCAGTTCCTTTCCCTCATACATCGCATACTTCGCCGATTAGTTATATATTGCAATAATCAGACTTCAGATGCATACAAACAATTGTTTTTTCTCTTTCACTTATCGTCAAGTGAGATGTGCTGCCTGATAATAATAGATTTACATATCAGCCAGAACCTCAATCAGAGGTGCGTCTGGTTTTAATGTTTCTAATGATGTTAGGTGAAGAATAAAATAAGTGCAGATCTACGTTGTATACCTATCTCCATTCTCCTGTAACTTTATCCCTCTTAGTCCCAAATATTTTCCTAAGCACCTTCTTCTCGAACACCCTAAACTTCTGTTCCTCTCTCAAAGTGAGAATCAAGTTTCAAAACCATACAGAACAACCGGTAATATAACTGTTTTATAAATTCTAACTTTCAGTATTTTAGAAAGCAGACTGGATGACAAAACTTTCTCAACCGAATAACAGCAGGCGTTCCTCATATTTATTCTGCGTTTAATTTCCTCCCGAGTGTCATTTATATTTGTTGCTCCAAGGTGCAGTAGCCTATTTCAATTTTTATACCTTTTCAAAACATAAATTTCCAATTTTTATATTTTCATTTCGTACTGTGTTCTGGTGAAAGTATATGCTTATGCCTCGTGACCAGAATATTGTACGTATTGGAAATATAAAAATTGGAAATATTTATCATTTGAAGAGGTGGAAAAATTCAAATATATTGGAGTAACAGTAACAAATATAAAAGACACTCGGGAGAAAATTAAACGCAGAATAAATGTGGGAAATATTATTCGGTTGAGAAACTTTTGTCATCCAGTCTGATCTCAAAAAAGCTGAAAGTTAGAATTTATAAAAGAGTTATAGTCTATTACCGGTTGTTATGTATGGTTATTGAACTTGGACCCTCACTTTGAGAGAGGAACAGAGGTTAAGGGTGTTTGAGAATAAGATGCTTAGAAAAATATTTGGGGCTAAGAAACATGAAGTTACAGGAGAATGGAGAAAGATACCCAACGCAGAACTGCACGCATTTTATTCTTCACCTGACATAATTAGGAACATTAAATCCAGACGTTTGAGATGGGCAGGATATGTAGCATGTATGGGCGAATTCAGAAATGCATATAGATTGTTAGTTGGGATACCGGAGGGAAAAAGAGTTTGGGGAGGCCTAGACGTAGATGGGAGGATAATATTAAAATAGATTTGAGGGGAGTAAGATATGATGATAGAGACTGGATTAATCTTGCTAAGGATTGGGACCGATGGCGGGCTTACGTGAGGGCAGCAGTGAATCTGCGGGTTCCTTAAAAGCCATTCTCCCAATGGCGATGCACAAAGGCGGGAGTGCCGCAGGGCTCCGTATTAGGACCACTACTTTTCTCTATCTACATTAATGACGTATCAAAGAATTTACAATATTGCCGATATCACCTCTATGCCGACGACCTACAACTTTACATACATTCCAGACCCAATACGATCAATGAATCGATTGACAAGTTAAATTGTGACCTAGCCACTGTCTCCACTTGGGCGGCCAATTTCGGACTCGCACTTAATCCAAGTAAGACTCGAGCTATAATTATTGGACATAAGCGTTTAAATTAACTCCCTTAATAACAGTAATCTTTCAGTTGTTACCCTTAACAACACACTAATCCCTTATTCATCTGTCGTAAAAAATCTTGGCTTCTTTTTTGATAATAATCTAAGTTGGAATTTCCAAGTTAAAGAAACGATAAAAAAATCTGTTCCTCCATTCGCTGTTTGAGTCGCTTGAGAAACTTCTTGCCCCAGAAACTAAAACTTAGCCTAGTAAAAACTCTAGTAATGCCGCACTTCGATTATTGTGACGTTTTGTTAAGTGACCTAAGTTCTGAACTGTCAGTCAAGTTACAGCGAGCTCAGAATATGTGCGTCAGATACGTATGCAACATCCGACGATATGATCACATATCACCGTCCTTCGCAAGTCTTTCGTGGCTCCGACCTAAAGAACGCAGAACTTTACACTCTTTGTCTTTACTCTTTCGAATTCTGCACACCTTAATACCAAATTACCTTTCGTCTCGTTTCTCTTATCTATACTCTAACCACGACGTAAATACCAGATCACTTATTTGTGGCACGCTAAGTATACCTCTTCATAGAACATCTTGTTATTCATCATCTTTTACAGTATCCACCTCGCGTCAATGGAATTCCTTGTCACAAAGTATTAGGGGCTACAAGACAATAAACACCTTTAAGAACAGCTTAAAAGATAACCTTATTAGCATTTCACTCCAATCATACTTATTTAAACTATCACTGACTACATTGTTACTTCTTTCTTTTAGACATCATTCTGATTGTGCTGTATTTTCAAAATTGTCACATAATAATCTCTTTCTATTATCTAATATTATTTGAAATATATTAACATTCTATGTATTTTAGCTTAATTCTGCTACACAGTTTATTTCAGTGTTTAATTAATAGTTCATAGTATTTTGTTGTTTAATTCGTAAATAACTCTTGTATAGTCTACATGTAACCCTCATCTAAATCAAATTGTTGAATTCTTTGTAAGTTTATGCATATGCATGTATACTTTTTGCTGGTTGAATGGAAGAGAAGGCCTTATGGCCTTAACTCTGCCAGCTAAAATAAATCATCATTATTATTATTATTATTATTATTATTATTATTATTATTATTATTATTATTATTATTATTATTATTATTATTTGTAAGTAAGTAAACTATGTTCTGGTTACGAGACGTAAGTGTTATATTAATTACTGTGTAAAATACAGGTATGAAGAGAAAATAAGTGTTATTTTTGTGTTAAATATTTTTTCTCCTATCTTTTAGGAAAGAAATAGGCCTATACATAAAACTGCAACTTTATGATTAGAAAGCTTTTGTCCTTTTGTCCTCGGCTTCAGACAGATATTGTTCTTTTCCTTAACAGTAACACAAACTGTTTATGGCGGTCTCTAGTTTATCCGAGAGTACGTAATGGCAAAAGACGAGGTTCGAAGTAACGTATGTATGCGCTAGCTCCCTGAACACATTGCGTTAATGCTCATTGGTTGGACGTATTACCGGAAGTGCGGCGATGAACCAAATTCCTTGCAATTATCGGAATGAAAGAAGCAGCTGCAGTACCCACATAGCGCGGCCCACTTAAACTGAACTTCGCTTTGAGGAAAATTAACTAGATAGAGACTGAAGCTGTAGCAGCACTTGTCGTGAAGCACTTCAGCATAAAGACAAATAATTGCGAGCAAGCTGGGAACACAGCGAAAATAGGCATTCCTCTGCAAAGTCGTTTCGCAACAGATTTTTGCTTCCGAAAGAAAGCATATAGGGGAAAATATTATTATTATTATTATTATTATGCAAAAATACAGTATATATTTCCAAATATTGAGGGAAATGCAAATTTTCAATGTCAAAGTGGTCTTTGCCATGTCGACTCTCTTTGCGATTGCTTCTGAACTAATGGATGGATTTTATTCACTTTCAGTAGGGTCTGAATCATTTCAAGGTGAAGCTACACATATGAAATATATAGGCCGAGGTACAGCGTCATTTAAAATAATTAAAATTTTGAAAGTTCCGTAATTTTGTTAAAAGTAAATTTATCGAAAAATAATACACAATTGTTGGTAAAACATATAGCGTTTATTTTCACAGAAAATTCTGTTTCAATTTGATATAATTTATTTAATTTACTCAGTACTTGGCAAAGTACTGAAATATCACAAATAGGCCCAATATTAAAATTATAAAACTGTGAAGTACATTAAACATAACTGAAACATATGTTCATTTGTCCTTGCAATAACTCCAATGTGCAAAATATACAATTTTTCAGTAGAAGGAAAAAACATATTTATTCATCCTATGGCAGCCGGATTATGAATTCTTACATTTTCGAAAGAAAGAAATATAATTAGGCCTAGATATTGCAGATTTTATTATTTGCTGTATCACTGTTTAAGTTATTTAATAGAGCAAAAATCTGAAAATCGATAAATATGTCACATAGGAGTTACTGCAGGAACAACGACGATACTAAATTTTCAAACATAAAATCAAGTTAAATTCACCTGCTTTTGAGTAACACTTGTGTTAGGGGGATTAATATTGCTGTATAGACAGTTAGAGAGATAGGAAATGTAAACAACGGTGCTTCGTAATAATAATAATAATAATAATAATAATAATAATAATAATAATAATAATAATAGTGCTGTTGATCGATAAAAATATTTAATCGATTGACTATTTGAATTTAATCGACAGATTAATCTAGTTGAAAAAATGTTTTAATATACTGTAATACCCAATTATTGTTAAATTTAACTTGTGTTCGGTGATAAGCATAAGTATTAAATGTTGTATATCTGTATATATTGTATCGTTATATCATAACCGAATAGAAATAATATGAAATACACACTTTTCGATTAATGGTAAAATTCATATTCTGGGAATAATAAGTTAATTAAGTAGTAAAATATCGCTGCAATCGAAAAGTATTGGGAATAAATTTGAATAAGGAACAAAAAAAGTTTCCTTCCCAGGCAGGATTCGAACCACGAAAGTAGCCTATTAGTTACCAGTCTATCGTGATCTGGAGTGAACAAGGTTCTGAAATCAGGTATAAGGGTCGGTCCGGTTTTTTTTGCCACTACTGTACAACAACCAAAAATACACTGTAATATTGTAACGGCAATGACATGTCTAAAATCGGCGCAGTGATGCATAAGAGTAGACTAAATAAAGCACTTACAGCAGACTAGAATTGAAATTAAATCTTAAAAATTGTGTGTAAGTAATAATGCAGTATAGGCTAAGTACTAGTGGAGAAGTCTTCTTCTTCTTTTGTATAGTCACATAGCCTGTTTGTCTTCACACAGGAGACGATTCAGTAGAAGATGACATCGGTCCTTCCTTCCACCGTTTTTTCGGTCGGCCCACATCTCTTTGTCACTGGGAATCATACCTCGTACTATTCTAATAAGTCTAGAGTTGTCAGCTCTCTCTCTCTATGTGCGAATTCCATTCTTTATTTCTCATATTTATGAACTTTTAACGTCCATTATATTGCACTGTTGTCTCACATCTTCATTTCTTACTCTATAAAATGTAGTTTTACCAACTATGGCTCGTAGAGTATTCATTTCTGCTGTACACATGAGTTGTTCAGTTTTTTTCTCTCTGCATGGATTTCTTTACTATACGTCGTCACTGATCTTATTGTGGTTTTAAAGGTTTTCATTTTACTTTCAATATTGAGATATTTGAACCGTTGAGAGCAGAAGTGGTGGAAGTCAAAAATGGGTAGTGAGGTTTAAAGTAAACATTTTGTAACATACAACGCAAAGTAGCAATTAATATTCAATTTATTTAAACTATTAGTAGTCAGTGGATAGCACGAAGGACATATTAATTGCTACTTTGCGCTGTATTTTACAGAATTTTTACTTTAAACCTCTTTACCCAATTTTGACTGATCGGCTCATTTATTCTTCCATATCACATCCCTTAGGCAACCCGATAGTCTGGAGGCTTTGGAGACTTGATTTCTTACTTCATTTATTACATCCCGATTATTTGAAACTCATGACCTGTTCTATAAAGAGAAGTCTTAAAATTATCGTCATGGTTTAGTTAATTCTCCTCTTCCGGCAGCAATATCGCATCTTCTATTAGGTCTTTCTATTTCTTCTTCTGAAAGTCCCATATTACTTAAAAGCTAGCAGTGATATGCCGGAGAAGTCTTAAAAATTAAAATTATCGGCATGGTTTAGTTAATTCTCCTCTTCCGACAGCAATATCGCATCTTCTATTAGGTCTTTCTATTTCTTCTTCTGAAAGTTCCATATTACTTAAAAGCTAGCAGTGATATGCCGGAGAAGTCTTAAAAATTAAAATTATCGGCATATCACTGTTAGCTTTTAAGTAATATGGAACTTTTAGAATAAGAAATAGACCTAATAGAAGATGCGATATTGCGGCCGAAAGAGGAGAATTGATTAAACCATAAAGTTTGGATGAAATAATAATAATAATAATAATAATAATAATAATAATAATAATAATAATAATAATAAAAAATCATCGTTTCAGTATGCCAGGCCGTGGACATATTGTCTGTAACCTATAAGGAGAAAGTGCATATGAATATAACCGAAACCGATTTCCAATAGGTCCAGGACAGGGATCAGCAGACCACAGGGTTGTGCTCCCCTCTTCCTCCCGCTGTCCGGTCTCCAGTGAGATTCCTCCAGCGCCAGACTTCAGCTTGCATTAGCGTCGCAATTCCTCACGGTGTCTCGTGGCCGCTCCTTCCAGCTGTCTCTTACCAAAGCTTAGGGATTCTTTTCAAAGTCTGAGTACACAACGCAATAGCGCATAGTGCTTCGATTAAGAGCTCGAAATAAGCTTGCTAGTTCCTTTGTTCTTCTTGGATAAATAATTCAGGTGTTACTCCCCTCTCCTTTGTCTAGTCGAACTCCGCTCAGACTTACAGAGCTTTTTATTTTCTCTTTAACTTTCTCATTATACTGAAGATGAAGGGAAATGAAGTTCATCTCGGTTATAGCGTCATCCAAGGGAGTAAGCAATGATGGCTCAGTTTGAAGGTCATATTAAGATTCAGATAAGTTGGAATTATGATATAAAATGGTTGTATAATTTCAGTCAGCAACTTATCGAAGTGTAAGTACACAATGAATTCTGTTACATCACATTAAATTATGGCTGCAAAAGGGTATCTGTCGGATACAGGGGGGAGAGCCATTAATCCTTCCCATTGAAGGCTTTAAGGAACCAACCTGGACAAATACCCAATGTCCCATCCCTACCTTCCCGTGGTGCAGCTGTTAGTAAGCATAATTTTACAAGCTGAACTAAAGGGAGGGGTTACTCATCAATTAGCACTGGTCAGCTTGATGAGTTAATGACTGAATTTGGTATAATTTTCCTCTAACCAATATCTAATTCCGAATTATCTCTTATCGCGCTTTCAATTTCTTACAACTCTTCGAAACCGACATCAAGCACTTCTTTCAATCCCTCATCATAGAACGTCTCTATACTCATCCTCCTACACTGTAGAAATACCTCGTCTCTGGAATTCACTACCTAATGATGTCAGGGACTGCCGGACTTTATCACAATTCAAAATTAAATTGGAAAGTTTTGTCTTGTTTAATGCTTTTTAGATATTGCTAGAAATGTTGATTTGTGTGTTTTTTTTTACTCCAGATTAAAATCGCAAGTTTCTTGTTTATGTTAGTTAATTAGGATACAATTAATTATACTTAATCACTCATTTAAAGTTTGTGTGACTGCAACCTGTGTATATTTTTGTGTGACTTTACTTCGTTTATAGTGTTTTTTTTTCCTTTTTATTTCTGTTATTGTATTTGTATTCCTGGTGTTGTGGAAGAGAAGGCCTGATGGCCTTAACTACACCAGAATAAATAAATAAATAAATAAATAAATAAATAAATAAATAAATAAATAATTCCCTCTTTACCCTTTCCTATCCAGTCCTCTGACTGAACTCTTACTTTCTTCGACCATGACGGCATTAGAGCATTCGAGGTCTAGGGGTTCATTTCCCTTTCCTTCCTCCTCTTTCTACTTTTCTGTTCCTAGTGCTGACCTGCTATGGCACTAAAATCGTCCTCCAGTGGCTTAAGAAGGGAAAGCTAGTGATCAACAAGATCTCCCAGCTAGGTCCAATGGACCCGTCGACCAACAGCAGGTGTGGTCCTCCAGACATTCTGGGGGTTGTGTGTGAATGAAGTAGCCACCAAAACGTTAAAATATGGTGTTCACTTAAATCGGCTACAACTTGCCATTTTTCACTCCAATAGAATTGGAATATATCAGTCCCCTAACTGTCCATTGTGCAACTCAAACGAAGAAATGAATTCGGAACACCTCAAAATCTGTGCTTCAGTGGCTGGTCATGATAATATCTTTGAGAAATATTGGAGTGCAAGAGGTCAAATGACTTTATTGTCAAACGCCTGGCATTATAAAACAACAACAACAACATTAAATTATATATTTCACATAGCCTAATATATTATATTATATTTTACGAATATTTTCGACTTATACAAAAGTCATCTTCAGGTGACATAATAAAAGCAAACAAAATTGAACACAGGTGATGGCAATACACTGAGTGGACACATATACGCTTTACATAACATGCATGCTCATTTTAGAAGAGCATAAGTGTGGATAAGTCACAACAGCATAGCCTACAATATAATTAGTTAAAATAATCATGTAAAAATTATACTCATGTATAAGTCGAAAATATTCGTGAAATATAAATATAATGTGATATGTGAAATATAGGCCATAATTTAATGTGATGTAACAGAATTCATTCTGTACTTACACTTCGATAAGTTGCTGACTGAAATTATACAACCATTTTATATCATAATGATGACTCAGTAAAGGAGTGAGTGTCGCTATAAAAGTAAATACAGTAAATAATAATAATAATAATAATAATAATAATAATAATAATAATAAATTTATTGCTAGAACAAAGATACACATCCCTTTTACAAAACAATCTCCCTAGATCATTCCACGTTAAGAAAAAAAGCATCGGTTTCATGAGCCTTGCCTAGTATATTGTAGAAGCTATGTGGTAGGTTGTCGTTTCTATGACAACTGATCATTTGGTGGAATAGCCACATATGCTCAATGCTTTTTTCTTAATGTGAAATTCTTTATAACATCCTCAGAAAGAGTACATACTCTTTTCGGAGCATTCCACAAAATTTTAACCTAAATATTTTACTCGTATTAATCAGCAGAACAAAAAGTAAAAAAGGAAAAAGAAAAACACAGATATTACGATAATTATTAGGACTTTGTTTTATTCCTAAAATAATTTTTTATTGATTTTTTTTTAAATAAGGAGCACTAGCAAATTGTATGTTGGGAATTTAGCTGTTATCTTATTATAACTTACAGCAGCGGTGTATATTTAAGCCCGGACGGATTTAAGCACGCGGCATGCAGATTGCACTGCGCTCGGGTTAGCTTTCGCCTCCTAGTCGAACGCACCGAAAGAGGAGTAGCTGTTCAAAGGTTGTCCATGCATGCGTTAAGTAGAACAGCGATGTGTAGAACAGGCAGGACACATCTGTCCTTAATACGCGGAAAATATTACATTATTAAGAAATGAAATATTCAGAAACGCTAAATGTAAATTATTCAATGCAAATTAGAGCTCTTCTATCGAACTCATTCCGTAAATCCAGGAAATTTGCCTCCAGAGTTGCAACTAAGATTGATTGATATTTCCCACTGTTGAAATGTACGTATGATGAGAAGGATTTGCTTAGCTTTTACAATTCCTTAAACTAGTTAGTGAAATCAGGATAGTATCAGTGAAATGTGTCGTAGTTCCAGTGCAGTGAGTGAGTTGACAGCGTAATGAGTGTAGTGCTGAAAGGTATTTGTGCATGTATGAACATATCATACTCGTGGGTTGTAGTTCGAACTTAGGGTTAAGGTAGAAATTAGATTAACTTTAAATGGATGTTGATAAAGCGTCGTAAAATAACCTACTAAAAAAATAAAAAAAAAACTTTAAATGTTATTTTAAGTGATCGTGCTCCATTTAATTTAGGATGCTCATTATTATTATTATTATTATTATTATTATTATTATTATTATTATTATTATTATTTACTTACTAACTTTTAAGAAACCCGGAGGTTCATTGCCGCCCTCACATAAGCCCGCCATTGGTCCCTATCCTGAGCAATATTAATCCATTCTCTATCATCATATCCCACCTCCCTCAAATCCATTTTAATATTATCTTCCCATCTACGTCTAGGCCTCCCTAAAGGTCTTTTTCCCTCCGGCCTCCCAACTAACACTCTATATGCATTTCTGGATTCGCCCATACGTGCTACATGCCCTGCCCATCTCAAACGTCTGGATTTAATGTTCCTAATTATGTCAGATGAAGAATACAATGCGTGCAGTTCTGTGTTGTGTAACTTCCTCCATTCTCCTGTAACTTCATTCCTCTTAGCCCCAAGTATTTTTCTTAGCACCTTATTCTCAAACATCCTTAATCTCTGTTCCTCTCTCAAAGTGAGAGTCCAAGTTTCACAACCATACAGAACAACCGGTAATATAACTGTTTTATAAATTCTAACTTTCAGATTTTTCGACAGCAGACTGGATGATAAAAGTTTCTCAACTGAATAATAACACGCATTTCCCATATATATTCTGTGTTTAATTTCCTCCCGAGTATCATTTATATTTGTTACTGTTGCTCCCAGATATTTGAACTTCTCCACCTCTTCAAAAGATAAATTTCCAATTTTTATATTTCCATTTCGTACAATATTCTCGTCACGAGACGTCATCACATACTTCGTCTTTTCGGGATTTACTTCCAAACCTATCTCTTTACATGCTTCCAGTAAAATTCCCGTGTTTTCCCTAACCGTTTGTGGATTTTCTCCTAACATATTCACGTCATCCGCATAGACAAGCAGCTGATGTAACTCGTTCAATTCCAAACCCTCTCTGTTATCCTGGACTTTCCTAATGGCATATTCTAGAGCAAAGTTAAAGAGTGAAGGTGATAGTGAATCTCCTTGCTTTAGCCTACAGTGAATTGGAAACGCATCTGACAGAAACTGACCTATACGAACTCTGCTGTACGTTTCACTGAGACACATTTTAATTAACCGAACTAGTTTCTTGGGAATACCAAATTCAATAAGAATATCATATAAAACTTCTCTCTTTACCGAGTCATATGCCTTTTTGAAATCTATGAATAACTGATGTACTGTACCCTCATAGTCGCATTTTTTCTCCATTATCTGTCGAATACAAAATATTTGGTCAATAGTTGATCTATTACGCCTAAAACCACACTGATGATCCCCAATAATTTCATCTACATATGGATTTAATCTTCTCAAAAGATATTGGACAAAATTTTGTACGACGTCAACAAAAGTGATATTCCTCGAAAGTTACTACAGTTAGTCTTGTCCCCCTTCTTAAAGATAGGTACGATTATGGACTCCTTCCGTTGTTCTGGTACAATTTCCTTTTTCGAAATAACAAGTACAAGCTTATAAATTTCGTTAGATAATATGCTTCCACCCTCTTGTATTAATTCTGCTGGAATTTGACCGATATCTGGAGACTTATAATTTTTTTTTTATTTTCTATCGCAATTTCGACTTCAGAAAGTGTGGGTTCGGGTATAAATGGCTCAGCAGTTTGCATTTCAATTTCGTCTCGATCATTTCTTTTTGGCCTGTGCATATTTAGTAGTTGTCCAAAATAGTTTTTCTATGTGTCCAGGATTGAATTATTATTATTATTATTATTATTATTATTATTATTATTATTATTATTATTATTATTAATTGTATTAATTGTGTTTATTATTAATTGTCATAATTGAGTGTAATTAGTTACCACTGCCACCGGGTATTTACCCATTTGCAGTGTGAATAAATACATACTTAGACCCTACATAACTAAATAATAGTAAAACAAATTCAATTACACTAGGTTTCCTATGAAATCTTGTGAGTCTTAAATCTGGGAAAGTGAGAAAAGATTTGTTCATATAGCTTCAGTGTCCCTACCATTTTGATAGATTCTTTCCTCTAGTCCGCAATTTACGTGCACCCATCATCAGTTTGCTCCGCAGTTTGCATAGAGAATTAACGACCGATCTAACCTTATTCCGAAATCTACTAACTCCCTAATCACCTGCATAAATGATCTCAAAGAATACTTTGGGTGTCAAAATTTAGGGGCTCTGGTGAGAAGCCATTAGCTAACGGGTGTTAAAGAAGTGAGGGATGTGATTTTTCCTCTCTTTTTCTTACACACTCGAGACTGTGTATGTAACCTTACTTCTGCACGGCATTTAAATTGTGGTTTGTACGCTATCATAAACAACTTCATAGTGACAGAAATTGACGAAGGATTTTGGTGAAAGAATAAACAGAATTATTTACACTTTGCCAGAAGTCCAAAACGGGAAGACATACTAGAAAAAATACAGATCATTACCACTTTCTATTGATACGTTCCACCTGTGATAAACATTTGTAAAAATTTCCTGAGCACTTCGCAAAGCAATCCAGTATACCTTGAAGGGAAACTAAGACGGCGTTCTCCCCCATGCCGCACCGTTTCTGCCAACCACACTGAGTGCATCAGCTGAAGCTAGGGACAAGGAGGCTGCAAAGGGGAGACAGAAGAGGGAGAAAGAGTGAAATGACGTCATAAAGTTAGTCTTATGACTCTTTCTGCATGCTGCGACACTAAAATGGAGATCATAAAATAGGCAGACGCATTTTTATATAGCACGAACATGCATGGAGAGAACTAGACTTGGACAAGGAAAGAAACTCCCATATTCCACGCCTCAGAGAACTTTGCATGCCGAAAAATGGGACTAGCATCTCCTTCCGCTTGCATGGGCCATGATTCGCGTCTATTCGCACTCCTTTCGGAGTGTTTTATGCGGACGAGACTGTCTGATCGTCACCACATAATTTCCTGGAAATGCATTATTTATACTCGCGTCGTTTACGGAATGACAATAAAAGTACAATTAAAATGGACGACACTTCACCGACAGACCGGCAGAGTTGTTTTCCATATCACTGTAACAACCACAGCGTAGATGATGAGCGCACTAGAAGCGATTCAATGAAAACAGGCAAATGTAACGCAAACCCTAGAACCAATCGGCAGACAGTAAACACCACATTTTGTTTCAAATGAAAATTTTCCTTCGCCACACCCTGATTTCTTTCTCCTTCTACAGCACAACATCTTTCTTCGCCTCCATTTCCTCCACCTACCTCCCTTTTACCTTCTACTTGCTCCTCATCTTTCTCCTTACCGCTCATTTCTTCATGTTTGTCTTCCTATTCCTCTTTAGGTCTATATTTCCTCTTTCTTAGTTATCTTCTTCAACTCATCATCTCATCCTCTTCCTTCACACCCTTCTTTACCTTCAAATTCTCTCCTTCCTTTTTTCGGCCAACTTCTTCTTCACGTTACTCTCTTCTCATCCGTGTTCCTCTCATCTAATCATTCTATTCCTATTTCTTAGACTTATTCCCAACCAACATCATCTCAGTCTCTTCCTTCAATTCTCCTGTTTCACGTCCATCTTCTGCTCCTTTCCCTTCTTGTTTTCCCTACAAATTCTTTTTGGTCTTTTTTTCTTTCTCTCTCTCTCTCTCTCTTTCTCATCATCTTTTTCCTTCAAATATTCCTTCTTCCCTTCTTCCTTCTATTTTCCTATTCCTCCTCAATTCTCTCCAGCTCTTTCTTCCGTCTTGCTTGTTTGTCCATTCATCCACCTCCTCCATCTATATCTCCACATTCTTTTTACATTTCTTTCACCTCCCCCATTAATTTCTCCACATTCTTTTTATATTCCTTCACCTTCTACATCTATTCGTTCACATTATTTGTACATTTCTTTACCTCCTCCATCTGTTCGTCCACATTACTTTTACATTCCTTCACCTCCTCCATCTATTCGTCCACATTATTTTTACATTCCTTCACCTTCTACATCTATTCGTCCACATTATTTGTACACTTCTTTACCTCCTACATCTATTTGTCCACATTATTTTTACATTCCTTCACCACCTCCATCTATTCCTCCACATTCTTTTCACATTCCTCCACCTCCTCCATCTATTCATCCACACTCTTTTTCCATTCCTCCACTTTTCCATTATCTCTGAACATTCATTTTGCATTCCTTCACCTCTTCCATCTATTCTTCCACATTATTTTTACATTCCTTCACCTTCTACATCTATTCATCCACATTATTTGTACATTTCTTTATCTCCTCCATCTATTCGTCCACAATATTTTTATATTCCTTCACCACCTCCATCTATTCCTCCACATTCTTTTCACATTCCTCCACCTCCTCTATCTATTCATCCATTCCGCCACTTCTTCCATTATCCCTGCACATTACTTCACCTCTTCCATCTATTCGTCTACATTATTTTTACATTTCGTCACCTCCTTCATATATTCATTCACATTATTTTCCATCCCTCCACTTCCTCAACGTTCTTTTTACATTCCTTCACCTACTCCATCTATTCGTCCACATTATTTTACATCCCTTCACCTCCTCCATCTATTCGTTCACATTCTTTTTACATTTCTCCACTTCTCCATATATTGATCCACATTCTTTTTCCATCCCTCCACTTCCTTCATTATTTCTCAACATTCTTTTTGGATTCCTTAACCTTCATTATTCCTGCATATTTTCTTTATATTCCTTCGGCTCCTCCATCTATTTCTACATATTTTTTCAACATCCCTTTACCTAATTCATCTGTTCCTCCACAATAATTTTACATTCCTGCACCTCCTTCATCAATTCCTTCACATTCTTTCCTCATTTCTCCACCGCCTCCATCTATTCCCCCACATATGTTTATATTCCTTCACCTCATCCATTATTCCTCCACATTCTTTTTACATGTATTCACTTCTCCATTTGTTCTTCCACATTCTTTTTACATGTGTTCACTTCTCCATCTATTCCTCCACATTATTATTATATGTGTTCACTTCTCCATCTATTCCTCCACATTCTTTTTAATGTGTTCATTTCTCCATTTATTCCTCCACATTCTTTTTACATGTGTTCACTTCTCCATCTATTCCTCCACATTCTTTTTACATGTGTTCACTTTTCCATCTATTCCTCACATTATTTTTACATGTGTTCATTTCTCCATCTATTCCTCCACATTCTTTTTACATGTATTCACTTCTCCATCTGTTCTTCCACATTCTTTTTACATGTGTTCACTTCTCCATCTATTCCTCCACATTATTATTATATGTGTTCACTTCTCCATCTATTCCTCCACATTCTTTTTAATGTGTTCATTTCTCCATTTATTCCTCCACATTCTTTTTACATGTGTTCACTTCTCCATCTATTCCTCCATATTCTTTTTACGTGTGTTCACTTCTCCATCTATTCCTCCACATTCTTTTTACATGTGTTCACTTCTCCATCTATTCCTCCACATTCTTTTTACATGTGTTCACTTCTCCATCTATTCCCCCATATTCTTTTTACGTGTGTTCACTTCTCCATCTATTACTTCACATTCTTTTTACATGTGTTCACTTCTCCATC
The DNA here is from genome assembly GCF_040183065.1 of Periplaneta americana. Classification (NCBI taxonomy): domain Eukaryota; kingdom Metazoa; phylum Arthropoda; class Insecta; order Blattodea; family Blattidae; genus Periplaneta; species Periplaneta americana. The sequence goes on from NC_091119.1 coordinate 162,176,613, forward strand.
TATTCCTCCATATTCTTTTTACGTGTGTTCACTTCTCCATCTATTCCTTCAAATTCTTTTTACATGTGTTCACTTCTCCATCTATTCCTCCACATTCTTTTTACATGTGTTCACTTCTCCATCTATTCCTTCACATTCTTTTTGCATGTGTTCACTTCTCCATCTATTCCTCCACATTCTTTTTACATGTGTTCACTTCTCCATCTATTCCTTCACATTCTTTTTACATGTGTTCACTTCTCCATCTATTCCTCCACATTCTTTTTACATGTGTTCACTTCTCCATCTATTCCTCCATATTCTTTTTACGTGTGTTCACTTCTCCATCTATTCCTTCACATTCTTTTTACATGTGTTCACTTCTCCATCTATTCCTCCATATTCTTTTTACGTGTGTTCACTTCTCCATCTATTCCTTCACATTCTTTTTACATGTGTTCACTTCTCCATCTATTCCTCCACATTCTTTTTACATGTGTTCACTTCTCCATCTATTCCTCCATATTCTTTTTACGTGTGTTCACTTCTCCATCTATTCCTTCACATTCTTTTTACATGTGTTCACTTCTCCATCTATTCCTCCACATTCTTTTTACATGTGTTCACTTCTCCATCTATTCCTCCATATTCTTTTTACGTGTGTTCACTTCTCCATCTATTCCTTCACATTCTTTTTACATGTGTTCACTTCTCCATCTATTCCTCCACATTCTTTTTACATGTGTTCATTTCTCCACCTATTCCTCCACATTCTTTTTACGTGTGTTCACTTCTACATTTATTCCTCCACATTTTTTTCCATTCATTCACCTTCTCCATTATTACTCAACGTTCTTGTCACATTACTCCGCCTCCTCCATCAAAATGTACATACTTTCACATTCTTTTTAATTTATCTACCTCCTCCATCAATTCCTTCAAATATATATATTTTTTAATTTTTCCACCTTCCTCATCTATTTCTCCATTTTTTTAATATTCCTTCACCTCCTCCATTATTCCTACACATTTTACATGTGTTCACCTCCTCCATCTATTCCTTCAATTCGTTTCATTTTCTTTGACCTCCTCCATTCTTTTCACATTCCTCCACCTCCTCCATCAATACGTACCTTCACATTATTTTTTTCATTTCTCTACATTCTCCACCTATTCCTCTACAATCTCTTTACATTCCTCCACTAATTCCTCCACATTGTTTTACATTCCTCCACCTATTATTGCACTGATCTTCCATCTATTTGTCTCTTCTTTCTCCTCCTCCTCGAACTGCTCTTGCTGGTTTAATTACTTACGTTTGTTCTCTTCGTCATCTCTTTTTTCCATTCTATTTCTCTTTCTACTCTTTTTCTTCCTGTTGCTTACTTCTCTCGCTTTCCTCACTCAGCTGTTGGGATAAACATGATGCTCGGAGTTTCTATTTCGCATCTCAATTGAAGCCTGTGCTCAGTGATGCTGAACTAACGCAACGAGCCGTGTGAATAGTTCATGTGTTGCTGCATGTTAAAAGAATAATTGTTTTAATTACAATTATTGCGCACGAGACAGAAATGCGCCAACGATGGTTATTTCATAAACGGAGAAAATTAATATCTCTTCAATAATTTACCGTTTGATTCCAATTCGCATTGTTGCCAACCATGGCGTTCGCTGGAAGTACCGATGTTAATTTAATAATGCGTGTGTCACGAAACAGTGTCAGCCAACTGGCTGGTGTGCGTTTTTGATGCCTAGAAAGACTGTATTTGTTATTTTTTAGTTGTCTGCAACATTATGGACATTTGTTACTTCAGTGTTACATTGACAAGCTATGGTGAGGAAAAGGATGAAGACACTTCGGTAGCACTTTAAAAAACAAAATTGTATAATGCAATACAGAGAACTTAATGCATTATTATTATTATTATTATTATTATTATTATTATTATTATTATTATTATTATTATTATTATTATTATTATTATTATTATTATTATTATTATTAATTCTTTACTTAAGTCGTAAACGGAATTATTTCACGGCTTACTTTGAAGGCTTGTAAGTATTTTGATCTTAAAACACAAATTTTTGCAGATGATGAAGTCTTGATAGCAGATTCATAAAACTCATTGCAACAGTAATGCACAAATTAAAGAAAAAGTCTATAAAACATGGTTTATCAATATCTGGAGATAGGAGCAAACCTATGGCATTTGGAGGCCAAAGTCCCGTAACGTACAAAATAGTATTAACAATAAAATTATACAACAATTAAGCATTTTCAGTTACTTAAAGTGCACACTATGTTATGAAACAGAGAAAGATGTGCCAAAATATCAGGCGTCGTTCTGTACGGCAAATCGTTCAGCAATAGGCCTATCGGTGAAAAACTGAACTAAATGTTTTACGTGATTCTTGACATTTGCAGAGCACATGTAACAGCAGACGTGCCAACGTACGAGAGATGAAATGAGGGAAATGTAAATTTAAATGGGGATATTATTTTAATAATAATAATAATAATAATAATAATAATAATAATAATAATAATAATAATAATAGTAATAATAGTAATAATTAAACGAAAGTTAGAATTTATAAAACAGCTATATTACCGGTTGTTCTGTATGGTTGTGAAACTTGGACTCTCACTTTGAGAGAGGAAGAGAGATTAAGGGTGTTTGAGAATAAGGTTCTTAGGAAAATATCTGGGACTAAGAGGGATGAAGTTACAGGAGAATGGAGAAAGTTACACAACGCAGAACTGCACGCATTTTATTCTTCACCTGACATAATTAGGAACATTAAATCCAAACGTTTGAGATGGGCAGGACATGTAGCACGTATGGGCGAATCCATAAATGCATATAGAGTGTTAGTTGGGAGGCCGGAGGGAAAAAGACCTTTGGGGAGGCCGAGACGTAGATGGGAAGATAATATTAAAATGGATTTGAGGGAGGTGGGATATGATGGTAGAGACTGGATTAATCTTGCTAGGATAGGGACCAATGGCGGGCTTATGTGAGGGCGGCAATGAACCTCCGGGTTCCTTAAAAGCCAGTAAGTAAGTAAGCAAGTAAGTAAGTAAGTCAGTAATAATTGAACGAAAACATAGGCTTAAAATTAAGCAAGAAAGTTATGTGTTCACTTCTAAATCCTGGAAATTGTCGTATCAGTACTGAATGGGGAGCGGAAGTTGTGAACTAATTGTCGGTGAGTCGCGCATTGTGCATGAAACTCCATAGATCTGTAGTTTAACCACAGTCTAGTATATACAGTCACGAAGCTCAATACGTAGGGAATATGCATCCATAGATAGTTGCTAACCACTAGGATCGCTACTATCGCCTCATCACATGCAATGTGAAACAATACCGGCACAGTCTATTGTTCCTAGTACTCTCATCAACTCAAGCTTCGTGACTGTATATACTAGACTGTGGTTTACAACAAACTGATTACAACAAACCTACGACAGCGACCTACTTCCAATACAGTTCGTTCCTTTGTCGCAGAATAAATAAAACTTTCTAACCCTCCACGACTTTACAACAGTCTAGGTCAGCGTTTCTCAAACTATGGTTCGCGGACCACCTGTGGTCCTCGAGGTCTGCCCTTGTGTTCCTTCAAAAAAGGCAGAAGAAAAAATAAAATTCAAATGAATTGCATATCACTCTATAGCCAAAAATCTCAGAGTTTGGAAATGACACATGGCAATCACCTTTCACTTTTCTCTCATTACTGACATTTTATGAAATTTATTACCCTATCCGTCTACTGACTTCCCACTCTACTCTCAACAACAAAAGAGGGATTTAAAGCACTATGAACATAGTGTTTGTCACCATCTTTTCCCTGCACATCTGGCGCCGCCCCTGTAACCCAGTCAGGGACCACCAAATTCATAACAGAGGACCGATCCGTTTCACGTATTTATGACTTTCTTAATAGTTTTGCCAATACTCAGTCTGCACATTGAAATGGTCACGTACTGTACGTTGTACACAAATAATAGGTACTAATGAAGTCACAATTTGAAACTTATTTTCCAAATAAATATGGCGAATTTTCATGGGTTCGTGATCACTTTCATTGAGATATTGAAACTAACAAACTTTCGTTGAGTGAAAGAGAACAGTTAATTGAACTCTCGAATGAGATCGGACTTAAAAATGAAATTCCAAGCGGAAGGTATGGTTAATTTCTGGACTGCATCACAAGTGAAAAGAGAATATAGTGAACTGTACAATGGTGCTTTACAGATTATAATTCAGTTTGCTTCTACGTATCTGTGTGAGAAAGGTTTTCATCACTAACTCTAATAAAAACAAAGTAGGCTACCGAAATCGAGTCAATGTATGTGACGATCTCCGACTTAAGCTTACCAGCATACGTTCAAATATAGAACAACTGTGCAACAATCGGCAGTCTCATCCATCTCATTAATGTGAGTACCAACATTTATTTTTTATTTTTTAGTCAATAAGTTAAAGACTATCCAAATATTAAAAAAAAAAAACAAAAATGAATTTTCTTCTATTAACATTAGCTTAATTAGTTAATAGTCTACTAATATAAAATTAATTTCATTTAATTGATTTTAATTCATTCTATTTCAAAATATAAGTATATTGATATTAAAATATATTACAAAATTATAAATAAGAACAAGAATAAGGTGGTCCGTGGAACCGTTCTGACTTAAAAAAGTGGACCCCACTTCAAAAAAGTTTGAGAAACGCTGGTCTAGGTTAAAACTATATAACATATTAGCAATACCTGCACTTCTATATGGATGCTAAAACTATATTCTGAAACAACGAGACAAAATATCAAGGCTCACAGCAGCAGAAATGAAATTTTGAAGAAAAACTGCTAAATACACATGACACAAACGTAATGAAGATAGCTATCACAGTGAATTATTAAACACTGAACCCATTTTAACAAATAATAAATAGACCTACATAACTAACTGGATCCAACATGTACGAAGAATGAAGAGGGAAAGAATTCCACAATTAATTTCCAAATAAATTACAGACCACAGGACAAAAGAAATTAAGGACGTTCTCTGAAGAGACTTCTGGATGACTGAGACTAGAACAGATCATACGGACCAATTCCATGATAGTTTGATGATGATGATGATAATGATAATGATGATGAGTATTATTATTATTATTATTATTATTATTATTATTATTATTATAGAACGTCATAAAGTATTAATTTTACATTTACCCCAGATAATTGGCTCACCACTGTATTATATCTGGTATGCAAGACGTTATGATGAAATGTGAATTAAATAGAAAAAATGTAGTCGAAATAATTTTGTTTTTAAGTTCACAATGATGAAGGTATTTGAAGAGTGCGTTCGTCACTGAAGACAAAACCCCCTTCTCTCCAGGGACAGCCTCTCACCCTTGAGTATCCGTTGCAAATGTGGGACCTTACTGAACTTGAAGTATAATATAGTAGAGACAGTTAGGGAAGCGACCCCCAGTTCATGTATTCCAGCCGATGAAAGGGAGAAATGGTTTGCCATCTTTTATTTTTTCGTACGTTCACATAGACTTTTTTTCTCTTTTCTTTCTATTATTTATTTCATCTCCAGTCCTCCCCTACAGTCAGACTTCTCGAAAGAAGAGAATAAGAACAGGGGAAAAGACAATAAAATATATTATGAAATTCAGTTTCAGTGGATTTGGCAATGCATCATTTCAGAGAGATTTGACTGGGACTAGACGCCGGCATTCATGTGCGGAAAGTACCAATATGCTTTGTGTGAGCACATGCGTCACTGGTACGGGAGGAAAAGCTTAAAAGTTGAAGTGACACGAGACGAAAATCTAAAGAAATGAAAAATGAAATACAGAATAACTTAACTGTAAACTATAAAAAATGAAATAAATTTCAAGCAAAAATTATCCTTATGCCCTTTGAAAATTAGAAAAAAAAATAGCCTGAGATCAGATTGCCATAGATTTTGTTCTAATTTTGACATTTTTGTGCTGAATAATAGAATGCTTGGCTATTCAATGGACTTAGAATAGTTGCTATCTACTGTATTGTATGCTAAGTTATAAATTGATTTTTAATATTAAGGAGACTGACCTTTAAGCCACGATACGCGGCCGAACATCTAAACCAGCGTCGTGGTATGCAACTGAAGATGGAGGAGCATTCCTCCGAAACATGATTGGTTTTTAACTGATTATACTAATTTTTAATTTAATTATCAAAAAGTGTTCATACAACTGTAATAAATTATATCTTTGTATGCTTAATATCTCATTTATGAACACTGTTAAATCTGACCTCACTTGCGTAAATTTGATTTTTTATTTTTAAATCTTAAAGGTTTCTTTTAAATTTATTACTAGGGAACGGATTTTTATGTATATATATATATATATATATATATATATATATATATATATTTGCTTATAGATGAAGGACTGTAACTAAGACAAAAATTCCGAACTAGAACATGGTAATTTGCATAAGACATTTTATTTCACATAAAAATAAGTTACATATTTTTGTGTATAAATAAATATTTTTAATAATTTAGCTATAAACACATAAATTATTTTCCCTTGGTTCTAATTTAAAAATTCAATCCACAAATTCGTACATATTACTTACTTACAAATGACTTTTAAGGAACCCGCAGGTTCATTGCCGCCCTTACATAAGCCCGCCATCGGTCCCTATCCTGAGCAAGATTAATCCAGTCTCTATCATCATATCCCACCTCCCTCAAATCCATTTTAATATTATCTTCCCATCTACGTCTCGGCCTCCCCAAAGGTCTTCTTCCCTCCGGCCTCCCAACTAACACTCTATATGCATTTCTGGATTCGCCCATACGTGCTACATGCCCTGTCCATCTCAGACGTCTAGATTTAATGTTCCTAATTATGTCAGGTGAAGAATACAATGCGTGCAGTTCTGTGTTGTGTAACTTTCTCCATTCTCCTGTAACTTCATCCTTCTTAGCCCCAAATATTTTCCTAAGCACCTTATTCTCAAACACCCTTAACCTATGTTCCTCTCGCAAAGTGAGAGTCCAAGTTTCACAACTATACAGAACAACCGGTAATATAACTGTTAATACACATAATTATTATAGTCTTAAGTCGCGTTGTTAGACCTAATATTGAATTGGGCTCACATTAATCTAGTTCAAATCTGAGTTCTAAAAATTGGACTTTGCAACAAAGCAAAACAAATGAATTACGAAATTCGTTTGCCCGTTGGATAATACCCAACAATGCAATCCAGCTCCCAGCTGTCCTGGACAGTGCGTAATGTAGTGACTGCACGGGACGAGTAAATTATAGATGGGAATGTAACTAAGGAACAACGATCTGCAACTTTCTCGCAAAAAGAAAAAAGGGCGAACTGTTAGATATACTTCTGTTAAAGTATAAAAGTTAAACATTATAAGAAATAAAGAAGGAATAGTTGGTTCCCATTAAAAAAAAAAAGAAAAAAGAAAGAAAGAAAAGAAAGTTGGCTCTAATATCTTGAAAATTATTTCATGTACAAAAAAATAAATTACGTGTATCAAATGTCCCCTTCGATGTAATTTAATTTGTAAATGTCGGTTTGTGTACATCAAAGGTTAAGTGGACCACTCTGTATATTACTTATTCTTATATGAGGACTTCGTCTTCCCCTATTGATTATTGTGTAATCAATTACTTACGCAGTCATCACGTAGATACTTATTAATGGAGAAAAATTCGTTCCGGGACCGGGAACCGAACCCAGGACCCTCAGCGCGCCAAACTGAGAGTTCTGGGTTCGATTCCTGGTGCTGGAATGAATTTTTCTCCATTAATAAGCCTCCGTATCCAGATATATTTCTTCGGTTGAATTCTGTAACACACTGTATAAATAGAGATTTTGCGAGTCAGTTACAGTATGGCTAGCGCGAATGATGTTAAACGATTTAATCCTTTGTGAAGAAGTAATTATTTATTTTCGGATGTAGAAAAGGGGACACGGTGTTACCTTTGTTGAAAAGTTATTACCTTACTTACTTCCAAATGGCTTTTAAGGAACCCGAATGTTCATTGCCGCCCTCACATAAGCCCGCCATTGGTCCCTATCCTGTGCAAGATTAATCCACTCTCTATCATCATATCCCATCTCCCTCAAATCAATTTTAATATTATCCTCCCATCTACGTCTCGGCCTCCCCAAAGGTCTTTTTCCCTCCAGCCTCCCAACTAACACTCTATATGCATTTCTGGATTCGCCCATACGTGCTACATGCCCTGTCCATCTCAAACGTCTGGATTTAACGTTTCTAATTATGTCTGCTGAAGAATACAATGCGTGAAGTTCTGCGTTGTGTAACTTTCTCCATTCTCCTGTAACTTCATCCCTCTTAGCCCCAAATATTTTCCTAAGAACCTTATTCTCAAACACCCTTAATCTCTGTTCTCTCTCAAATGAAAAGTTATTACCATTGTTAGAAAATTCTATATAGGCCTACTTTATGCCGAGATGTGTACAGTGGTAGACGGCCAATTACGAGATATCACAAAACTTGTATTTGTTGACATCAGGTATCACTCTTGAGTTGGGTGGATAATAGCCGTTGGTTTAACTAGGGATATACTGCATGTATTATTGAATTTCTAAGTTTCTAGAACCCTATTTTACCCGAAGGTATATTAGGGCTGTAATTAAATCATACATATTATAGCCCTGTACAAATAGTTACATAAAATGTATACATAATTATGACATAAAATACACATATTACATTAAATATGTATGACAATAAAAATCATATTTATATTATACAAAGACAAAGATATAAGATAATATAGATATAATATATAGAAATAGATACACAATATATGAAATGCAGACATATTAGATACAGTACTTTCCCAGGACATATCACACACAAATTTGTTACTAAAAAAAGTAAGCATTTCGTAGAAATATACATATTACTTTTAAGAACGTATATACCATAAAAATGACATGAAACAGACATGACATACTAGTGCATGTTCAAAACATAAGACATAGACAAATTATATACAATACACAGAAAAGACAAATAAAAAGGAAAATTACATAAAAACATATATGATATGAAACAGTGATATTATAGCTATTATTATTATTATTATTATTATTATTATTATTATTATTATTATTATTATTATTATTAGGCCTATTACTATTATTAATAGTAGTAGTATTTCCTTTTATTGTAGCCTGTTTTGCTCTGTTGCATGTTAGATTAATGATAAAAAAACCGACCCTGAATATATACAAACAAAATTAACACATTCATATACCCTTTCTAATTGCATTAACTACAACTTTTCTTATTATGGCAGAAACACATTAACTAGCTATTTATAGTGAATTGTGAGTATGTGATATGAATGTCTGAAATTCTCTTGAACAGCATTTCTTTTTAAACATAAAACACAGGTGTTTTTCAAATTGCCCGGAACATGAGATGACATGTGACAGTAATAACAGGCGAGTTCTTTCGAAAATTGGGCAATCAAATAGGAGGTGATGAACAGTCTGGTCACTTTCCTCGCATTTACACATGGATTCATTTACATTATTGATTTTGAACCGTTTAAAATATTTTTTTAAATTTTCCATGGCCTGAAATGAATTGCGTAAGCACGAAATTGGGTATCATGTGTTTACAGTTGAACCTAGAGATTATTGTAGGAAAGAATAAGTCCCTGCATGTATTCGCTACATAATAATAGTACTTGAAAGATGCTCTTGGGAAGTACAGCATCATAGTATCGCAGGAGGCAGCTCTACTGGAAATACGCACATGCTAGAAAATGTAGTCTACCTTAGCCGTTGCGTAGGCCTACACCTCGGCCGGGAAGTTTATTTGGTGTCTGTAGGAAATCTTTGTCGCCCTCCAGCGCCTGAGGCCTGGCTGCGGTTGCACGTGTTCATTTAAACATGGCGCTGCACGCAGGTCGGGATTTTACCTCCTTGTAAATTAGCTTAATTAACCGCGCGCTCAGGAGCTCTCAGCTCCGCCGCACAGCGCTGCAATTCTTCGTACACACGGCCGGAATCTATGCGTTAATCATCATGTAAACAAATGAGATACTTCTTACGGGAATAGAACGTTAAATATTATTAATACTTTTTTTGGTCGATCGTGTTTTTAACAATCTTACCGATGTTGTTGGTAGGCCTTGTAAGTTAAAATTACAACAACGTTGCGGTAAATAAATAAATGAAATCAACTTTTAATTAAATAAATATAAAGTAACGAACTATCAGTGTCACGCACCACTATGTGCTACGAGGAAATAACTAAATGTCTTATTATAACAGTATTATTTCTAAATTAATTCATTGGAATTGAGATTTGTAAGAAAACAGGAATTAATGTAGATAAAACGTAAGCGTAAAAACCATTTATCACGACTTCCGATTGTTGCTCTGAGCGCCACTCGTGGGGTCGTGGCTGAACGCGAAAACATCCATGCAGTAGAGAGAAGAATCCAAAAAGGATAGCTGCCCTTGAAAAAGGGGTACCGAGTGGTAACAGCACCTAAATTAATTGTAGATCAACAATATTCTATTGTAAATTTAAATTTTATTTTTATTTTATTTAAATTTAATTTATTTGGGGGGGGGCAGCTATCCTCGACATGAATAATTTATTTCTCATATATAGAGCTGTACAGATGGTTATTTACAATTAACAAGGAATGTCTTAAAACATTAATGGCTATATCTTGAAGTTCCAAAAGATCGATATGGAAACGATGAAAGAAATTGATACAAAATCTTGATATGGTGCCCCTTGCACCAAAGAGCAAGCCAATTGCTTCCCAGCGACAAACGGGTATGCGGTATTTCTCTTCCAGATAAGCAAAGCAGGGTTCATAATGTCTTTTCTTTTCCAGAAAGCATTCAAGCATTAACCTATACCAGAATGCAATTTACTTACACTGATGTATAATTAATGTGTCACCTACAAACATTTTTTACATGCTATTTATTTACATTGATGTGTAGGCCTAATTAAAGTGTCACCTACCTACTTATTTGAAGACAAAACTAAACTTTCTATAATTTATTTTATTACAACATTTTCAGAATCGCCGCCGAATAGCCAATAACAAATGAATAACAGCTGTCGACAAATTGCCTACGAATAACAACAAATGAATGATACCTATCGACAAATAACAAATGGCGATCACACATGATTAATAATAATTAATTTTTATTAAGATCGGCCAGGAAATAGTATGCAATACATATGTTAAGCTACTATTACTACTACTACAACTACCATTACAACTGTTACTACAACTTCCATTACTACTACTACTACTATTACTACTATACTAATACTACTACTATTACTACTAATACTACTACTACTACTACTACTACTACTACTAGGCCTACTACTACTAGAACAACTACTGATTGCTACAACTTTACTATAAAAACTACTACTACAACTGTAACAACTATTACTACAACTGTAACAACTACTGCAACAACTACTATTACAACTATAACAACCACTACTACAACCATAACTACTACTTATATTACAACTAGGCCTACTATAATTAATATTACAACTGCTACTACAACTGTTATTAAAACTGCTACTACAGCTACTATTACAATTGTCCCTACGACTAATACTAGTAGGTCTGCTATTGCTGCTGCTGCTACTACTACTACTACTACTACTGTCCCTGTGACTACAACTACAACCACTACTGCTACAACTACTATTACGACTGCTGCTACTACTATTACTGCTACAACTATATTATTACGATTGTTGCTATTACTACTAGTACAACTGTACTATTAGAACTACTACAACTACTATTATAACTGCTATTACAGCTATTATTAAAACTGCTACTACAACTACTATTACAACTGCCGCTACAACTACAACAACTGCAACTGCTACTACAATTATTATTAAAACTACAACTACTACAACTATTATTAAAACTGCTACTACAACTACTATTACAACTGCCGCTACAACTACAACAACTGCAACTGCTACTACAATTATTATTAAAACTACAACTACTACAACTATTATTAAAACTGCTACTACAACTACTATTACAACTGCCGCTACAACTACAACAACTGCAACTGCTACTACAATTATTATTAAAACTACAACTACTACAACTATTATTAAAACTGCTACTACAACTACTATTACAACTGCCGCTACAACTACAACAACTGCAACTGCTACTACAATTATTATTAAAACTACAACTACTACAACTATTAAAACTGCTACTACAACTACTATTACAACTGCCGCTACAACTACAACAACTGCAACTGCTACTACAATTATTATTAAAACTACAACTACTACAACTATTATTAAAACTGCTACTACAACTACTATTAGGGGAAGGAAGGGTATTGGCGCTCACCTAAGGAAAACCATTATTTCTTTTCAAAACAATGGTCAATCTTAATGCTTTATTCACAAAAAGCAGACATGAACTAGATTTCTATACATCTGAAATAGTATTACTTAAGAAAGTATTATATTTAGGAAACTATTAGGAAAACAATGAAAATGGGTAATGAGCGGTATTGCCCGACACTGTAGGGCAATGGCGCTCAACATAGTAAATAACATTCACGCGTATTTAGGTGCAGTGATCGCATTTATAATTATGTGATGGATCAACCCCACTGCATTCCTTGTGTATCTAGTTTGCACACACAATACACCGAAACCACACTTCACCATCTTCACCGAATTCTTCACACACAGCGCAAATCTCTTCTACTTCCTGAGGAAGTGTGTTTGGATTAATGTCATCTAATTCATCATCGTCACACAAATCAACTTCATCCAGTTCATCTTCTGATGTACTTTCTTATAACTTTCTTTTTGGTTTTTTAATTTTCTTTGCCCTGATCTTTGATAGAGGAGCAATGGTTGATTTTGGTTTTTCAGACTTCTTAGTCTTACGTTTGTCAGCTCTGCGCTTCTCTAAGACTTCTAGTTTTTCCTTCATCGGTGATCCTGTAAGTATCTCAGAATGCTGTTTGGTATTGCCGGATCTTCTTTTACTGGTGGTTTTTGAGGGGCCAGGAATAGGTGATATTTGGGTGATTGGTATTGATTTTCTATTTTGATTTGTTTCTAATGCAGAAGGATGCGATGGAATTTCTTGAGAGGTCGTCGGCTGTATAGAAGATATTGTGAGTAAATTCTTGTGACATATTGGCTTCACACTAGTTGCTGACTTGTTCCTTCAATCTGATTATCATCGTCAATCAATGAAAGAACTGAACCTTCTCCTGGTGGGCTCAAATTCATTGCAGCCATAAAATCTTCATCTGAGTAAACATTTCGGTTCAAGGGCCAAATGCCATTTCTTTTGAATCCATTGGTCGCTTTTTACACAGAAGAAACTCTACCATATGTTTGATTGAAAAGCTTTGCAATGTCGTATGGAGTGATTTTTTCAGCTGCATGAGTCTTCAAGAAAGTTTCGCATTCTTTGTAGAACGTTGATTTTAATGGTCCACAGAAGGTGAGGTCAAGGGGCTGCAATCTGTAGGAGATATTGAAATGATGTGGATGCCTTTCTCTTTCCAAAAGGAATATGAAGACAATGATGTGTGATTGCTGTGAATATCCATTATAAGGAGAAAATGGTTATCGAAGGAAGCACTAGTTTCCTTTGCAAAGTGTTCTAACCAGACAGTGAAAAGTTCAGACGTCATCCACCCGTTTTTAGAGCACTTGTACAGTGCTCCTGTAGGTCCATCACACTGTAGCTGAGGTGACATTCGTTGGCGCGGGAAGATAAACATCGGGGGAATGTAGTGTCCTGCAGCACTAACTGCACAACAGACCGTAATATTCTTGCCCCTCTCCCAGCTGATAATGGTGCCAACTTGTTTCGTCCCTTTAGATGCAATAATGCGCGAAGTAGTATGGACAGTTGAGACCTCCGTCTCGTCTACATTGTAGATCCTCCTGGCTGGAAAGTTGAATTTTGAAAACAGTGACTCAAGTTTGCTATAGACTTGTTGAATTTCATCCATATTAAATGTCAGAATACGGTTAACGCTTTTTGCTTCAGGTTTCCTTAAGCTCAATTTTGGATGCCGTCTTAGGAAACCACCCTAAAACCAATCTTTTCCAGCTTCCCTTTTGTCTCTGGAAAAGTTGTTTTTAATGTCATGTTTTTCTGCATATTCAAAAACTATCTTTTTGAGTTCAGAAGCTGTAATACCAAAGTATAATCTAGAAATCGTGAAAACATACTCTTCAGTTTCATTTTCTTGTTCCTCACTGAAAACATATTTTGCACCTAAAGAGGGGCCATAAGGCTTTCCCACTTTACTCTGTCCTTAAGTGTGCTGAAAGGGATATTGAATTGCCGAGGTGCTTGTCAAATTGATGTTCCTGAAGAAACTGTTCTAAAAGCTGTTTTCATGTCCACGCTGCCTTATTTGTACACCTTTGTCTTTTTTCGGCATCTGTTAATAGTCGAATTACGAAGTTAATTAATAATAGAATAAATAGAGACATCGCACGTCGTTAAAATAGGAAGCATAATGATATTTAACATATTGAATGCTTTTATTGCAGCAATATGAGAATATAGGCTTAAATGGACAGTTTTCTACAAGGAAATAACCTCAGCTGGAGGGTAATACCGCTCACTTGAGCGCCACAACCCTCCGTAGCAATATTGAAATTCTTAACATGTAGCGACGAAAGAAGCTTATTACAGATGTTTATAAATATATCAATGTGAAGCTGACTTTATCCCCTACATAAACATATTAATTGTTAATAATGTAAAAGGATATTTGTTCACATACCTTCAGTTTGAAATATGCGTGTTCTTATAACAAAATACTAACAAAAATATTCTCGCTTACAACAACTAAATGTGCTTTCCACCGGTAACCGTTCAACTACTATGCACCTAGTACAGTGTCCGCAAAATAGCATCACCTCCTGAGCTCTTCAAAATTTAAACCAAGCAGATATATTAGCATGAGCGCGATTGCCCTCTGAGCGGTACAACCCTCCGTTCCCCTACAACTGCCGCTACAACTACAACAACTGCAACTGCTACTACAATTATTATTAAAACTACAACTACTACAACTATTATTAAAACTGCTACTACAACTACTATTACAACTGCCGCTACAACTACAACAACTGCAACTGCTACTACAATTATTATTAAAACTACAACAACTACAACTATTATTAAAACTGCTACTACAACTTTTATTACAACTGGCCCTACGACTACTACAACTACTGCTTTTGCTGCTGATTCTACTACTACTATACTATTACAACTACAATACTACTACTGTAACTGTAACAAATACTACTACTATGCAAATACAGCTGCTACTACAACTATTATATACTACTACTACTACTACTACTACTACTACTACTACTACTACTAATAATAATAATAATAATAATAATAATAATAATAATAATTTATTTATTTATTTAATCTGGCAGAACTAAGGCCAGTAGGCCTTCTCTTCCGCCCAGCCAGACTCTAATTCTAATTGAATACAATTGCTTACATAGTTATTACAATAACATCTAGACCATAAAACAACATGAAAGTAAATAATGAAAGTTGGATAAGTAATGTTAGTGTGACAATAATAAACATTGGTAAGAAATAGTTATAATAATAATAATAATAATAATAATAATAATAATAATAATGAGATAATTTAGATACTACTACTACTAGGCCCTACACCATCATAACCAATGCTACAATATAGGCTACAATTCATTTGACTCTGATTTTCATAAAGTGAATATTTAGTAGGGTCTGAACAATGAATAAAAACAAGTAAATAATTAACGTGTTCCTCTGAATATTCTGTTTGCAATTTCATCCAAATAAAGGAGTATACACTCTTCAAGCTGTATAGAATACAGCACACTAAAGGAATTTTTTTTGGGGGGTAGGGTTAGTCCCTATGATTTGGGAAGTTCCTCCTTCCTCCTTAGATTAGTGTATTGTGTTAAACTACATTATAAAAAAAGAATGTGTTTTTCAAACACTGCTCCTTTAAGATCCCTGCGCACGGAGTTGTTTAGGTAGAAAGGGATTTCTTTGATAACTGTAGGTAGTAAGGAACTCCCAGGTTGTTCTCCACTGCTCTGTAATATCTCAATGCTCCACGTCGCCACGCGCCCCTCTCACAGGCAAGCAGAGCGTCTCCTTGCATCGTAATTTCTTTCTGCGTCGGCACCGCCCAGGATTCCATGACATTCTGATTGTAAGAAGGAATCCCGAACCACTGTAATGCGAGTGTGACTGGGGACATTCTTCAAACAGGAATATTTTGATCTGTAAACAAAATTCTTTGGCGTAACAAATATGTAGGGCTATGTACATTTTGGAAAATATATTCTAGTAAAATTCAATTAGAATTTCGTAAGAAAGTAAGTGTTTAAATAAACTAATATCATTGATCGGGCTGGGTAACTTTCGGTGACCCCGGACTCATTTCACCGGCATTATCACCTTCATTTCATTCAGACGCTAAATAACATAGATGTTGATACAGCGTCGTAAAATAACCCAATAAAATAAAATAAAGAATAAAATCATTGATCGGCTCAGAAATAAGACGAAGAGGAAAGGAGACCAAAATATTTTAGAAGAAATGAAGCTGAAATTAATCAGATCTCTTTCAGGTTTCAGAATATGAGATCGCATTCGTAATAGTAATCTCGGGTTACAACTGGGAACCATTAATGTACTAAATTAAATTAAAATTAACAGATTAGAATGGAGAGAACATGGAGGCAACACAGAATTATTGTCTTACAGTAGTACAGTGGAAGCTCTTAAGTTCGACAGAAATCAAGTTCGACATCCTATAGTTCGACTGCTTACGTAGGAGAATTAGACACGCCCCTATACGGGCACGAATTGGTTCTGTGTCTTGTAGTGATACTTTTGTTAAAGGAAAACAGAATATTTAATTTGATTAGGACATCCATATTTAATCACTGATTTTAAATTAATGAACTCTTCTTTTTCTATTTGAGAATTGTGCCGTTTGTGAGACGGAACTGTCGAAGCCCACTGTGGTACTAAAAGCGCATACACAAGTCTCGGGGCGGGCAGGAAATGAAAGTACAGTACTGTATTCGTTGATGGATAACCAGTAAGAATTTATATTCATTTCACCTGCCACACCCACAACCCTTATTGGACTGAACTTTCAATTCTGTTTTATCGAACTTAGGAGGGCCCACTATATCACAATTACTATATATCTATTCCTTTCTGTTTAAAAATAATCCTAACCCATTTGTGTTTTGGAAGAAAATAAAACATTATAGATTCTAAGTTTTTATTTCCCATCATCATCTGCACAATTTAGGACTATTAATCTCTTTCTGCTCCACGAGAATAAGTCTTTGGAATCTGTTCTGAGATCCATGTCAGTTCATGTCTTTCTGGACCGATAAAAACTTAAGATAGTTGGGAACTATTTTGTTTTCCACGTGGAAGTGGAATTGAGGAATTAAGAAGTAGATAAATTAGAAGGCGACTGAAGACTTACAGCACATCTATTTAGTGTTGAGTTCCATTTACATTTTAACAATTTTTATTCTACACTGACTGCACAGTCTGCTGCTACAGAACTAACATAAATGCTCGCTTCTAACGTTGCATTAGTGTTTTTAACAGTCCAGAAATAATTATAAAACTTAACAAACATTAAAGAAAGATGTTCAGCTGGATATAAATTCAATAGTTGCAACTGATCGCTATGAACTAGGCCTAGTATACTTTTTCTCTGGCGCAAATAATTTCTTCCAGACCATAGTCACTTCTCCTACAACTTACAAAGAATTTTAACCTGTAATTTTAAATTTAAATTATATAAAGTGAGTTGAAATGTAGTGAAACAATTCTTATTCTTTCTTCAGCGGGGTTACCGTACAAGGTGTACCCGGGGCATGAAGGAGTGCTCACGGAGAAGAGAAAGCAGCGACGCATCCGAACTACGTTTACGTCAGCACAGTTGAAGGAGCTGGAGCGTGCTTTCCAGGAGACGCACTATCCAGACATCTACACGAGAGAAGAGATTGCCATGAAGATAGACCTGACTGAAGCGAGAGTTCAGGTAAGAAGTAAAACCATTAAGTTACTTTTTTGTTAAATGCTCACTAAAGCAAATTGTTGGTCTCCAAAAATCCTACGAGACTTGTTCATAACTATGTGGATTTAGGTATTTTGCATACACTGTGAGATTTGTACATAATTAGAGTTCGGTCTTCTGTATATACTATGAGATTTGTACATAATTTGAATGGAGTTCGGTCTTCTGCATAGCTATACTATAAGATATTTTGCACAATTGAAGTTCAGTCTCCTTCGTATACTATGAGATTTGTACACAATTGAATGGAGTTCGGTCTCCTGCGTATACTATAAGATGTTTTACATAATTGAAGTTCAGTTTCCTACGTGTACTATGAGATTTGTACATAATTTGAATGGAGTTCGGTCTCCTGCATAGCTATACTATAAGATATTTTGCACAATTGAAGTTCAGTCTCCTTCGTATACTATGAGATTTGTACACAATTGAATGGAGTTCGGTCTCCTGCGTATACTATAAGATGTTTTACATAATTAAAGTTCAGTTTCCTACGTGTACTATGAGATTTGTACATAATTTGAATGGAGTTCGGTCTCCTGCGTAGCTATACTATAAGATATTTTGCACAATTGAAGTTCAGTCCCCTTCGTATACTATGAGATTTGTACACAATTGAATGGAGTTCGGTCTCCTGCGTATACTGTAGCATGTATTGTATAATTTAAGTTCAGTCTCCTGTGTGTACTATGAGATTTGTACATAATTGGGTTTCGATCTCCTGCGGATATTATGATTTTTGTAGGCCTACATAATTGGAGTTAGATCTCCTGTGCATACTGTAAAATGTTTTGCGTAATTGAAGTTCAGTCTCCTGCGTATACTATAAAATGTTTTGCATAATTGAAGTTAAGCCTCTTACGTATACTGTAAAATGTTTTGCATGTTCAGTCTCCTGCGTATACTATAATATGTTTTGCAAAATTGAAGTTCAGCCTCCTGCGTATACTGTAAAATGTTTTGCACAATTGAAGTTCAGCCTCCTGCGTATAATATGAAATTTGTACATAATTTAATGGAGTTTGGTCTCCTGCTTATACTATAAGATGTTTTGCATAATTGAAGTTCAGTCTCCTGCGTATACTATGCGATTTGTATATAATTGAATGGATTTCGCTCTTCTGCGGATACTATGAGATTTGTACATAATTGGATGAAGTTCGGTCTCTTGCGTATACTATGAGATTTATATATAATTAGCTGGAGTTCAGTCTCCTTCATACACTACAAGATTTGTAGGACCACATAATTGAATGAAGTTCAATCTCCTGTGTATACTATGAGATTTGTACATAGTTGCCTGGAGTTTGGTCTCCTCCGGACAGTACAACATTTCTAAATAATTGTAGTTCAGTCTCCTACATTATAGGCTACGATGAGACTTGTACATAATTGAATATAGTTCAATCTCCTGCGTCTACTACAAGATTTGTACATAATTGAATGGATTTCGCTCTTCTGCGGATACTATGAGATTTGTACATAATTGGATGAAGTTCGGTCTCTTGCGTATACTATGAGATTTATATATAATTAGCTGGAGTTCAGTCTCCTTCATACACTGCAAGATTTGTAGGCCCACATAATTGAATGAAGTTCAATCTCCTGTGTATACTATGAGATTTGTACATAGTTGCCTGAAGTTTGGTCTCCTCCGGACAGTACATTTCTAAATAATTGTAGTTCAGTCTCCTATATTATAGGCTACTATGAGACTTGTACATAATTGAGTATAGTTCAATCTCCTGCGTCTACTACAAGATTTGTACATAATTGGAGTTCGTTTTCCTGCATATACTATGAGATTTGCACATAATTGGCTGGAGTTCAGTCTCCTTCGTATAGGCCTACTAAGTTACAACATTTGTAAATAATTGGAGTTCAGTCTCCTTCGTATAGGCCTACTAAGTTACAACATTTGTAAATAATTGGAGTTCAGTCTCCTTCATATACTATGAGATTTATACATAACAAATTGGAGTTCGTTCTGCTATACGTCTACATAAGCTTATTATGAGATTTGTACAAAATTAAATGGACTTCGGTATCCTTCTTACACCACGA
This sequence comes from Periplaneta americana, assembly GCF_040183065.1. Classification (NCBI taxonomy): domain Eukaryota; kingdom Metazoa; phylum Arthropoda; class Insecta; order Blattodea; family Blattidae; genus Periplaneta; species Periplaneta americana. Next base: position 162,196,914 of record NC_091119.1, read on the forward strand.
GATTTTTACATAATTTAGTGGAGTTCGGTTTCATGCATATACCTTTATATTTGTTCATAATTGGAATGTTGTCTCCTGTGTATACTATGACATTTTCACATAATTAAGTGAAGTTCACACTTCTAACTATGGAACTTGTACCTACATAATTGGAGTTCGGTCTTCTACATATAACTTACTATAAGACTTGTACAGACCATAATTGAGTGAATTTCGGTCTCCTGTGCATCTTTTTCCTATGAATTTCGTACAAAAATAAATAAGAGTTCGATCTCTTGCATATATTTTGAGATTCGTACATAAACTGAGTGTAAATCGGTTTCCTGCATATTTTAATGAGATTCGTATTTAATATGAGTTCGGTCTCCTGCATATCTTACGTGACTTGTAGGCTACATAAATTGCAGTTAGATCTCCTGAATATTTTACGAGGTTTGTTTATGGTCAAGTTAAGTTCGGTCTCCTGTACAACTTAAGAGATTTTTTACATACTCGTTAATTTAGTAAAATGTCTTCTACGTATCTTGCGAGATTTCTACATCACATATTTTTTTAGAAACTTATACATACAGTAACTGAGGATATTTCGTATCTTAAGAGATTTGTACATAATTCAAGTCAGTTCGATCTTTTGCGTGCCGTATCTTGTTGGATTTTTACCCATAAAAAGAGAGAGAGAGAGAGAGAGAGAGAGAGAGTGAAGTTTGATCTCTAAAATGCGTCACTTTTACCTACTTATTGACTTTGGTCTCCGAAAATTTATTTGATTTGGGCGAATACACAGCAAAATTTGTTACTAACAATTCTAACTTATTCTAGACACAATTTCTCGAGGTATTCTCTTCTTTCTGTTAATGTTCCGCCTGACCTACGTCGGTGGCTTTATATATATAAAATATTTTATATCTTATACTGTATCTTAAATCTTATCTTTGTGTTGTTTTTTTATTCATTTTGTATACACTGTAATAGTTATGTATTGGTATTTTATTTGTATTGAATAAGTATTATAACTGAATTGCACCCTAGCACGAGCTTTTGTTCCTTCGGATGTAATAATATTAGACTATATAGGCTTACGTCACCTTACAATTAGAAGGAAAAAATTAAGCCTCCTTTATACTGAAAGTTTATTCACAACAATCTAAACATCGAGTCAGAACGAATTATTGAAAATCTCCTGCAATAGCTTTAACAAATTTCTATGAAATGTCGAGTATTTCAAGAAACAAGTGACCATTAGAATGTCTACATTTGGTGCTGTCACCTGAATCCTTTAAGTATGGCACAATGGTACTAATAGTTGGCCTACTCCGTTTAATAACTACATTTGTTACTTCTATTGCTTATCAAAGGAAACTGTTTGATAGCATGACTTCAGTGCACATGGAAAAAGATGACTGATGCTTTGAATTGCCTGCCAATGTTGGAGCGCTGGTGTTGCGGAAGTAATTCGATATTATGTCGGGAGCATCCGCGTGGTGCGCGGCGTGGGAGAGCCAAGTTTCGCACGTGACTTTTTCGACACGGAAGCTGCGAGTCATTTAAGTGAAAAGAAGTACAAATTACCGTCAGTGTTGAGAACTTCGGTGTCCCTGACAGGCGTGAATACTTTGACATCGTAACGGCTTTATCGAGGAGCAAATATGAAATTCGTTTCGGACGCCATTTATAGGGTGCTTCGAGTGTAGCCAACAATCACAGCGCTTTGTCGTTCCTGGGGTGTATAGTATTCTCGATTGGGCTGGTGGGAACATCAATATGATGGGAATTTTGTTAGAATTTTTTTACATGTTTTTCTTGTTCTTTGTTTTCCTTATTTCTTCTTATTTTTGTTTTTACTTTTTCTTAGTCTTCTTTTCCTTGTGCTCTTTTTCCTTCCTTCTTAGGGAGACAGAGCTCAGCTGATAGTACAACTGACTACAGACTGATAATGCTTTTTTTACCTTGGGGAATTTAATTGAAGTGAATTTATTATGTCAGGCAGAGTAACTATCTCATGCCCCCATGTTTTTAATTTGCTACCAGTGCACTTCATTAGAACCAGGTACCCAGCTTCGAAGCCGTTAGCCCTGAGAACTTACAGTGTATTTATTTATCCCCTATTTTCATATTACAGGGTTGTTATCTAAGAAATTAGCAAGTTCTTTGTAATAGTAGAAGAGAAAGTGGGAAGGGAAGAGGTCCGTGGGATCATTTCTTTTAGGACTCATACCGACATTTGTCTTATTACTCAAGGGAAACCACGGTAAACCTTGAGCAGAATGAGGTGTCGTACTGACGACAAGCCAATTGGCTTCATTGGAATATGCATATATTCAGGAGGAAGATTGACTTTTAATCATAATTTAAAGTACAAATACATAATACATACATAAACCATATAAGCAGTTACAATAACTTTTGTGCGAGATCGTGCGTATTTGCTTGGTTTCCGCACAAAACCAATCCGCGGTAAGTCTAAAATTCCACATTCAGTATTCCCAACCTAACACACATAACAATTTCCCTCTTCTTACCGCTTAAGTGACATATTGATTTTACTGCTTTAGGCTTCTAACATATTATTTTTAGAGACGTTAATAATTATAAATTGGAAACTTACCACTGCAATTTCATCTAAATTGCAATGTTAATTATTGTTTTTAAATATTTGCAAAAATTAAGTAAACTCTGCAACTCCGCTAAAGTTACTGGATTCGTGATGCAAGTAACATTAAGAAAGCCGTGAAAAAATCAACAAGATTCCAGATGCGGATGTTATTACTGCAATATGTTATATAAATAATATTGTTAAAATATTAAAATGAAAAATAAGTCATTACATAACCTTGCCGTTTGTTTTAAGTTCGCATTTATGGACTGGGGAAAAAAAAAGACAGACGTATATCACGGCTTGCTGGAGTATAGTAAACACAGAAAACATTTTAAAGCAACAATGTTGAAGATAGATATTTTTGTTTTGCAAATTTGCCGTCATTGAACAGAAACCAAGATGGAGATTTCATTGCAACTAATTAGAAATTCCTCTTTCAGGTATGTAATAAACGATCTTCGCACAAAATAATGTACGATACACGAGCGGTATGTTTTCTTTCAATTCTCTGAAATTAAAAAAGCTCAACTACGTTTCGCTTTTTCAAACTTTTCCTCGAACATGAAAACTTCAACATACCGCTCTTGTAACGCATATTACTATTACATACTCCTATGCATCCAATAACATGTTGCCCCTGAATCAGAGAAGTAATATTACTGATAGTGCAACTATAAGGGAACAACTTATAAAACTCCGTTGGTCTGCGCATGCGTCAATGTTAAAGAGTGACACAATATACTATTCTCCTCCTTCCTAATTGTCAGCCAATATCGGGAGAAGGCTTTACTTACGTATGCTTTGAATGAAGCAGAATATTTTCCCATTTTTATACTTAATAATAACTCAAAATTTCGTAGTCAGATTCTAATAAGGAAAAAAGCATGTTGAAGAGTATTGTTTGCAGATTTTTAAGATGTTTGAGTCACCGTAATATAACAAATGTAAGACTTCTTAATTGAGGTTTGTTTTATACTACTGTAGTGTGCGAAAATATGTTTTTGAAGTAGGAAAGCGATCAGCGATAAACTTTTTTTTGCTGTAGAGATAAGTCGTTAGTTGCAGTGTATGAAATCGTCTAAATAGATTCTACTTTATGTTGAAGAAAAACCCATGTTAATAGAATGAGTCAACATCGTCACTTGTTAAGTTTATGTCTGACTGCTTGCTGTCCGTCAAGTAGCGCGTACATAAACATTATTTATCTTCAAAACCCAGCCATGCTCTAAAAATAAGCATTTATTGTTTTGATTGGTTTCATTTACATAAAGGGACAGACTAAAATATTTAGTCAGTTGTCTCCAGTCTTTTCAATTGGATTTTTGTAACAGAAATTGGTCCCCACTTAACGTAAAGGAATGCTTGCGTCGCCGCCTTTTCGCAGAATATGGAAAAAACATGGAAGAAATGTGTTGAGCACGTTAAATATAACAATGAACCATATTTTTCTAGTGCTAATGTAATAGATAGTGAAACTGACAGAATAATTTCGTTAGGAGAATGTTTAACTGATAGCACTGATGCATCAGATGATTTGTCAATCAATAGCGACAATGGTTCAGATTAATGGCGGGAAACTCCGATTCCGCCTCCAGCGCAGCGGTAAGCTTTAGTAGCCTCCTACAACGGAGTTTTCCTGGTTGTTAACCTATGGAACGTACAGGTGAACCTTGGAACAATAAGGAGCCTTTCCCCGCTATCCACTGCTACATGATTCTCGCCTAAGGGGTTAAAAACTTTGATAAAATTCGCAATGAAAAGTAGAAATAATTCTACAAGAATTTATTAATTTCTCTTAGGACAATATTTTCCCATCTTAGTTGTCAGTTTATTCTCCGTAGTGAAAAAAAAATCGAAATAGTGTGCTGACTTTTCAACTGATTGCCATTGCATGCTTTATTTCCAATAAAATCCCATAACTTTTGAAACGTAGAATAACGTTGTTATTCGAGTGTCACAAGGATAAAACTGACGGATTTTCGTGTAAAAATGATGTACTCTGTCTTTGAATGCTAATAACCAAAGTTAGGATTTTTAGGTGCGTACCTTTTTGTTGTAGGGTAAATTAGAGCTCTCTGAAAAAAAAAGTCTGTCAAAGGTTGCTTCCTGATGAAAATGGAAGTAATTTTCCAGCATCTTTTTTCCCCATTTTGGGACGTTTATCCCTTTTCACTTCACACTTCCCATAATACCTTTTTCTTCTTCTTTGTACCCTTTTACTGCTACTTTTTAAATATTTTTCAAGCATATTTTACCATTTAATTTACTTTTGAATTTCACTGTATTGTAATTTGTAATACGTATCATCTTCTAGAGGATCCTGAAGAGAACAAACAAAAACTTCTTCATAAACTTCTTATTTAAGGGTTCGTAATGTAGATGCCAGCAGTGATCCAACCTTATGATGTTGGTTGTTTCGAAGCAATTCTCCTTTATGGAAAAAACCCAACACGTGTCCAAGGGTTTCGATCTCGCTGCAATCAGGATGGCGGCAGCGATTAGTGCAGGAATTTCTGTCAGGGATGCTTCTTACCGCTGAGATGTTAGCAGACATTTTGAGTGCATTAGACCACTCGGATGATGACATTCCTCTTCTATTGTAGCCTATATTAAAAAAAAAAACACACACACACCTTTTCCTCGTAATGAATGAGATGCCCGCGTGTCAAAAACTTGTTTTCTTAGTGTTGTTCTTATTTGTCTATCACGCCATCTATTATATCCAGTTCCCTGTTATGTTTAATTTTTGTATAGCTTGCTGTCGTTTCTTTTCTAGATCTCTAACTGCGTGTAAATGGGCATCTTCAATGTTAAGAAGACGATTAGAGGAAAAGGTGGAAATATGGGCTAGGAGTAGTAATATGGGCTACTTCGTTTTTTTACTATATATGGTGTTGTTACCTAACGAAAAAGCTCTAAAAGTACATCTTGTGTCCAACAGTCTGCGTACACAAAGAGACAAACCAGTTGCCTTTGTGGTGTGGCTCTGGTGTGTTCTTTGTATTTTTCATCAATTTCAAAGTTTTTGCAGGTATGTAGTTTCAATTTTATTGAAAAAAATATATTTCGTGTTTAGAAATCACGCTTGATGTGTTGCACTGATTAAGAATAGCTCTATCACACAGCATAAGAGTAATATTTATTTAGGACAACAATTGCCATACATAATCTTAGAAACCTTCATGAGTCGATGCTGCTAATATGGGCTACCGCTATGTGTCAAATATGAGATAGGTAGCCCATATTAGCAGCACATTAACACGTCCCATATTTTCTCTATCGTGATTTACGTTATTTGTTACAGAATATTGCCATTCATGTGACACAGGTTTCCTACTTATGTTTCTTTGTTTTTTCCATTTTTTTTTTCAAATTTTTGTGATAGCCCGTATTTAGACCCTACTACCTGTAGAGGACCAGTTCGTCTTACTTTCAAAAAGTAATTATATCCAAATATCTATTGCAACTATTGATCTTTAAGACTGGAAAAATTTTATATGAATAATCACTGTATATGTCAATAAAGATTTCCAAGCAATATGACATATTATTTTCCATTGTTATGAGCAAATCAAAATGGTAGCCCATATTTCCACCTTCTCCTCTACATACATTCTTCAACATAACTTCTATATCCACAGAAATCTCGAAATCTGCTTTTGAAACATTACACTTGGTATAATGAGTAACTAAATGAGGGAGAGATCAGCCTATGAAGATATGTGTTTCTGTAGGCAAACAACTACAATTACGAGACACCTTTGTGAATCACCCAAGACTCAATATCATGTTTGTTACAGTGAGAACAGCCCTCATCCAGAACAATCAATGATAATTTGATACTTGAGTGGAAGGTTGGGTTTCCTTTCAATAGGTTACGCATGCGTCCTGCGCGTGGCGGCCTACTACAACCCTCTTCACGGGAGCACGCGCCGCCCTTTGCAACCCCTGTAAACGATTATTTTGCGAGCTCTTCTGGTGTGTCTAATCGCTCATGTTGCCGATAACACGTAGCGTGAAAGTAGGCGGATATCCTTGACTTTCTGCGCTTCGGCTATCCTGTTACAGAATATCACAGTACCCTCCTCCCACTTGAATAAATACCTTTTATGACTTACCCCTCCACTTCAGATAATGATGAGATTGATGGGATGGTAATATTGATTATATTTAACTTATTGATGGTGTAAATCTTCAAGAAAATGAACGAAGAATACAATGGAATCTTTAGGTAGAAGCTCACATAAATGTTTAGAGGAATCCCAACAGGCCTGGCTGGGTAGGGGAACATAAATATATTGTAAGTTCACAGGGCTAACGGCTTCGAAGCTGGGTACCTGGTTCAAATGAAGTGCACTGGTAGCAATCTAAAACATGGGGGCATGAGATAGTTACTCTGCCTGCCATTAAAAATTCACTTCACTAAGTCCCCAAGGTAAAAAAAAAAAAAAAAAAAAAAAAAAAAAAAAAAAAAAAAAAAAAAAAAAAAAAAACAGGCCTGGCAAGGATGAGAACTTATGTACCTTTTAGCTTATACTACTACTTTCTTCGTCATAAATGTATTTATTTACCTAATTATTTATTCATTTATTTATTTTCTTACATATTTATTTATTTATTTACCTATTTATTTACTTAATTATTTACTTATCTTATATATTTCTTTACATACTTATTTACTTATGTATTTACTTGCCTATTTATTTATTTATTTGTTTACTTATTACTTATATATATAATTTGAACTGGTAATGGAAATTACGGGAAAACGGCTCAACGGATTTTAATAGCCTAAATGACCCCTCATTTTGAAGCTTGGAACTCAAAGTTTTTCAGAAAAATAGTAGTTTTCATTGAAATGTCAATTTTTCAACATAATTTTCCTATTTTCCAAAATCCATCTGTCATCAGTTTTGAGAACTAGCTAATTGCATTTCAGAATAAAACAAAACATACAATACAGTAAACAATATTACACTAAGGCCATGATCTGCAAGAATGCTGACATATTTAGAGCTCAAATTAAATTGGTTATTAAAAACTTAACTTACTAAAAATAATATACAGGTTCGATTCTGTGGTGTGTAATTTTCTGGGTACAGCTGTGTATTGGATATTAAAAACTATTAACTTGAGGTGGTTTGATGACATTATTACCACTAGAAATGAAATATTATTGTAGTTAATGCCATGATGTGACTATTTTTCATTAATTATACATATTAATGCTATATTGATGATATGAAAGTGAAACGTTTTGGGGTTATATAAGTAGATGTAGGGATTAACTTAAATTAGATTTTGATTTCTATATTTTACTGAGGGCAGCTATATAGTATATTGCGTAAGATAATAATATTATTAAAAATCAAACATTTTTATAATTATTAATCAAGTGTGGTTGGGTCTTTTTCATATATTTAATGGCGGTGTGGTGTAGATATTTATATGCGTGGTTCTCTTCAGTATTGGCTCGAGAGAGAGTATTTTTCATTATTATGGAAGTAAATAACTTTCAGAATGTATTCTTCATTGAAAATAAATCTGAAAAATGTTTATTTGAACGTCCAATGAACTTAGTTTGCAGCATTTACTGCACAAGCCACTAGTTTATTTATATTTGCTTATTTATTTCCTTAGGCTATTTACTTACTCTACATTAATATTCATATCAAACTTTCGAAGCAATATCAGAAGCAAATCTTGTTTCAATTGCATGGAAGTGGCTCGTTGCTCTGTGAGCTCTACTAGTAACCAGCATAATGAACACTGATACAGTTTGCACGGAAGAATCTATTTATCAGGCTGTCAATCAGTGGTCGATTCGGTAATCTATTAGATGAGTATGGGGTAATCTATCATAATTTAGAGCGCTTTGCATGTAATTACCTCATCATCACTTAATTTACCCATCATTCTTGTGTTGGGTTAAAATATACATTTTTCTTGGTGACAGCTTGTTTTCTCTACCAAAACGCATGTACAAATAAGTCACATTAAAACTTTACGAAGAATAATTTTGGGTTGAAGGAATCATTACTAGAGCAGTGTTGTCTTTTCATTAATGATGAAAGCTGCGCTCTACTATGGATGAAGTGAGCTAGGGTAAGCTTCACGTGTATTAAAAATTGTTTTCGTAAAATGTTAACGAAAATTAAAAATTTTAGCGATTTGTTGCGATTTACTTGGTAAATAAAAATACGATATTTTTGTACTCTTCTATTAAGAATTCGATTCTAAGCCCATTGGTATGTAAGTCACGCATTTCGCCATTTTGAAGGTACTTTTTTATTCTTTAGCGTATGCCTAAGTGTGATGTAATGTGGTAGTTTCTCAAGAAACTATTTCCTTAAAACAATATTTTATTAGGTACATTTATCACGTGAAATTTTATAGTTGTTCCAAATTTTCCACATTCATATATGTCAAAAAAAATTACGCGTTGTGAAGTAATACAATAGATAATAATTAAGTTCTTCGTATGTGTAGAAAATATGCTATTTTTAAGAATTCGTATTCACTTCCGTTTATTATTAATTCGTTTATTCATTGAACTCTAAATTAATTCTCTTGCGCGAACGCTACATTGTTTGATTTAAATTTATCGACTCGTTGATTCGTTAATTTAGAATTTTTCCCATTAATTTACTGCTCACTAGTTAGTTCATTCTCATATTAGTTAATTCATTCAAAACTTTATTTGATCTCTCTCATAGATTCATACTTTAACTAATTTTATGCTCGACCATGCAGAATTGTAGTAATTGTACACCTGGTAGCAGCCCTTTAATGGATCTCATTAAAGTACACCTACTCATTAAATTACAGGTGTTTTCAGCCAACGACAACTCAGCTTACAGGTGTTCAGCCAATGACAAGTCAGCTTCGTACCGTTATAAAACCGCAAGTATCGATTATTCTCGGATATGCAATCGAAAGAGAATTAGCGAAAAGTCACGGAGGCTGGAAATGCAATACTGTCGCAGAAGGTTATGTTCTGTTACTATAATAATTAGCGTTAATTGTAAATAATATTCAAATAAATTCAATTTGTCATCTCGTTTTTCAATGTCGAATTCAATAATCAAAGTTATACCAAGTTTAACGGATTACACAAGGTCAATGACATTATTATTACTCGGAAAAAATCAATACTTTCGCGTCTGCGCACATCTCACAATTCATGACCTAGAACAAAGTCAATTCCGATCTTGTCAGATACAAATAAAATGTATACATCTGAATACTGTAATTTCAAGTTAGAAATATGGTCGAGCATAAAAAGTCGTATGAAACTCGCCTATAATGGTAATTAAGAAGCTCGTATGAAAATTATGAAACTCGCTTGCGCTCGTTTCATAAACATCCATACTCGCTTCTTAATTACTATCATTATAGGCTCGTTGCATAATGTACTATACTCATTCACTAATTCATGTATTTATTCATTTAATATCTCATTAATTGATTCATTAAGTGTTTCACGTATTCATTAACCGATTGATTAAACCACTGATTTATTATTTTATTCACTAACTCAATAATTCTATTACCAAATCATTAATTAAATTATTAATTTGTTAAATAACCCACTAATTCATTTACTAACTCTTTAATTCATTTACTAATCCATTAATTTATCACTAACTCATTAATACATTTACTATTTCATTAATTCATTCACTAAGCCATTAAATCCTTCACTAAGTACTTCATTCACGCAAATATTAATTATTAATTTCAGTTACTCATATATTAATTAATTCAGTAACTCGCACATTAACTCTCATCTCATTCAATCACACAGTAATTAATTCATTAACTACTTCACTCATTCACTAATTAATTTATTCACTACATATCCATTCACTCGCTCATTTATTAATTCATTTATCCGCTCGTTTATTAATTCATTCACTCGCTCATTTATTAATTCATTCACTCGCTCATTTTTATTTCATTCACCCTTTCATTTATTAATTTTTTCACACCCTGATTTATTAATTCTTTCACTTACTGATTTAATAATTCATCCGCTCGTTTATTTATTAATTAATTACTTGCGGATTTAGTAATTAGTCGCTGATTTAATAATTCACTCATTCTCTGATTTAATAATTCATCCGATCGCTCATTTATTAATTAAATTAAATACTCGCTTATTTATTAATTCATTAACTCGCGCATTTATTAATTCATTCACTCGTTAATTTATTAATTCACTCACTCGATCATTTATTAATTCATTCACTCGCTGATTTAATCATTTATCCGTTCGCTTATTTATTAATTTATCAACTCGCTTATTTATTAATTAATTAGTCGCTGATTTATTAATGAATTAGTCCCTGATTTTAATACTTCATTCACTCGCCGATTTAATAATTCATACGTCCGCTTTTTTCTTAATTAATTGGTCGGTCATTTAATAATTCATCCGCTCGTTTATTTATGAATTCATTACTCGCTCATTTAATAATTTATTCATTCACTCATTTACTAATTAATTCACTTGCTTAGTTATGTGTTTATTCCTGCTCTCATTTTTAAATTAAATCAGTCGCCCATTTATTAATTGACTTGATCATTTTATTAAGTAATTCACTCGCTTACTTATCAATTCATCTGCTTGCTCATTTATTAGTTCATCCATTCACTCATTTGTTATCATCGAACTTTCTTATTCATGAATTCTTTCACTTACTCATTCATCAATTCTTTCACCTATTCATTCACCAATTATTTCACTTATTCATTTATTAATTCATTTATTTGCAAATTTTTAATTCATTCATTCTCTGATTCATTAATCTACTCGCTCCCAGATTTATGAAATCATACATTCACTAAGATATTACTTCATTGACTCTCTCCAATATTAATCCATTCACTTTATCATTTAGTTTTAATTCACTCCATATATTAATTTAGTCATTAGCTCATTATTAATTCATTCAGTCGCTCATGTATTAACTCATTCACTCATTTAATTACTTATTTATTCACTCAATGGTTAATTCAATCACTAAATTGTTAATTCTATTACAAATTAATTCATACATTCATATATCAATTAATTCACTAACTTACGTACTGATTAATTCAGTAACTCATTAATCCACACACTAACCCATAAACGTTTTAATTTACTGTATTAATATATTTATCCAGGTAGTCATATATTTATACATACTCATATATTAAGTTATTTATATGTTTTTCACTTATTTATACCTACGTTCTTTCACTTATTCTCGTATTTGTACTTTAATTCATATAACCTATTTTTCTTTTATGTATTCTGTCATGCATTCATTATTTCTCTCACGCATTAATTCATGAATTCATTAGTATGTGAACTATTTTATATTGACACATTTATTCATATTCTTTGGTTCATATATTTATTAATTTATTTATTAATTCATGCAGTCATCTATTTACTTCGCACATACATTGTCATAGACTCTACTGTCTCTCGTTTGCATACATTCATCCGTTCATTAATTCATTCATTCATACGTACTTGCGTATAGAGTAAGTACATAGTCTACACATGCATACATGTATACAGGCAGACACACTCGTTCATTTCCTGACGTAGTAGTAGAAGTATTCCAGTAAGAATGCCTGTGTATCCAGACAATCCGTGTTCCAAGTTGCGCGGAGTGTACTCCTCATTCGTGTGTAGTGATAATGGAGTGACTCTCTCCCTTCCCTTGTAGCTTTCAGGGTGTCAGACCGCTCTTCCTTGCTGTCTACTGTGTAATCGTGTTAGTTTGGCTGCCTACGTCTCAAGGGGTTTGCTGAAGTAGTAACGCAGCGAATGGTCAGACAGCCACATCGAGTTATTATTATATAGCAACAGCAGCCCAAGCTGGCTACCACTGCAGATGATGATGATGATGATGATGATGATGATGATGATGATGATGATAATGATGATGACGATGACGCTTTTACTGCGTTCATGCTAGTCTATCGGATGCCGACAGGCGCACTCGATGATTCGTCACTGTTTGGAAAGGTTTCATTATTTTACAATTAATTTTTGGTTTTCAGAGAAGTCAATTACAAAGTTATGAAATATATTTATTTAAAATCTACAATTATATCACTTATCATTCTTATTGCAAATTAACATTTGCTACAGCATGTTACTAAAAGAAAAGGATAAACGTTTTCGCCTGTACGGCATCATCAGATTCATAATTGTTTAACGATACCTAACATAAGTACAATGTAGAATGTATTCCTTTGTTAATGAAATATTGATTTGTATATTGTATAACATTAAAAGGTGAAGTCATGCGTTATATGTAGTAATAGTTTAATATATTTATAGGAAATATGTTGATTTCAATTAATTTGAATTTGATTTGCTAATTTGCTAAAATTGTTCGAGACTTGAAATATATGTACAGTAGTGGCAAAAAAACCGGACCGACCCTTGTAGCTGATTTCAGAGCCTTATTCACTCCAGAGCATGATAGACTGGTAACTAAGACTTTCGTGGCTCGAATCCTGCCTGGGAAGGAAACATTTTTTGTTCCTTATTCAAATTTATTCCCAATACTTTTCGATTGCAGCGATATTTTACTACTTAATTAACTTATTATTCCCAGAACATGAATTTTACCAGCAATCGAAAGGTATTGGGAATAAATTTGATTAAGGAACAAGGGTCTTTTTCCCCCTCCGACCTCCCAACTAACACTCTATGTGCATTTCTGGATTCGCCCATACGTGCTACATGCCCAGCCCATCTCAAACGTCTCCATTTAATGTTCCTAATTATGTCAGGTGAAGAATACAATGCCTGCAGTTCTGTGTTGTGTAACTTTCTCCATTCTCCTGTAACTTCATCCCTCTTAGCCCCAAATATTTTCCTAAGAACCTTATTCTCAAACACCCTTAACCTATGTTCCTCTCTCAAAGTGAGACTCCAAGTTTCACAACCATAAAGAACAGCTGATAATATAACTGTTTTATAAATTCTAACTTTCAGGGTTTTTGACAGCAGACTGGATTATAAAAGCTTTTCAACCGAATAATAACAGGCATTTCCCATATTTATTCTGTGTTTAATTTCCTCCCGAGTATCATTTATATTTGTTACTGTTGCTCCCAGGTATTTGAATTTTTCCACCTCTTCAAAGGATAAATTTCCAATTTTTATATTTCCATTTCGTACAATATTGTCGTCACGAGACATAATCATATACTTTGTCTTTTCGGGATTTACTTCCAAACCTATCTCTTTACTTGCTTCAAGTAAAATTCCTGTATTTTCCCTAATCGTTTGTGGATTTTCTCCTAACATATTCACGTCATCCCCATAGACAAGCAACTGATGTAACCCGTTCAATTCCAAACCCTCTCTGTTATCCTGGACTTTCCTAATGGCATATTCTAAGCAAAGTTAAAAAGTAAAGGTGATAGTTCATCTCCTTGCTTTAGCCTATTCGTAGAACCCATTACTCTAGCTGAGAGCCATTAACTATCTTGAGAAATGAATTTTTCTTTCATCAAATGCATCGTATGAATCAATATATTAATCATTTATTCATTATTTTAGCTGTTTTCAAACTTTATTGAAACAAAAATATAAGTGCTGCGAGTTAGAGAATTTCAACGATGCCTAAAACAATTTATGAACGGCTTGAGTCAGACACTCTGTATATTTTATAAAATATCCTTTGAAAGCAGCAGCATGTTTCATATAATAACATTTTGCTATTGTCTTCAGCTATAATAACTTCCTTGTTGAGGTAAACTGGTGCAGATTGTGTGCTGGGTTGGCAACAAGCCGAGGCTAGTCTCGTCACAGCCCACTGTGATGGTCACCGGACCTCACGAGCGTATGTGAGATAATATACGAGTATGGGGTTGCTGTAGCAATCGGGAAAGCACGTGAGTGGGTGGGAATGGATCCTGCGGTTTTTTTCCTCCGTGGTAGGGGAATATTGTGCTTGGGTTGAGGTAGAAGAGAATTAGGGAATAGAGAAGAAGAGAAAGGGCAAGCATATGAGGTCATAAAATACACAGTGCGGGAACGTAAATGTCATTGTTCTGACCAGAAGTATCATTTTAAAAAAGTGAGTGCGGTGGCGTTAATGTAGGAACCTCTGCAGCGCAGCGGCAGGACCTGCTACATCAACAAGAGCCGGGGCTTACCTGTGGAGCGGCCGACCTGCCACAGGAAGTGGACGTTCGGTAAATACGACGAAAACTACATCAACTGGAAGTATCTAATTTCGAAGCCCTTTGAGTTAAATTCAACATTCGTTTCTGCGTGTAACAATGTAATATACGCCGGAATTACCATTGGAGATAAATAGGAAACTGCAGATACTGTCTTTGATTCGTGAAATTGTACAGGGACATCATTTTATATTTACTAATATTTTTAATATTAACCTGGCTATATCTTTGGATTAAAGGTCTAGAACCGGAAACACCGCTTGCTCCCCCTTCCAAGACTGGAGTTCGATGATACTGTCGTAAAATACAAATTACTTTACTAGGTATAGGAGGGAAGAAAAGTACTTCATCCATTTATGTAAACTAGGAAATATCGCAATTTTGAGTTTGATAATTTTCATTAGGTTTTTTTTAATCAAAATACAGTACTGTATTAACACTTAGTGTTTTTACTCACGAATTGAGCTATCCATTCGGACGTATTCATTATGCAGTGCATATTCTAGTGTTGCAGTACAATAGCGTACAATATAGAGAATGAAGTTAAATTCAAAAATAATCATAATATGGATATTTAAACACATTTTTGAAAATGGTGGCAGTTCATTTCGATACAGGCTTCAGTTCTTTTGTGCATATTATCGCACTATAGACTATTGCACCTAATTCCAATTGCCAGTTTCATCCTTCGTACTAGTAACTCATGTTGAAATAATTCTATACCTACTCTATAAAAGAGTACCTTACGTACTGTAAATTTAATCTTCACTTCTGCCCGATCCTTAAAGATAAAATTACTCAGAAATGCTATCTACTGTCCGTTCAAGTGGTTTTGTCGCAGGGTCGTAGAAAGGAGGGGGAATCACGTGACAGTTAATTACTTAACGAGGTCCTTCTATTTAAGTTATTTTAAACAGTTGTATAATATTACGTAGACGTCCAATTCTTAACAGAAATTAACGTTTTCATAACAGAGCTAAGACAGCCCAGCTACTAGATTTTACAGAGGGGCGAACAGAAGCAGGTGGGGGAAACCGGGATGCGACGTAGGGAAACGGACGACAGTACCTGTGCGAAAATATGATTCAATATTGAAAACTCTTTCGTCACTGGAAAACGCGAACATATTTCTGGAACGTACTATTCTCACTAACTCAATACTGCACACGCGGCCTCTGTTCTGTGTGGAGAAGGATTGGAAGTTTACTAGTAGAAGGGGTGGGAGTGAAGTACATTCAAAAACTCAGGTACAATAAAAATTGAAGTAAAAATAAAATGATGTCCCTGTATTTACGTTTCAAAAATTGTATCTAAATTTATATTTCATGTGATTCAGAAGAGCAGTGACCTATTTTGTCTGAAATAATTTTCGTCAAATTTTAATAATTAAATAAAAGTACTGATCTTGTAAATCAGAAATAAGGGGTAATCTTTTGGAATTGCAGAAATAAATATCGTCGGTTTACAAGCAAAACAGATTAAATAAAAATATATTACTTCTGAAAAAAGGCATATATAATATACATAATGTATGCGTATAAACCTAGAATCTGAAAATGAAATACGCGTAAAGAGAAAGAAATTACTAAAGATAATAGCATTTTGAGGATTTAGTTTTGTCAGAAGAAAAACGCTTTTTTTTCTAAAGTAGACTAATAATTTTGACGTAATGTATTTCGCTTGTGAACCGACGATAAGTGCATTCATTAATATCCAACAATAATAATTTAACTCTACTCTTCTATAAAATAAAAGAACATAATGGGGAATTAAAGTTACGAGAGCTGCAATAGGACTAGTGTGAACAATCGGCGAAAGATACCTGGAGAAATATGAAGATTTTATGCAGTATTTATGAATATAAAAAAAAAAAAACTTTTGATAGAGTGAATTGCGATAAACTTATGGGGATCCTGAAGGAAATTTGTGTGGATTGGAAAGGGAGGAGGCTATCAAGTGATCTTTATATTAAACAACGATTTTGTCGGGATATAAGAAGAAATATCAGAGACACGTGGAAGAGGGAAGAGGGAGAGGAGTACAAAAAGGATGCCATTTATCACTTACCCCGTTCAACATCTACTTGGAGATTTAGTGAACTGTTTTCAGAACATGGGAGGAGTGATAGCAGGAGCAAGAAGAATAAAGTGCATAAGATTTACTGATGATATGGCGTTGTTAGCAGAAGAGGAGATGATACTAAGTGATATGCACTGGAGCTAAATGACAGCTGTGAGCAGTATGGAATGAAGATAAATACAAACAAAGCGAAGACCATGGTTATCGGAAGAAAAATAAAGAAGGTAAACGTGCGAATTTGAAATGAGGCATTGGAACAAGTGGACAGCTTCAAATATTTGGTGTGTACTATAAGCAGTAACATGACCTCCTACCAGGAAATCAAATGGAGGACAGCAATGATAAAGGAAGCTTTTGAAAAGAAAAAGTAGGAAAAGGATCTGCGGATTTCTGGAAAAGAATTAAGTAAAAGACTAGTGAAGTGCTTTGTGTGGAGTGTGGCACCCATGTCTGCTGGCGGGTATGCTCTCTACCTCTTCCTGCTGCACGATGGGGCATATTACGTTGCTCCGCTTACCCTTTCCCATTTCAACGAGTGCTGACGACCACTGCCTTACTAGAAAGAGTGGGTGAAGAAAGAATGATAGGCTTACTGAAACTGATCAGGAAGAGGAAAAGGAATTGATTGTGTCACTGGCTAAGAAGAAACTGCCTATTGAAGGATGAACTGGAAAGAATGGTGAATGGGAGAAGAGTTCGGGGCAGAAGAAGATATCAGAAGATAGACAACATTAAGATATGTGGATCATATGCGGAAACAAAGAGGAAGGCAGAAAATATGTAATATTGGAGAATTTTGGTTTTGCAGTGTAAGACCTGGCCTAGAGCTGAAAACTATCAATGAATTTGAGTATTTAAGGGGTTAGGTACAGCTCACAGCGGTAAAATTTTGGAAATATTCAACATTTTTTTCCTCTATTACTGTATCTTGTACAATAATGAAAATTGGTATGTGTAAAACACTGTCCTTGTGCTATATGAAAAAATATATTTTTACGATTAAAAAATTATATATATATATTTTTTTTAAATTCAAATTGTGGTAGTTCACTGTGCAGTGACGAAGCGTTTCCCTCATAACTCATAAACTGGTTGACTTTTTCATGTTCCCTCTCTTTTATTTTATTGCTGAAACTTATATTTACAATATCATGGTCTTTCAACTACATCCCTTAATAAATATATTTTTTTTATTTTGTGTTAGAAGATAATAGGCCTACTGATATTTGACCATTTTTATAAATTATTTTATTTTTTATCAGATAATCTATTAAAGGCAGAAAGTGATTTTGCATCGTATTGTAGATATGTCATGCATAAATACACACAAACAAATTCATCACAGAATGTTGGATAGTTCTTGAGTTATGAGGGAAATGCATCATCAATGCACAGTGAACCGCCACCATTTTGAATTTTGAAAAAAAAATATATATATATTTTGTTTAAATCGTAAAATTATTTTTTTCATATAGCATGAGGACAGTGTTTTACACATACTTACTTACTTACTGGCTTTTAAGGAACCCGTTCATTGCCGCCCTCACATAAGCCCGCCATTGGTCCCTATCCTGAGCAAGATTAATCCAGTCTCTACCATCATATCCCACTTCCCTCAAATCCATTTTAATATTATCTTCCCATCTACGTCTCGGGCTCCCCAAAGGTCTTTTTCCCTTCGGCCTCCCAACTAACACTCTATATGCATTTCTGGATTCTCCCATACGTGCTACATGTCCTGCCCATCTCACACGTCTGGATTTAATGTTCCTAATTATGTCAGGTGAAGAATACAATGCGTGCAGCTCTGCGTTGTGTAACTTTCTCCATTCTCCTGTAACTTCATCCCTCTTAGCCCCACATATTTTCCTAAGAATCTTATTCTCAAACACTTTTAATCTCTGTTCCTCTCTCAAAATTAGAGTCCAAGTTTCACAACCATACAGAACAACCGGTAATATAACTGTTTTATAAATTCTAACTTTGACATAGGCCTACCAATTTTCATTATTGTACAAGATACAGTAATAGAGGGAAAAATGTTGAATAGTTCCAAACATTTTACCGCTGTAAGCTGTACCTAACCCCTTAAGCTTGTTTTATGCCTTTTAGATACAGTGAAGCAAAATTTGAGAATTTTATTGAACCTAAAATACCTGAAAGTGATGTGATGTCACAGGGTGAAATTACCTAACTGATCTTTTGACGTAAATTTTTCTCTTTATTTTTGGGGGATTTACATTTATATAGACTATTAAAAACATCCACCACGTTATTTTGGTTGTGATTAACTCAGATTCGCTATTAATATAAGCGAGAACAGTCAAATATTATGACAAATAACGTAGAAATGTATAAAGCTAGAATTCTTTCGAAGATTGTCATTGAATTTATTCAGAAAGCGATATGTACCTTAATTGGAACATTATTATACGTGTTTACTGTGTGAAGATTTTAAAAATGGTCCTGGAATTGCAGTGCTATCAACAGAACTATGACTACGACATCAACGTCTTGGGGTTGAGTGTTCTTACTACGGCAGCTAACCAAGAAACAAGCTAGCTAGCACAACGAAATGTGTCCATTAAGAGCAAGGTGGTTGTAAAGCCCACCGCTACGGCTTAAACTTCGCTCCCCATACAAGAGGCAGAAAGTACTTAATGCAGGTGGCCGACCCACTCTCCAACACCGATATACTGGTCGTAAACTTGGACACACACACATACACACACACACACACACACACACACACACACACAAAATCCCTTTCCAAGTCACAAGCCACCTACCTATTCTTGTACTCTACAAATACTCCAAGATCTGTTTTCCTTACAGAAGGGATTTTATTTTCCCCGAAAATTGTTACAATACTCTCACAGTGTAAAGTGTTCCTAGTGTCCGTGACGTAGGCCTACATAAGGCCTGGGCTAAGACGTAGTTTTAGTACTGAATGGAGCAAGGAAAATAATAATAATAATAATAATAATAATAATAATAATAATAATAATAATAATAATAATAATAATAATAATAATATGTATGTGTGTATGTAACCAATGCCTACCCACTTCAATTTACATGATTCGGGTTCCACATATTGCAGATAGATTTATTTATTTATTTATTTATTTATTTATTTATTTATTTATTTATTTATTTATTTATTTATTTATTTATTTATTTATTTATTTATTTATTTATTTATTTATTTATTTATTTATTTATTTATTTATTTATTATTTTGCTAATAATTGTAACATAAAATATAATATATACAGAAAAACTATAGCTCACCCCTGAAAGAGTAGAACTCGTGTTCAGGGGCGGATTCCAGAATTGAAATTAATAATTATACAATACAATTTGTCTTATGTCTACTATGCAATTATGGTATATAAATTTAAATTTACAATTTTTCAATTTTCATAAAATCCATACATAACTTTTTTAATTTAATACTAGAACTATTAGAATTGACAAGATTAGGATATTTAAATATAAATTTGTTATATATTCTTGGGCCTAAATTACTACTATGATTAAATACTGTAACAGTGTTGCATTTTGGTTCAAACAATCTTAAAGAATTCATATCTTTTGTTTCATAACTATGAGAATACAATTCAAAATTATTTCGATTTTTATGTATGAATTTTATTAATACAATATAATAAATTTGTCTTACGTTAAGTACATGAAAGTCTAAAAACAAATTTTGAGATGGAAAATGAATAGGTTTATGAAGACATATTTTAATTATTTTCTTCTGTAATAAATAAAGTGGATTAAAATTGAATATAAAAGAGCTACCCCATCCTATAATTCCATACATAATTACCGATTGAAATAAAGTTGAATATAGTGTACGTAATAAACTTATTGACAAGCAATTCCTCAATAAAACAAAATAATATACTATTTTACGTAATTTATTACAAAGGTAACTAATGTCTTGGTTCCATTTTAAATGATTATCGAAAATTATGCCTAAATACTTAACTTCAGAGGACTCTTTAATAATGGTAATGGTTTATTTTAACTGGCAGAGTTAAGGCCATTCGGCCTTCTCTTCCACTCAACCAGTATGATACAAAATTACTACATTGCTATAAACAAAACATAATTAATACAATACAATACAAAACATCTATATATATAATTTGAACTGGTAATGGAAATTACGGGAAAACGGCTGAACGGATTTTAATAAATGGCCCCTCATTTTGAAGCTCGGAACCCAAAGTTTTTCGGAAAAATAGTAGTTTTCAGTGAAATGTCAATTTTCCTACATAATTTTCCTATTTTCGAAAATCCATCTGTCGTCAGTTTTGAGAACTAGCTAATTGCTTTCAGGAGAAGCGAAGCGAGCATCAAGTCGGCAGTGTTGCATTTCAGAATAAAACAAAACACATACTACAGTAATCAATATTACACGAAGAATGCTGACATATTTAGAGCTCAAATTAAATTGGTTATTAAAAACTTAACTTACTAAAAATAATTTACAGGTTCGATTCTGTGGTGTGTAATTTTCTGGGTACAGCTGTGTATTGTATATTAAAAACTACAAAACTTGAGGTGATTTGATGACATTATTACCATTAGAAATGAAATATTATTGTAGCTAATGCCATGATGTAACTATTTTTCATTAATTATACATATTAATGCTATATTGATGATATGAAAGTGAAACGTTTTGGGTTATTTAAGTAGATGTAGAGAATATCTTAAATTAGATTTTGATATCTTTATTTTACTGAGTGGCGGCTATATAGTATGTATAATATATGTTACTGAAAGCTATAAAACTTACGTAAGATAATATTATTAAAAATCAAATATTTTTATAGTTATTAATCAAGTGGGGTTGGGTCTTTTCATATAATTAATGGCGGTGTGGTGTAGATATTTATATGCGTGGTTCTCTTCAGTATTGGTTCGAGAGAGAGAGAGTAACTTTCATTATTATGGAAGCAAATAACTTTTACAATGTCTGGTATTCTTCATTGAAAATAAACCTGAAAAATGTTTATTTGAACGTCTAATGAACTTAGTTTGCAGCATTTGCTGCACAAGCCACTAGTTATTAATATAATACAATGCAATTCTTTTTATCTTCCCAACACACCAATAAAATAAATATGTAATAATAATAATAATAATAATAATAATAATAATAATATCTAAATATAATTAAATTATTAAACTCGATCATGATTATAATTATAACTTCAATTTGACTGTGTCCGTAAGAAATCGTTTAGTTTTTGTTGAAAGTAGTTATTGTGTGGCAGCCCCTAATCTTGTGAGGTAGAGAATTCCTTTCACGGGGGACTGAGACAGTAAACGAGGATGAATATTATAGGGCTGAACAAATTCTAGAATTTCTTTTAACTATCATGAAAAATTCTTTCTACTTCTTTTCTGGAGTATTTCCAGATATTTTTGATAAATATGTCCTTGAAACGTAAGATTGTTAGGCTAATTCTTGATATTTTATTTTATATGAAAGATTAATATTTGGTGAAAATACAGTTTCTACGTCCTGTACATGTCTTATTATTTCATTGTCCAAGAATCCATCGTGGCGGAAAAAATGCCGTTGAGACTAATACAAATAATAATAATAATAATAATAATAATAATAATAATAATAATAATAATAATAATAATAATAATAATAATAATAAGAAGAAGAAGAATATCTAAATATAATTAAATTATTAAAGTCGATCATGATTATAATTATAACTTCAATTTGACTGTGTCCGTAAGAAATCGTTTAGTTTTTGTTGAAAGTAGTTATTGTCTGGCAGCCCCTAATCTTGTGAGGTAGAGAATTCCTTTCACGGGGGACTGAGACAGTAAACGAGGATGAATATTATAGGGCTGAACAAATTCTAGAATTTCTTTTAACTATCATGAAAAATTCTTTCTACTTCTTTTCTGGAGTATTTCCAGATATTTTTGATAAATATGTCCTTGAAACGTAAGATTGTTAGGCTAATTCTTGATATTTTATTTTATATGAAAGATTAATATTTGGTGAAAATACAGTTTCTACGTCCTGTACATGTCTTATTATTTCATTGTCCAAGAATCCATCGTGGCGGAAAAAATGCCGTTGAGACTAATACAAATAATAATAATAATAATAATAATAATAATAATAATAATAATAATAATAATAATAATAATAATAATAATAATAAGCTTAATAATAATAATAATAATAATAATAAACTCTGTACCAGAAATAAATAATCCTCGTTTACAATCAACAAAAATCTAACTTTATTATAACGACGATGTTTCATTATTAATATCAACAAGAAGAGAAGTATAGATGTATAGATCAATTTTTACCCTAAAACAGATTGAGAAATTACAAGAATAATTTTCCATTATATACATTGTTTGTAGATTATAAGAAGATGTGTGATAATATAAATGGACAAAAATTGTGAGAAATATACAGGATGGAAGTGAAATAGTCTTGCACATTTTCAGAGCAAATAGGTCATGTTGTATGTAACAAAAAACTAAAATATCGTATTGGTGAACAATTAATATTTTTTATCAACAGTAATCTCACTAGACGTTTTGATTTATCTAGAGAAAATCAAAACTCGAGTGGAATTTAATTGACTATTATACGATTAGAAGAAAGTGTATAAAGATTAGAAGTAACGAAGTACTCCAATACAATAAAATATTAATTGACTTACGAAAATACAACTGTCTTCAAATGTATTATTGTACCATCTCAACATTACAGATATTACGCTAGATGCATGCTAGATGGCAGTAGTGAGCAATGCCTCCTCGTTGAGAAGTTCTCGATTTATTATACACGATGGCAATGTTACTAGTCAAGAAGGCTTTGTTGATT
This sequence comes from Periplaneta americana, assembly GCF_040183065.1. Classification (NCBI taxonomy): domain Eukaryota; kingdom Metazoa; phylum Arthropoda; class Insecta; order Blattodea; family Blattidae; genus Periplaneta; species Periplaneta americana. Next base: position 162,220,688 of record NC_091119.1, read on the forward strand.
CAGTTTCATTTTTATCAAAATGCAACATTCCACTTCAATTATCCGAATCCCAGTAATCAACGTCACTTGACAGATGATTTTCAATAAATCTTAATATTAAACAATCTCTGATACGTGACTATCCATAATATCATATAGCAGAAGCTATAACATAACCTAACTAATATACACAAGTGTTAGAAAAGTTTTAATTAACGACGATGACATAAAAAATAAACATGAATAATTTTAAAAGGAACAATTATTGAATGCACAATTTTCAAATTTGAATGTGGTTGATGGTTCAATTGATGTTATATTGGACGTGTGCGTAATAGAAGTGGAACTCGTTGATTTAGGCCTACATGGTGTACTCAACTTATTCAGAATTTCCGAATGAATAATTTTAAAAGGAATAATTATTGAATGTAAAATTTTCAAATTTGAATGTGGTTGGTGGTTCAATTGATGTTATATTGGACGTGTGCGTAATAGAAGTGGAACTCGTTGATTTAGGCCTACATGGTGCATTCAACTTATTCAGGATTTCCGAATGGTGCTCTTCATTTATTTGTAAATCGGATTTCATAAGATGCATAGGTATGATCAGTGATTTTTATTAATTCTTGTTCATGAATGCCAATGCGAGTCATATTTGAAACTGCTGTGCATCGACTGGAGTGGTTTGTAATTTTATATATAGCCTATATATATATATATATATATATATATATATTTTTTTTTTTTTTTTTTTTTTTTTTTTGACGTCCAGACCAGCGCAGTTTCAAATGTTGGCAAACAAAGAAACAAATGCTAGGGACGCGATAAAATTAAACAAATGCTAGGGACGCGATAAAATTGTGCGATAAGCAGCCATGATTGGTTGAAATACGTCCTTTCGTACCGTTTTATTGGTCAAAAGTAGTATGACGTAGTAAGAGTGTAATAGTCAGGGAAAAATGTCCTTTCTCAAAACGTTTAACAATCTCTTATTCGGTAACAATTGCGAGTAGGATCGTGATTTTTGTTCATACTGATAGGAAAACTAATAAAGAATAATTTATCCCTCTGGCGTATTTCAATAGCATGGACTGTTTTCGTGTAAATTTAATTTTAAGAACCTCTAATTTCAAGCCACTGCACGATGCGAGTTGGTTGCAGCACAGCGCCAGAGAACAGATCATCTAGTGCAGGGCTGGGCACATTACGTGATTCTGAGAAATAAGCGCTGTGTGCTTTAAAGAGCTGTTCTTCCGAGTGATATGACGTATGCATACTGTACGTCATTCAGTGTCGGTGCAGTGGTGACTCTGCAGTATAATGGCGAACTTTGAAGACGGAGCTTCCGCTCATACACTAAAGCGGCCCGCTACTCCCGATGCTTGTAATGTATCATGGGAGGAGGAGTTCTTTTTGGTAGAGAGCAGTGGATTAGCAAAGTGTCTAATTTGGCATAAAACACTCCAACTGATTAAGAAGAATATCTATTTGATATTTATATTGCATTATAAGTTATTATACATTTATTACAGTTATATCCAGACGCTAAATAACCTAGATGTTGATACAGCGTCGTAAAATAATCCAATAAAATAAAATAAAAATACATTTATATCATAGTATAGTATCTATACTAATAATAAATCTGTAGCCGAAATTTTTCTGGTAATTTTCGATTTTCCAAAAATAATTGGTCCTAACATATATAATTAACCGCCCTGAAACCGAAAATCGCTTTTTTGAAGTCTGTCTGTCTGTATGTTTGATACCTTTTCACGCGATAATGGCTGAACGGATTTCGATGAAAATTGGAATATAAATTAAGTTCATTGTAACTTAGTTTTTAGGCAATATGTCATTCAAAATATATTATTTAAAAGGGAGGTTATAAGGCGGCCTGAATTAAATAAATCGAAATATCTCGCTTATTATTGATTTTTGTGAAAAATATTACATAACAAAAGTTTCTTTAAAAATGATTTTCGATAAGTTTTATTCCTTGAAAAATTTTGATAGGACTGATATTTAATGAGATAAATGAGTTTTAAAATTAAAATAACTGCCATCTAAGGCCGTGTATGAATTAAAAAAACTGCCATCTAAGGCCGTGTATGAATTAAAAAACAAATGACTTCGTCTATAAGGGGCCTTGGACAGCAACAATCGAAAGTTATGAAAGATGGCCTACAGAGAATGTTTCTGTGTTTGTATGAAGTAATATCGGAAGCTAAATTAACCGATTTGTGTAATTAATTATTATTTCACCATTGGAAAGTGTAGTTTCTCTGGAAGGACATAATGCTATAATGTTATTACAGTAACTTCTGATATATAATATAATATAATATAATATAATATAATATAATATAATATAATATGTAATATAATTTAAGTTATGTGAAGGGTTCAGAACCATAGTGGGCCAAGCGCCATTTACTGAATACGTAGAAAACAAGGGTTAAAATTAAGTTATTACCATAATTCAATGGAAACCTATAACAAGTAAAATAAAATATACACATTAAATCTAAATTATGTCAATCTTCATTAAACTATGGTTGCATGTAATAAAAATTAAGAAACATGTTAAAGAAATTGTCATTGCATCAAATGAGTGTCTCTGGACCAAAATGATCGCATTTTAATTATTTGGATGCAATTTAAATTAAGTACATATTAAACGATTTATCCTTCTATCAAACACGAATGTTCCCTGGATCAAATGTCCTATTTTAATTATGTAATTAATTTATATTTATTTCTAACGGGTGCAGCGGAGCGCACGGGTACGACTAGTATTACAATAAGATGTCATATATCATATCACATTATTATTATATTATTGTAATCCTTTATTACATATGTTTATATTATTAACACCCTAACATTATGTCTGATTGTAATCCTTTGTGTTTATATTGTTAATAGCCTACCATTATATAATAGTTAAAGCACTGTGCGTATGGGTTATATAAATAAGCCTAATGATTTGTGTGTGTGCATAGAGCGAAGTTTATTTCATTAAATTAATTAGTGTTATAAATTCTGTAATGTACAATGGATTGATGTAATATCCTTATAAAATATTATGTACTGACAGACTGAATGACTAGAACAACCGTGGCTCTTGTTATATTAATGCAGGGAAGATAGCTGTAATGTGAGGCCGCCTCTGCATGAGCGTTCTGCTCCGCCTTGCCTTGCGGAGCGAGAGCAGCTCTGGCCAGCTAAATGGAGCCGCTCTCATGCCCGGCCCTGATCTAGTGAGACATACCGAGTTCCTTGACCTCTTACATCTGCATCACGAGAAGAGAGTGCTAGCGGCGATGTTGCCGAAATGCTGAAAATTCAAACTTAATTTTCTAATTAACCGTGCATTTAATCACAAAATGTAATATAGGTTTTCTATTCATTTACGTATATTCTATCGTCCCTTTCAATCTGCAAGGTTATTTCACTTCCACACTTTAGGCCAGGCATCGCAAAATTGTGTTTCGTAAAACAGCGCCTGAAGTCTGAAGTAAGTTCTGCGTGATAACATCCCTTTCCGCGCTGAACCCCTTCCTCTAGCGTTGTCTGTACTGTCATCAATGGCTCATCCTGTTGTCCAGTACTATCTGAATAGTGATTTGGCGTTCATAACAGATATTTCTGAACAGCTGGACAAACTAAACTGTCGAGTTCAAGGACGTGATCTGAACATAGTTGACATGTATGACGCGGTGAAATCTTTTGCAATGATGATAAATGTTTGGAAAGTGCAATTGAAAGGCAATGAGTTTAATAATTTTTATTGCCTGAAGTCACTTTTAAATGTTTTTTAAAAAATGAATAAATACTGTGACATCCTGGACATATTACTTTCAGAATTTAGAGATAGAAGGTTTTGTGATTTTAAGCAAATGGAAAATGATTTTTCTCTATTTGTAAATCCTTTTAACACACCCATTCTGAAGGTACGACCAAATTTACAATTGGACGGAGTTATGCAATAACGGTCTTACTAATAAAAAAACTCTATATACAGACGTTTAACTGTCTTATACTTATACAATGAGTAGCTCGTTTATAAGTCGTGTGTAAATTCCTTACTAATAATTACTACATACGTCGTGTATAACAGTATAACTGTTACACAGCTACGTCATAGTTTCGTCATTACTTCGTTACGAAAGGCAATAGAATATCTGAGGTTCTCTACTGGATCCGGTAGAGCGCTCTAGTGTAGCGTGTTAAATATCGATAGTATAGTGAGGATCACGTAAGTTCAGTTCCCAAACAGCAAATATTTCCGCCTTGTCAGTGTTGCCAACTGTTACCAGATATCACCACATGTAGTAAAATCACGATCCTATGTACTGAATGACTTCTTTACTCACCGTACTTTACCTTAATGTTGGAAGGTTATTCTAAATAGTTTCAATAATAATGAGAAATGTATTGCTATGTTCTATTCTTTTATTCCTTTACATTATTATTAGTATTAGCATTAATAGGTTACTAGACGTAAATATACAACAAAGTATAGTATATAATATTCAAGAATCAAATCTGTTCCAAGACCAATTAAATTATTGTCACTTCACTTCAAAGATTCCAGCGTACATATACTGTACTTCCTAAAGGTAGATAAATTAATAACCAACTGACTTTTGGTTGGAATTCGAATGAACTTCTGATTATCTTTTGAAATTAGTAAGGAAATGGATAATACAACTAGGCTAAAACTGAAATAATAATAAATCAACTTACAAAAATAATTTTGGTCCTTAAAAGCCATAAGTAATTTCACTTCTAGATACCTTTTTAAAGATTTCATTTGTTTGTAAATTGCTTAATAATGTTACACTTACACTTATTATTTCTGGAACTCCACGTCTGTCATTGAAAAAATGTATGATACATAACTGTGAAGTCTCTTTTTGGCTCTTGTGTCCTAAATTTAAATAAGAAAAAACAAATGATTCAAGAAATGTGAGCTGGTGAAAATTAAATACTCAATTAATAAAATAATTACTACCAAAAGAGTATTTTATTAATTCTATACAAAAGATGGATTACACAGAACAGATGGCCAGAAATCATAGATTTATACACAACATACAGCATGAAACGATCATCAAAAAATGCTTTTTGTACACAATAACATCTTTCAAACGAAGTGAAATAGCCAATAAGTTCAATAAATATTATGCTAATAAGTAATAACTATAATTAATAATTATCTACAAGCTGTAAAAGGGAATAAAATAGTATATTGTTGAAATTAGGGGGTATGGTTTATTACGTGTATTTATAATTTTAATTACTTTTTCTACATTTAATTATATTTTAATTTCTATTAGATTAGTTGGTGGTGTGGGTGTTAGTTTTATCTGTGTACGTCAGACTATTAAGGAAAAACTGAAAGAAATATTAAATCTACAATCTACTTTATATAACAATATTTAATCAAGAACTGAATATTACTATTCATTTAATAACATAAGACCCAAAACATCTCCAAGTCCAGACAATACACATACTGATTTTCTTAAATATGTTGGCAAACAAGCAAACTCACTACTTTTATTTTGTAATCTCAACTAAAATACAATATCTGTCTGGAGAAAATCTATCATAACATCAATTTTGAAAAGCAATTATTCAACTAATATCTTTTCGAGTTATCGACAGATACCACTTACCAGTATGATAGCCAAAATTATGGAAGAGATGATTTCATAGATTGAATTGGTTCCTGGAATCTAGTAACTAACTTTCATCTTATTGAGTTGACTTTAGAAAATTACATTCAACAAATGGACAGATTTTAAATTTTAGTGAAGATATTAAAGATATTTTAAACAGAAAACAAAACACCTTAGCAATTTTAATTTATTTTCAAGGATCATATGGCTCTGTAAATATAAATCACTTAAGAAATTGCAAACTTAGGGTGTCCATGATAAAGTGTTACATTGGGTCAGTGACTTGATTATTTGATTCATTGTCACAAATATGTAAATAGAGACAGATTCATCTGGGCTTCCCACATTGTTGTTTTCAGGAATACATTTTCCAATATTAATGTCGATGGTCTAACTAAAGAAATAGGTCTTATGATAATCTCATCATTTGCAGATAATATGGTTGTCTAGAACAAAAAATCACAGTCCACAAATATTAATAAACTGAGCCAAAATCCCAACAGACTTTTTGACTCTACTTGGAGAACTCAAACTTGCTCAATCAAGGGAAACTTTACTAATAAAACACAATCCCAAGTTATTTCAAAATGAATAGTATATAAGTTAACTTTAACAGATGATGTTAAGAAATGTGATACTTCTCCAGACATTTTAAAAATCATTAGAAACGATAAATGATCTGGTCAGTGAGTGACTACATACAGTATTTTTTATAGATGGATCCTGTTTACCAAGCCATAGATGTAGTGGTGTTGTAGTACAATACCAGTATATTCCCTTTTACAGGGAATTATATTCAAACACTTGTTTGCCCCATTTTAACCGTGACAATGCTTTTTAGTTTTTTAAACTTTCTGGTTATTGTATTGTGTTTGTGTTTAGTGAAAGATTTTAGATAAGGGTGCAAATAGCCATAGTAGCTGACGCTCCCTTTTTAAACGCCACTAACTAACTAACTAACTAACTAACTAACTAACTAACTAACTAACTAACTAACTAACTAACTAACTAACTAACTAACTAACTAACTAACTAACTAACTAACTAACTTCAAACACTGACTAATTTTGATAGTGAAAATTTAGATACACTTTTAAGCTTACAAAATCTCCAGTATCAACTTCATAAATCTGAGAAGGCTGTCATACTATCAGATTCAAAATCAGATATTCTTGCTGCAGTATTGGACGTAACAGCATGAAATCTCAATATTTTACAGTGTTTTAATATTTTAAGCAAAATGGTCTAATTACATCGACGACTGGTACTTCTGTGGATCCATGAACTTTATGGAGTGGGAGGTAATGAGGTAATTGAAAGGTAGCAAAATTACTGTAAGGTTATCTATACCTGCATCTTACCACACTGTTAAAAGAATAACAAGATCAGAACATGACAATGTGGTAACAAAAATCGGAATGATTCTAAAGCAAATGAAAAAATTGCAATAGGCCATCCGGCATCCGCTCCACGATGGAGGAAAATTCTCAGAAGAAACCAACTAATCAGACCAAATGGGGGATCCAAACTACCCTCGAGTGCAGCTCTGAATTTTCAGGCCAACGAGTCTACCGACTAAGCTACATTGGTGGCTCCACTAAAAATATGAAGTACATGGCACTCAGATTATTAAATTGACAAACCTAAACAATTATTCATCAGTTAAGCTATAAAATATAATACATAGCAAGCAAGTTAATTCAATTTAAAAGTATAAACAATTCAATCAGTTGAAATATACAGAAATTGATAATAAATATCATGCAAATTACTTCACATTACAAGCATAAACAATTCATCACTTGTGGTATACAGCCTACTATTTAATTTATAGCACATACAATTCATCAGTTAAGCTATAGGCCTACAGTCTACTATTGAATTTACAGCATATATAATTCATCAATTAAGCGAAACAAAAATATAGTACAATACATAGTAAAAAATAATACACCTAATTTAATAACTGAACTTCTATGAAAATCTACAGTGGCAGTACTCATATTATCACAGGCCATGATTGTCTCAAATATTTACAAAGAACTGATATTTCAGAATCTCCCCATGCCATTTCTGAAATCTCAATGAAGATATGGATCATTGTCTTGACTGTTTAACTTTACACAGCTTTCAATCATCTGGTTAAATATTGGAGTGCAAGATAACAAATGACATCAACTGCTGAACACTTGGTATCAATCAACCAACAACTTCATTAGATTAAAGGGGGAAAAAAAAACTGAAAGAATTAATTGTATATAGACACAACACATAAGACAAGGCCGCTTCAGAACAGTAATTGGCAAGGCTCTGTTGTTTTAGGATTCTTATGTAGATTCAATTTCACCTGAAAGAAAAAAGTAGCATCTATAAGTATGCCTAATTATGAGAAATAAGAGAAACGGTTGCAATAGTAGTAGTAGTAGTAGTAGTAGTAGTAATGATAATAATAATAATAATAATAATAATAATAATAATAATAATAATAATAATAATAATAATAACTGCAAAGTATGGAAATTAATATTGAAATATAATATCAAAAGGTGATTTCACACCATCAACTCTTATCATTTAGTACAACAAATCTATTATATTCAGTTGCAATCACCAGTAGCTGTTCTTTCCTCCATTTTGTTGTTGGCTGATTTTTCACAAGTCTGCTATGATATGCAGCACTATCCATGACAATAACGCATTGCCCTAATGTTCTCAGGTCAACAACTGTGTTTGCACCCACTTCTCAACTACAGGGCTATTCATAGCACTATGGTAGTCCTGACTTTTCTTTCAATTGCATGAAAAAATTAAATCAGCACCTGCAATAAAAATTATACAGCATTTAAATAAAGAAAATAAAACATAACATAACATAACATGACATGAGATCCTCTTTGGTGAAAGGCTTTCCCACGTTTTTATTTAGTCACCAATTTTTATATTTTTGTACCCTGATTTAAAAAATTACTCTTGCCAAATTTATGTAAAATATAAATCAATATAACTTACCGAGTATAAATCCACCTTTCGTTCCGGCATCTAATCTTCCACCCTCATTTGTTGGTCTATGAATAACACCATTCATGTCACTGGAAACTTCACCTGGTTTATTTCATGAATAAGTGGGTGATCCTACTTAAAAAAAACAGAGAGAGACAAGCAATTCACATTGACACTCTAAGAGACACAAAAATTTTAAAGACAGGAAAACCGTTCAAGAATTTTATAACTAACCTCTAGTTATAATATGAAACTATTAATTGCAAAACATGTTGTTCCCACTTGAATTCATTACTAGTAGCCTATATTAATTGCAATTTCATATTCCACATAAGTGTTAACCTATTTGTTAGTAAAAAATTCAATCACTCAATGTCTCACAATACATTGAAATTTACCATTCATAAAAATCCAAGTCTCATCCAAGAATAATACGGGTTTAGGGTTCTCACGCTCCACATTTCTTATATATTCTCTTAAAAACGAATAACATCACTTTCTCGTACATGTGTATAAGGATCCCCTTTGCTCCATAGAAATTTCATCTCTTTCAAAATTTTTTTCACCGATGATAAGGATACTCTAAATAAATATGTTTCATAATCATCATTCATATTTTCCAGAACTTTTGCTGCTGTTAGTACTTCCCCTGTAACAGTAAATGAAAATTATGCCATATTTTTATACATATGACTAATATCAGAATTACATTGCATAAATCAACACAATAATTCCTGTAACTTCCCTACCTTTATGTAACTTGTCATAAATAAATCTCGCAATTGCATCTTTCGTAAAATCATCAGCATCAGTCACTGGATGTTTACGTAGTCTATGTTTTCCTGGTGTCACAAGTGGGGTCCCCTTCTGTGAATTTCTCACATTCGTGGCTGTAGTAAAGCCAAGCTGTAATAACAAACAATAACATAACACTTCTAAAAATTGTTATATCATAAAATTCATGCATGATACCAACATTTGCAGCTATATGAATAGAAAATGATCAATATGTCAGGTTGGGTCTACGATAGGTTTAAGTAGGCTAATATTTAGGTAATTCTCCAGAAAAGCTACATCAAAGAAGGCATAATTTTATTTTGTTTAATTGATTTCTGTGATATTTACATAGTGATGAACACGTGGTTTTAGTGCACAGCCACAAATACTTTCAGCACAAAAATCCTTTGACACTTACCTGTATATTCTAATGCATTGTTGTAGTCCCTCCCTCAAACTTGTTACTAATTACCAATATAACATGCGAGAGGTCCATGACGAAGAGAAATGGTTAGTTTCCCAGTAGTGCGTCCTCGTCCTCTCGAGTGTTATATCTTAACAAGTACTTTGGGTGGGGTAGCTTTTCTGAAGAAACACCATATTTAATATTACTTAGACCAGTCATGAATAAATTATTCAGCCAGAGTCAACGTTCCTATGCTTTATAGAGTATGTTATATAGTTATTATATAAAACTGAATTATTTTTAAGCACCATAACAGGCCAACATTCATGTAATATTTGCTGCAATATCAAGTTAATAATTACAATATGACTTGTATTTTCTTCGGCCGATGTGGCATGTAAATTGTGATCTGAACGGTTAATTTAATACTAAAAGAGAAAACTGGAAATTTACTTTCGTGCTGTTTGATTATTTGTTCGTCTAATTTGTAAATGTATTTAAGCTATCACCTACTGCAGTATTACAGTATCTTAAATGTATTTAGTTTGGCAATATGAAAATCACTGACTTGATTAAACATCTAGGCCTAACTTAAAAATTTGTTTTGTTTGACCACAATCATGAAATTATTAGTGCAAACTCCTAAAACTGAATACCACTTTGAAATGTATGCTTAAGAATACTTACTCCTAATAATTTTCCTATTCTGGTTGTAATTGCTGTCTCCGTTAGCATAATTCCTTCTTCATTATCTTCTTTCTTCAACTCATTATACACGTGAACTACAGATTTCTGAAGCGTACTCTGAATGCCACACATTTTCTTCCTTGGAGGAGTCACTGCAACACTATTTCATTTTTTTGACATAGTAATAAAAATCTAAACACGAAAGAAATTCATTAAAATTTGAAATAATATTTCTATCCATTACCCACGTGCATTATCACGCCCAAGTATATTATATTCATTCGTACTTATCTGACTATTCTTGAATTATAACCACAACGCAACGCATAAAATAACTATTATGTATTAATATTAATACTAATATTAATTAATTATTAATAAGTTCGAATTTCACTATCTTCCAGTAACCGGCTGAGAAATCTAGTACAATTTTAATTTCATGGAACTCCAGTACCGGCAAATATTGTCGATATTTGCCTCAGCTGCCAACATACCAGTTACAAAATCACTACCATTTATAGTATTTGTCAGTATCGAAATTCGAAACGAAGTTGGCAAAAGAAAATTCAACCTTCAAACTAGAAAATCACCATAATCCACTAGCATTTGTAGTAATGGGGGAAAAATGGTTAGGTTTCACCCTTAGGGTATCAAGTTACCTGGTCTTCCCTATACAACTGGCTCTAATCGATTACCACACTACATTTTGGTCAAAGACTACAAGCTACAGCAATATTATTCTAATAATTCTATGATCTTTGGTTTGTTCTTGTGTGGTTACAAGGTAAACATCATCATAAAATGACAGTCGATACGAACAGCTGTTAAAGGGGCGGCCATTTTTTCCCTATATACAACGCTTAAACAAGCGGTTTCGTGTATATAACTACTGCAAAGCAATTCCCATTGTATAGTTACAGCCTGTTTATACGTCCATAGCTTATTCACGGTTTATTAATAACGTTTTCTGTCTCAACTCTGCACAAGTCTTGTATAAAAACTTTACACGGTTTATTAGTAAGACTGTAAGAGACCAACCGCCAAAAATCTGTTTTCGAGATACTGATCATTGTAATAAATCTGGTTTTTATTAAACATTTTATGCAAGAAGCATTTCATACTATTACAAAAATAGCACAAATGATACTAAAAAAGGGCTAACCTATTTTTAATAACAGACTAGCAGGTGATTTAATATTGCAAAGCAAAATAAATAAGTGAATTTTATGCAATAAACGAATTTTGCTTATAAATAGTAGAAACAATGCAGATATCGCATTCTTTATTTTTTCCGAGTTAAATAATCCAGCCAATAACAGATTTGTGCAAAATCTCTTCACCCCTCATCCTTGTGATTTTAAGAGTGAAAAAATATTACAAATAAAGAATTAACTATTCAGAAATATCATTTTTTAGTTGGTTAGTATTTTGAAACTAAAAATGTGTTGCTAATTCCATAGTTGTTTCGTACAGAATTTTTTTTTTTTCGATTTTTAACCACAAAATTACATTTTTCTTACGCACTTATCACGACAATTGCTACAAATCACGTCACTACTGTAAATTCTTTAAGACTGTGCATTAGGATGCAAAATTTGAACCGTAAAGGATCAAGTTGCTAGAAAACACTAAAATTTTTCAATAATTTATTATCATAATACATTGCTCTCTTAAATTGACTGAGCATGTTCGGAATTAAATCAATGCCTTTTCCAAAGCACGCTATGAAATGTTTAATATGAAACAGTTTTTATCTCGGAAAGGAAACAAAAACGAGCAAAATTGTATTAAACTTTTTTGTTTGAAATATCTCAAAGAATTCATTCATTAATAGTTTTCTGCCCAAGGGCAGGTCTTTCACTGCAATCCCAGCTTTCTCCAATATTTTCTATTTTCTGCCTTCCTCTTTATCCCCTCATGATCCATATATCTTAATGTCGTCTATCATCTGATATCTTCTTCTGTCCCGAACTCTCCCCTTCATCATTCCTTCCAGTGCATCCTTCAGTAGATAGTTTCTTCTCAGTCAGTGACCCTTAACCAATTTCATTTCCTCTTCCTGATCAGTTTCAGCATCATTCTTTCTTCACCACTCTTTCCAACAGAGCTTCAATTCTTATTCCGTCTGTCCATATCACACATTCCATTCTTCTTCATATCCACATTTCAAGTGCTTCTAACCGCTTCTCTTCACTTCGTCGTAATGTTCATGTTTCTGTTCCATACAATGCCACACAAAGTACTTCAATAGTTTTTCCCTTAGTTCTTTTTCCACAGATCCGCAGATAGTGATCCTTTTCTCTTAAAAGCTTCCTTTGCATTGCTATCCTTCTTTTGACTTCCTGGTAGCAGCTCAATGCAATAATAGTCTATAGTTCAAGAAATGTCGAGGTAACACAGGGGTTTTCTTCCGGAACTCCGGTCCCCGTGGCATCCCAACAAATCTCTACCATCATATCTCATTGTGGTTATAGCGTAGACTAGCCTTCTATGGCGCACTCTAGGCAACGATTCTATCGATAAATTCATCTACACAACTAGCTTCATATGGGTGAATGACGGAACATAAAGTACCAGCCGCCACTAGTAAAAAATCAAGAAATATAAAAAAGTACAAGTCCTGGGCTTTTATTCTCAGCAATAATGAAACAATTATTCAAAGTTAAAGTACCGTTATTTCCTATAATTATGGTCCTGGAACACAACTATGGTCCACACCTGTGGAATAACGGTCAGCGCGTCTGGCCGCGAAACCAGTTGGCCCGGGTTATAATCCCGGTCGGGGCAAGTTACCTAGTTGAGGTTTTTTTCCGGGGTTTTCCCTCAACCCAATATGAGCAAATGCTGGGTAACTATCGGTGCTGGACCCCGGACTCATTTCACCGCATTATCACCTTCATATCATTCACACGCTAAATAACCTGATATGTTGATAGGCCTACAGCATCGTAAAATAACCCAATAAAATAAAATAAAAATAAACACAACTATGGTCCATGATACAACCATTTAAAGAACATTGTACAAGTAACATAGACCGTTCGTAGATAGCTGTAATGGCTTGACTTCAAACTACAATACAGCAAAAATATAGATAAACGAGGTACTACGTTATGGAGTACAAAATTTGAATGATTGTGTCGTGGACCATAGTTGTGTTCCAGGACCATGGTTATGGGAAATGACGGTACGGCTGTAGACTGCACCTTTGCCTGAGGAAGATTATTATTATTATTATTATTATCATTGTTATTATTATTATTATTATTATCATCATCATCATCGAATTTCGCGACAACTCACAATATAAAATATAGCTGCACACACATTCATTTGGCAGGTTGTTTCTATTTACGTTCAGTACATAATTTAATATACAACTAAACGAACAAATCTCAGTAATACGAGGAAAGCACTCAACTTTTACTCAATGTTATTCCTCATTATACTTCCTAAAATGGCACAGGAATCACCTGGAGGAAGTACCGGCGTGTTATTCACGTCCGTGCACCAAGTTCTGCTCCTCTTCTCTTCTCTTCTCTCCTCTCTGCTCGTCTCCTTGCCTGTATCCCACCCCACGCAGTTCCTTCTCTACATCAGGATCCACTCAAAGTGATTAAAAAGTGTCCGCCTGGCGAACGATTCAATACATTACAAGTTAATAGTGCTCCGCGCTACCCTATCCAATTCTATCCCATCTCATTCCATCCCAGACTGGCCTACCATTTTCCGGAGAGTTTCTTGCAGGAAGCTGCATCGTTAAAATATGGTCGCAAGTCTCCGTTCTCTGCGTCGGGTCACTGCTTGTTCAAGCAGAACAATATTTAGGCCGCTCTGTTTTAATTCCTTACAGATCTGAAGTCATTGCCTTCGCACTTAAAGCATCACATTGTAAATAACTTGCAAAATTAAAATTTCAACACTAGCTTTAGGTACACAAACAGCTCAGTGGATTAAGTTCGCGCCAACTGGAAGGATGGATGGATGGATGGATGGATGGATGGATGGAGTGGATGGATGGATGGATGGATGGATGGATGGAGTGGATGGATGGATGGATGGATGAGTGGATAAATGGAGGAATGAGTGAGTGGATAGATGGAGGAATGAATGAGTGGATGGATGGAGGAATGAATGGATGGATAGATGGAGGAATGTATGAGTGGATGGATGGAGGAATGAATGAATGAATGAATGGATGGATGAAGGAATGAATGAGTGGATGGATGAAGAAATGAATGAGTGTGGGTGAATGAAGCAATGAGTGAATGGATGGATGTATGGATGGATGAGTGGATAGATGGAGGAATGAATGAGTGGATAGATGGAGGAATGAATGGATGGATAGATGGAGGAATGAATGAGTGGATGGATGGAGGAATGAATGAATGGATGGATGAAGGAATGAATGAGTGGATGGGTGAAGAAATGAATGAGTGTGGGTGAATGAAGCAATGAGTGATGGATGGATGTATGGATGGATGGATGGATGGATGGATGAATGAGTGGATGGATGGAGGAATGAATGGATGGATGAAGGAATGAATGAATGGATGGGTGACGGAAGAGTGAATGCGTGGTTGAATGAATGAATGAGTTAAGAATGGATGGGTGAATGAATGAGTGAATGGATAGATGAATGAACGAGTGAACGGATGGATGAATGGGTGGTTGGTTGGATAGATGGATGGGTAGGTGGGTGGATGGATGAAAGAGTGAATGGATGGATGGATGGAGGAATGAGTGAATGGATGAATTAAATTAAAAATTATGGTTTATGTAACGACGCTCGCAACTGCAGAGGTTATATCAGCGTCGCCGGTGTGCCGGAATTTTGTCCCGCAGGAGTTCTTTTACATGCCAGTAAATCTATTGACATGAGCCTGTCGCATTTAAACACACTTAAATGCCATCGACCTGGGCCGGGATCGAACCCGCAACCTCGAGCACAGAAGGCCAGCGCTATACCGACTATGCTACCAAGGCCGACTGGATAAAGAAAGAGTGAATGGATGGATTAAGAATGGGTGAATGGGTGAATGAAGAAAGAGTGAATGGATGGATGGATGGATGGACGAATGAATGAGTGAATGGATGGATGGGGAGTGGCTGAGTGGATGGATGGATGGATAGATGGATGACGGAGGAAGTGGAAGGAGAAAAAATTAAAAGGTACGCGATCATGCGTCATTGCAAGAGAATTTTGGGCCATTTGTCTCGCTCCGTTTTTCATCGTTCTGTTTGAAGGAACATAAGAAAATTTTGAAGGGGAAAGCTGAAAGTGGACGTAAGCTAATAGGCCTATCTACCACATAAGAGGGGGTAATATCACAAGCACGACTGAACAGGAGCATTGAAGATTTGCAGAACGCGGTAAACTTGGATGGATGGATGGATGGATGGATGGATGGATGGATGGATGGATGGATGGATGGATGGATGGATGGATGGATGGATGGATGGATGGATGGATGGATGGATTGATGGATGGGTGGATGGATAGAGAGATAAATAAATAAATTAATTAAATGGGGGAAATCTGAAGAGAAACCTTTGAAATGACATGTAGCTACGCGAAAACGCGTCCATAGCAAGGGAAATTGGGGACGAGAGAAATTACGAGGGGATCCAGGAAATAACGACCGTTTTGTTGTAATAATTAAAAAATATATATATTTATTTGAAAAAACAAAGTCTGTTACATAACTGAAGCTTCCTTTACTTCTCTACATAATCACCGCCTACATTTAAACATTTGTCGTATCTGTTCACTAGCTTTAGAATTCCCGTGTTATACTCCTCTGCCGCCAGTTCATTAAGCCAGGTGTTCACTGTCTTCTTCATCACTTCCAAAACGCGTACCACCCAGAAAGTCTTTCAGCTTAGTGAAAAGGTGAAAATCGCTAGGAGCAAGGTCTGGACTATAGGGCGGATGATCAAAGATTTCCCAACCGAACTGATCCAGCAATTCTCGAGTTGAAGCAGCAGTGTGCGGGTGGGTGGGCGTTGTCGTGAAGAAGCACAACTCCTCTCGAAAGCATTCCTCGCCTCTTGTTTTGGATGGCTCGCCGTAGTTTTCGTAAAGTCTCACAATAACGATTTGCATTGATCGTAGTGCCTTTTGGCATGAAATCCAGCAAAAGTACACCTTTGCGATCCCAAAAGACAGTAGCCATGACTTTTTGTGTTGAGAGAGTCTGTTTGAATTTTCTCGGTTTCTTGGGTGATGAGGGATGATGCCACTGACATGATTGGCGCTTGGTCTCTGGGGTGTTGTGAGACACCCAGGTCTCATAACCAGTCACAATTTGATCAAGAAAGGCGTCTCCATCTGTGTGATATCGCATCAAGAATGTCAATGCTGAGGCCATTCTCTGAGTTTTGTGTTGGTCACTCAGTTGCCGTGGAACCCATCGTGCACAGATTTTGTGGTAGCCAAGATGTTGCGACACAATTTCACCAAGCAAAGAAGGAGAAATGTCAGGAAAGGCAATATGCAATTCGTCGAGTGATGTGCGCCTGTCTTGCAAGATTCTGTCGTTCACTTTAGTCTTCAGGTCTTCTGTGATGAGTGATGGGCGTCCGGGTCGAGTTTCATCGTGGACATTTGTTCGCCCATTGTTGAACATTTCTCACCATTTTCTCACATTTATTTCATTCATTACAGTATCACCATACACTTCTTTCAATTGCCGGTAAATTTCTGCAGGTTTCAAATGTCGGGCATTCAAAAATCGAATCACACTCCTCACCTCACAGTCGGCGGGATTATCAATCACGTCGTTCATTTTGAAGTAACACAAAATGCACAATGGCGACTTGTTGCAACCAGTACTCACAACATTATGACAACACATGTTAAGGAAGCCAGTTGACCTTCAAACAAGGAAGGGGAGTCAGCTGCGCGGCGGGTATGCGCGAACGGTCGTTATTTCCTGGATCCCCCTCGTATATCTATGTGAGCACCCAGCCTGTTGACCACTTGTCTCCGATTTTCGCCGCTCCGCTGAAGGAACATTATAGAATTTTGAAGGAGAAACCGAAAATGGACGTAACCTAATAGCTACTACGTGAGGGGGGAGGGAAACATGACAGAACAGGAACAGGGCAGGATCCCAGAAGATGTCAAAAGCCTGCACATCGAGCGTGGGGAATAGCGTCGCAATTTCCAGGCGAGAGAAGGAATCCGAGCCCTTGCATTACGAAAAATTTCTAGACATATTAAACAGAATAGAAAACACGAGGCACGAAGTTCATCTTACACTCCTGTTTCCATCAGATTAAATCTTGCATATCAAAATGTTAAAATGTTTCTCTGTTCGTGTAAATCGAATACAGAATTTTCACGTCAATATAGGATCTGTACATTATAAGAAATTTCATGCTAAGCATAACAAAGAGGGAAGAACAACGCAACGTTTCGTTCCAGTAAGTAATAGGATTTTTCTCGTCAAAACTGAATCCCATTTCTTAGCCGCCGCTCCATGAATTCCGGATAAACGAAGTTGTACTGCAATAAAAGTAGAACAGAAAAAATGCTGTTTCGATGTTTAATCGGACTGAGGGACGTCCTTGATTAATATGTGGAGCAGGACTTGGCTATAGGCAGCGTAATGAAGACTATTTCATTAGCGATATCAGTCATCCTGATTTAATGCGCTCATTCCGCAGCTTGCAGCGGAGTTCTTGTACAGAAATGGCCGCAGAGGCCGGCATGCAAATCACTGCATCAATCTCGCCACCCGCTCTGAGATTTCGCCGCCTCGTGTGACTGTTACAAATGCGGCCGCACACCGTTCCAGGTCTTTTAATTGCACGCAAGAATGAGGTATTGGAGGTCGCAGGATAAATGGAAAAGTAATAGGTGTGTCCGGGCCAAATTGAAATGTATGGGAGTGTGGAAGCAATCCTGTAACGCGTGGAAGAGTAAGGACAGACATTTGAGTCTGTAGTGAAAGTTCACGTAATGTTGACGTCATGTTATCATATTACTACAGATGAAATGATTTTGAGTAAAATAATTTTCCACAGTTGACTCTTCTATTACAAGTAGAGCAATGAGCTTCCTTTAATTTATCTTTGGTAGTAACAGTGGTGGTGACGGTGACAGTGGCAGCAATAGTAGTATCCAAGTAGTAGTAGTATACAACACACTTAGTAATGTAGCAATAATAGTACAACACACTTAGTAATGTAGCAATAATAGTACAACACACTTAGTAATGTAGAAATAATAGTACAACACACTTAGTAATGTAGCAATAATAGTACAACACACTTAGCCATGTAGCAATAATAATAAAACATACTTAGTAATTTAGCAGTAATAGTACAACTCGCTTAGTAATGTTGCAATAATAGTACAATACACTTAGTAATGTAGCAATAATAGTACAACACACTTAGTAATGTAGCAATAATAGTACAACACACTTAGTAATGTAGCAATAATAGTACAACACACTTAGCCATGTAGCAATAATAATAAAACATACTTAGTAATTTAGCAGTAATAGTACAACACACTTAGTAATGTAGCAATAATAGTACAACACACTTAGCCATTTAGCAATAATAATAAAACATACTTAGTAATTTAGCAGTAATAGTAGAACACACTTAGTAATGTAGCAATAATAGTACAACACACTTAGCCATGTAGCAATAATAATAAATCATTCTTAGTAATTTAGCAGTAATAGTACAACACACTTAGTAATGTAGCAATAATACTACAACACACTTAGCCATTTAGCAATAATAATAAAACATACTTAGTAATTTAGCAGTAATAGTACAACTCACTTAGTAATGTAGCAATAAGAGTACAACACACTTAGTAATGTACCAATAATAGTACAACACATTTGGTAATGTAGAAATAATAGTACAACACACTTAGTAATGTAGCAATAATAGTACAACACACTTAGTAATGTACCAATAATAGTACAACACATTTGGTAATGTAGAAATAATAGTACAACACACTTAATAATGTAGCAATAATAGTACAACACACTTAGTAATGTAGCAATTATGGTACAACACACTTAGTAATGTAGAAATAATAGTACAACACACTTAGTAATGTAGCAATAATAGTACAACACACTTAGTAATGTAGCAATAATAGTGCAACACACTTAGTAATGTAGAAATAATAGTACAACACACTTAGTAATGTAGCAATAATAGTACAACACACTTAGCCATGTAGCAATAATAATAAAACATACTTAGTACTTTAGCAGTAATAGTACAACTCACTTAGTAATGTAGCAATAAGAGTACAACTCACTTAGTAATGTAGCAATGATAGTACAACGCACTTAGTAATGTAGCAGTAAAAGTACAACCTTAATGTAATATAGCAGTGATAGTACAAACATTTAGTAATGTAGCAATAATAGTACAGAACGTTAAGCGCGGTTCCTGTCCGAAAATACGCAAGACGGCTAGAGGGCTGCATTAGCCGGATTTGAGGCCAGAATATTGTACGAAATGGAAATATAAAAATTGGAAATTTATTCTTCGAAGAGGTAGAAAAATTAAAATATCTTGGAGCAACAGTAACAAATATAAATAACACTTGGGAGAAAATTAAATGCAGAATAAATATGGAAAATGCCTGTTATTATTCGGTTGAGAAGATTTTCTTATCTAGTCTGTGTCAAAAAATCTGAAAATTAGAATTTATAAAACAATTATACTACTGGTTGTTCTGTATGGTTGTGAAACTTGGTCTCTCACTTTGAGAAAACGAGATTAAGGGTATTTGAAAATAAGGTTCTTAAGGAAATATTTGTGGCTAAGAGGGATGAAGTTACAGGAGAATGAAGAAAGATACACAACGTAGAACTGCACGCATTGTATTCTTCACCTGACATAATTAGGAACATTAAATTCAGACGTTTGAGATGGGCAGGGCATGTAGCACGTATGGGCGAATTCAGAAATGCATATAGAGTGATAGTTGGGAGGCCGGAGAGAAAAAGACCTTTGGGGAGGCCGAGACGTAGATGGGAGAATAATATTAAACTGGATTTGAGGAAGGTGGGATATGATTGTAGAGACTGGATTAATCTTGCTCAGGATAGGGACCGATGGCGGGCTTATGTGAGGGCGGCAATGAATCTCCGGGTTCCTTAAAAGCCATAAGTAAGTAAATAAGACGACGGCCCAGCCTGAACAGGACCCTCTTAAGAGGAAATGTAGGCTATGCAATTTTGGGCCAAAAAATATTTTTTTTTTAAAGCTAGGCTCACAAATTAGTTTATGTTAAGCATATAGGCCCAAGTTTCATGTCTATGTTCGATCTGCATATTTGTCTAAAAATTATTTTTGTTTTACTATGCATAGAGCCACTCTCCCTTCTTGGCGTGCATAATTGCAGGAAATTAACTTTTTTCTCAATTTAGACTGACAAACGTTCAGAACGTTTTCCTATATGTCTACAAGATGGCTGTGGCAACATGGTTGCCAGCACACTTCCTGTTTTTTATTTGGTTATTTAACGACGGTCTATCAACTACTGTGTTATTTAGCGTCGATGGAATTGGTGATAGCGAGAAGGTATTTGGCGAGATAGAACCCGAGGATTCGCCATTTATTACTTGACATTCATCTTATGGTTGGGGAAAAACTCGGAAAAACCCAAATCTACTATAGTAGGATGGAGTCGTGCTTTTAGTACCTTCCTCATGCCAATAACACTGATACAGAAAAGAATAATAAAAATATATCTTAATAAGACTCTTGATTATCTCTCAGAACTGTTGCTTTCCGGGTTTAAAGTATTTGATATCCATACAATTTATAACGACGTCTTATTGAATTCCGTACACAGAAACCTAAATATATTTAATTTTTATACACATAGATTAAAAACTAAACATATGCTTGACAGAATCTAAATGTACCACAACTTCAGCTTATAATGATTGTTGCAACTTCGGTCCAAGGTTTTACAAGATAACAGTTAAATTCCAGAACTACAATTTGCTAATGCTAGTTATTTTAAAAAGGCAATTGAAAATTATTTCTCAGAGAGAAAATATAAAGTTCCAATTATTGTGATATATATGTTTTCCTTTTCATTTTTTATTTTGTATTCTGTGGATTAATAAAATATTTGTTAAAATTTTGTGGAATGCCCCCTGAGCACGAGTATGTGTTCTCTCTAGGGGTGCTAGAGAGACCTTTTTTATAAAAAAACTATATATATATATATATATATATATATCTTTGTTCTAGCAATAAATACTGGTTTTAACTAGGCCTATGTTGGTTACTTCATAATCATCTTGTACTTTAAAATCAATTGACCATTCGAATAAATCAAACATGCAGTTATTGTTGTTAAATATGTCCATCCACACAGTTGAGGAACAGCCACGTCTTGAGCTGATGAACTCGTCGCTACAGGACTGTGTTTGGTAGTGCAGGTGATCTTGCGTCACGTGACGTGTTCCATTAGCCGGGAGGACAAGATGACTGAATCATTGAATTGCTCCGTGCAATTAATCACGAGTGTAACTATCCGGGGATGTGACGGGAGTCCATGTACCGGAACGTTACCCTTGAATGGCGTCCGCTGCATCCCTTGTGTCCTCCCCGCCAGCGCACACAAGGTTTCCGCTGAATGACTCTCGAACGCGCATCTGTTACGATTGCACATCCCGACTTAAATGTTCACTGCGCATTATTTGACTCGGTTTTGGATACATTTCAAATTATACACAGTCATTCACGAACTTTTGCTAAAACATGGCGCAAAACTGCCATGCCTGCATTGACGTCGGTAACCGCCAATTACAGTGGCTTATACAGAGCGATCCATACAAACGTTTACCGTCTTAATGAGTTATGACTAGACTTTGTAGTTCAGACACATTAACTCTGTAGTTACGTGTAAACTGGATAAAGCACTGTTTACCAGAGTCGTGCAATGTTCGAACTTGAAAGGGGACATCAAGATACTACAAACTTCGCCCTACTCCATAGGCATCCCAGCAGTACGTGGAAGTAAAGCATGTAAACTAAAATAACCGAGTCTATTGAAAACCGGTCAGAGGCCTTATGTTCGGTTCATGTTTGCCGAATCTTTGTAGAACTGAAGCTACCTTTGCGTTTATTTAATCTTTCTCCTTCCTTACACACGTTCGGTACCTTTCTCCTTAGTTCCTCCTCTCGCTGCGTGTTTACGCTTTAGCTGCATAAGAATGCCAGGCTTGCGAAGTTACGCATAGTAATGAGTACAGGTAATTTTTCTTGTTATTAATATGACTAAACATTCACATAAACATACGTATAAATAAATCAAACAAAATATATTTATAAAACGCATATGTTCAAAGTACCGACTAGTACGTGCAAAGTTCAAACATGAGAGAGGAAACCAAGACATTACAAACTTCGTCTTATTCCATATAAAAAAATAATCGCAGGATATGTGCTCAAATCCTTGAGCGGTTTTAAATAGTGTCCTCCAATGTTCGAACATGAGAGAGACAACCAAGACATTACAAACTTCGTTTTATTTTATATGAAAAACTAATCGCAGGATATGTGCTCAAATCCTTGAGCGGTTTTAAATAGTATCCTCCAATGTTCGAACATGAGAGAGACAACCAAGATATTACAAACTTCGTCTTATTCCATATGAAAAAAACTAATCGCAGGATATGTGCTCAAATCCTTGAGCGGTTTTAAATAGTATCCTCCAATGTTCGAACATGAGAGAGACAACCAAGATATTACAAACTTCGTCTTATTCCATATGAAAAAAACTAATCGCAGGATATGTGTTCAAATCCTTGAGCGGTTTTAAATAGTGTCCTCCAATGTTCGAACATGAGAGAGACAACCAAGACATTACAAACTTCGTCTTATTTTATATGAAAAACTAATCGCAGGATATGTGCTCAAATCCTTGAGCGGTTTTAAATAGTGTCCTCCAATGTTCGAACATGAGAGAGACAACCAAGATATTACAAACTTCGTCTTATTCCATATGAAAAAAACTAATCGCAGGATATGTGCTCAAATCCTTGAGCGGTTTTAAATAGTGTCCTCCAATGTTCAAACATGAGAGAGACAACCAAGACATTACAAACTTCGTCTTATATTATATGAAAAACTAATCGCAGGATATGTGCTCAAATCCTTGAGCGGTTTTAAATAGTGTCCTCCAATGTTCGAACATGAGAGAGACAACCAAGACATTACAAACTTCGTCTTATTTTATATTAAAAACTAATCGCAAGGTCTATGCTAAACATGAAGGGGCGGGAGTGGAGGACAGCGAATATTTTTATAACAAAATGGAACAAACACGACAGGCCTTCTTCTGCAGAGCGAACATCGACGAATATCGAACTTCGTCATGCTCGACTAACTTGAATCTTGAAAAAGGCTAGTCCCAAATCGAGGGAAATAGCATATCTAACGTTAGTGCGACCGTTAATGGCATACGGAACTACATGTTGGATCCCTATAGAATATATCAGATAAATTCCTTAGAAAGAATCCAGTATAGGGCAGCTAAATTTGTTAAAGGTAAAAGAGAAGATGGAAACGATACGATAAAAGAACTTATCAACATGCTCTGCCCACGAAAGTTTGGAGTTTAAATACACTCCTAGGTTTTACAACATCCTATGCATTAACGCCTAGTTATAAATTTTATTCAAGTCTGTTTGAATAGCAAGGACATCTGAATTATTTCTAATCTCTCTATAGATAATGCAGCCGTCTGCAAATAGCCTCACATTTAAATTGAATTGAATTGAATTAAATTGAATTGAATTGAATTGAAAGAGAATTTGGAGGACAAATTTAAAAGGTACGCAAAACGCGTTCTTCCAAGGGGTTCGGGGCTGTAAGAAACTAAATATGTGAGCTTCAAGCCTGTTGGCCACTAGTCTCACTCCGGGTTACGCTGCTCAACTGAAGGAGTTCTAGAAAATTTTGAAGGGGAAAAACCGAAAATGGACGTAACCTCTTAGGTACCACATACGCGAGGGGACGGAAATGTGATCAAAGTGATCACAGGACGAGACGAGGAAGAAATGGCTGGTGTAAATCTGCACATTGAAATGAACTGTGTCATATCGCAGTGCAGGAAGAGTCGAGAAGACTCATTTGTTTGTCGTTAGGATGGTAGGTGTTTTCTTGCACATTGAAAGGAGCTTAGCCATTTCGCAGTGCAAGTGGAGTCGTGAAGACTCTGTCATCTTTTGTTCGATGACAAGGCAGGTGAAGACCGTCAGAAGAAGAGCCATGAAATCTGAATCTGCAATTTGAGAGGTTCCCTGTCCTTTCGCATTGCGACTAAATGAGTGACCTCGCACATTTAACAGGCAATTTATAAGTTCAGAACTAGGGCATTACGTCGTTGCTAGAAAAGGGGGAATATATGGGGAAGGGCATATAGGTCCGTGGCCCATTTCTTTTAGGGCTCATCCCGACATTTGTCTTACGCCTTAGGAAAACCACAGAATACCTTAGGCAGGATGAGTTGTCTCATATAAGAGACTAGCCAATTTGGCTATTAGGTAGGAAGTGATTGATTGTCTTGAGCCTTGTTGAATCGTCTCAATTTAGAGACCAGCCATTTGGCTTTATGGTGACTCAATTAGGAAGAGAAAGAGATTTAATTATAATTAATTTAGAATAATTAAAGGGTCATGGGGATATGAGTACAGGTCCGTGGCCCATTTCTTTTAGGGCTCATCCCGACATTTGTCTTAGCGCCTTAGGAAAACCACCTCACATTTGATATAATTAATGCTCTTTTATATGTTTTCCGGTATAAATAGGCCTACAGTTTGTCTTCGCTGCTTTTGCGAGTTTCTCCGTAACAAGTGCGTGACTGTTTGCTACCGAACCTTCATGAGGACATTTTAACAACACGTTGCCCCATTTAATGCTTGCATTCCACTTCACTTGTTTTCAATCAACTTACACCCAGATAATCTGCCCAGAGGGTACGTTTTGTTGATCCACATGTTTCTGCAATCCCAAGTCGTAATGAATATTAAATTATTTCCAGTCGACATGTTCAGAAAGGGGGTCGGTGATGTACGCGTCTAAGTCTTTTATATCCGTGTTATTATTAAATAAGTATATATCGGCTGGAGGGGAGAACTGCGAGGGCTGGTAGCGGCCCTATTGTCTAGGGCTCCCTTTGTCGCTGACCAGTGCTGACGCTTGTGTGACACAGTTTTAAATGTGTCATGGTGATTTTAATCCTTGTTTGAACTTGGCGCAGGAGGCGTTAACTTGTGATAGCGGCAGTGGATGGGGAGAACATCTGAATCCCTAGCTGGAGTGACGTTGCTTTCTGTAATGTATTAGATCATAAACAATACATCGGCAGTCTGTTTGTCCTTTTTTTCATTTCATTAATGTCTAAGCACAATTTTATGGACGCCCTCCATATAGGAACTGGAATCTTTGATAGCACGTTGTCATAAAACTTGAAACAATTTAGGCTACTTTTGAGTTTATGAATTTTGATAATTTTGAAAAATAACTTTCACTGTTACGTTATGTCCAGAGTTTCTGTCCTCACAGTTGGTTTGTCCATCTCTTCCTCGGTAGTTAAATTGACCTGGTTGCTCTTGGTCTATAGGCCTACTGAAGTGTAATTCTAGGATATAGGTAGTCTATCTCCATTCTATGTATAGTTCGGATCAACTTACTTAGTACCCTAAGAGTGAAACCTAACCATTTTCCCCCATTACTACATAAGCTAGTGGATTATGGTGATTTTCTAGTTTGAAGGTTGAATTTTCTTTTGGCAACTTCGTTTCGAATTTCGCTATTGAGAAATAAAACTGGTAGTGATTTTCTAACTGTTATGTTGGCAGCAGTGACAGCAGTTGTGGGTGATGCAAATTCTGAAAATTCAAATTGTTTTAGATTTCTGAGACGATTACTGTAAGCTAGTGAAGTTTGGACACACTAATATAATTAATTAATATCAGTATTTATATTAATACATAATAGTTATTTTATGTATTGCGTTGCGTTATGGTTACAGTTCAATATTATAGTTGGATAAGTGTAAATAAATATAACATATGGCATGGTACATGCACTTGGGTGATCGATAGAACAGCCATTTCACATTTTAATTAATTTCTTTCGTGCTTAGATTTTTATCACAATAATGTCAAAGAGAGGAAAGACATGACAGTGACTTCTCCAAGAAAGAAAGCGTGTACAATAAATAATGTTAAAATGTTCAATCTTATGACTTACCAATTTAATATTAACATTTGTTAATAGTGTTAAATATGTGCCTTTTACGCCGTCATCAGATACAACTTGATTATACGATATCTAAATTAAATAGTGGAATTTTTGTTTTCTCTTATAGCAAATCATCAAATTTGTGTTATAATAATAAGTATTAATACTAATAATCTTCTTCTTCTTCTTTCTTGGCGCTACAGCTCATTGTGAACCTTGGCCTCTTCCACGATTTTCCGCCAGTTGTCTCGATCCTGCGAAATTGCTTTCCAATTCCTATATCCCATCTTACATATGTCTTCCTCAACTCCACCCAGCCATCTTATTCTTGGTCGTCCACGGCTTCTTTGGCCCCCAGGATTTCCATTTAATATCCTTTTAGGAATTTCTACGTCATTCATCCGTGCCACGTGCCCAGCCCACCTTAATCTTGCTGCTTTTACTATTCTTCTAATAGGCGGATCTTTATAGATGGAATACAACTCATTATTATATCGCCTTCTCCATCTTCCTCTCTCGAATACTGGGCCAATTATTTTACGGAGTATCTTCCTCTCAAAGGCATCCAAATTTCCAGCGTCCTTTTTTGTTAGGGACCACGTCTCAGCAGCATATGCTAGTACAGGTCTTATAAGTGTTTTATAGATAGTTATCTTTGTGGTACGAGATAAAATTCTTGAACAAAGTAATTTTCTTAAGGCGAAGCAAGTTCTATTGGCAGCCATTAACCTCTGCTTTATTTCATACGAAATATCATTAGAATGAGTAACTGTTGATCCCAGGTATTTAAACTCATCCACTCTCTCGAAGTCATATCTGCCTATTGTTATTGAGGATGGCATATTCTTGAGGTTTGCCTTTCCACAAGCCATGTATTTAGTTTTCGATTGATTAATGGTCAATCCCATATTCCTTCCTGCCTTTTCTATATTCAAGAATGCATCTTCCATTGCCCTTCTAGATCTTGCCTCTATATCTATATCATCGGCGTATGCGAGTATCTGCACTGATTTATAAAATATGGTCCCTCTGCTAAGTAGGTTTGCATCTCTTACTACCTTCTCCAATGCAACATTAAAAAGGAGACACGCCAGCGTATCTCCTTGTCGCACACCATTCTTAATATCTAATGGATCTGATAACATTCCTCTGACCCTTATACTGCTTCGAACATCTGTCATTGTCATTCTTACCAGTCTCACCAACTTTTCAGCAATATCTAGTAATACTAATAATATGTACTGTAATAATGACTCAAGAGTTTTATGTATTTTACTTGTTGGAAAAAAAAAATTAGGTAATAAATAAGTCTACATTGTATAACTAATTATATTGTATTTAGTATTGAAATATATAAAACTCATGTTACAATGGTTTCAGCCACGTGTGTATTTTAAATTGTAACAATTTTAAATTCAAATATGCTTTTCAAACTTTGTGTTTAAATATATGATATTGTGTTTGTAATATATAGCTCAATTTATGTAAAGCTTTGTTGATGTAATTTATATCTTCATTTTATATTTGTCATAATTCATAAAATAATTCGTAATGTTGATATGTGTACTGATTCTACGTAATATAAAATAAAATTTGCGTCTTCTGTTTATTTTGTGCTTGATGAAATTGGTGTGCTATTAAGTCATTTTTGAATATCTGCAAAATATATACGTTTATATTAGGTTGAAATAGATTAATTTAATAATACTTTGGTTATTTGAGTTGAAATTCAAATGTTAATATAATTATTAATAAACTTACATGTATACATTTTCATTATTAAGTTGACGTTGTTACTATAATTCAGGTTTTGAAGAAGAATTCTCAATGTAGTTTCATATTAATCTGTAATGATATTATTATTGTGTAAGTTGTATTATCGTAAAAAGATTTATGTGAAATTTGTATTGTTTGATGTGAACTTCCGTGTGTATACGTGTTATAATAAATACATATCAAACTAAAGACTTTTTTAATAGAGAAATATAAAGATAACATTCAAAACTAACAATAAGTTAAACAACAATATTAACAATGCACTAAATAACATAGATAAGCTTAATAAGAAAGGAATATACATGATGAAATGCAATACATGCGAACAGAAATAGGTCAGACGAAACCCAACTTCAAAACAATAGGTATATAAAGAACATATTTCAGACTTTATACATAATAAAGAAAAATCTAAGTACGCAGTACACTTGATCAATATAGGACATGAACTAGGTCAATGCAAAGATACACTAAATATTCTAAAAACCTATAGCGATAAAAAAATTTATCAATGCAGCAGAAGAATATTTCATATCAAAATACTACAAAAATGAGAAAACATTAATTAATGAAAATGTATTAAACTTCCGGAATCCTCTAGACAATATTTAAATAGTTGCATACATATTACTACGCAAGTCTAAAAGCCAACATTACAAACTTAACAATATCCAGTACGTTACAACATCTAAACAAGAACAGACTACTATAACTCGTTCATCAATATACACACGTAAGTTCACTTCAAATAATATAAATTTCACATAAATCTTTTTACAATAATATATCTTACACAGTACGGTAATAATATCATTACAGGTTAATATGACATTGAGAATTCTTCTTCAAAAACTGAATTATAATGTCAACTTAATAATGGAAACGTATACATGTAAGTTTATTAATATTTATATTAACATTTGAATTTCAATCCAGCTAACCAAAATATTATTAAATTAATCTATTTCAACCTAAAATAAAAGTATATATTTTGCAAATATTCAAGAATGACTTAATAGCACACCAATTTCATCAAGCACAAAATAAACAGAAGATGCAAACTTAATTTTATATTGCGTAGAATCATTACACATCTCAACAGACACCACGATATTAACGTAATATTACGAATTATTTTATGAATTATGACAAACTCAGAATATAAATATTCCACCTGTCCTATTTCGTACATCAAGCAGAAGATCAAGCACACAACTACACTCAAGTGGAATACATACTGGAACTCTAGTGTTAAAGGCTCTGTGACCAAGAAATTATTCTTTCCCAATGTACAAGACAGACTATGTTGCAGTCAGTTCTCAACCGACTTCTTTTACACCCAATTTATGACCGGCCATGGAAAATTCGGTTCCTACTTTGAAAGATTTAGGATCAAAAGTGCAGAAGAATCTCTGTGCATATGCAAAGAGAATCAGACTGTTGAACATTTGATTTTTCACTGTCCAGTGTTCGAAAGGAAAAGACACTTTTTAAGATATCATATCTCGGATTGCAATTTAAATTACTCCACACCCCTTTACCATTTTCTTAGAAAAAAATTTGTTACAAACAATTCACAGAGTTTATACACCACATCCACGCAAGACTGTAGCTGTTAATTGTATATAAATTAATGATGTTATAAAATCCTAATGCACTATGTAAAGCAAGGTGTCTATCTTTGGGACATAATAATAGTAATGACAACAATAACTATGTTTGTATTATAGATTTTACTATTGTTGAGTATTTGATGACAGGTATATAGTTTGTAACCATAAGTAATTTTGTTTTTATTTTTTCTTTACTATCGCAAACCAACTATATAATAGGTGTTTTATTTGTAACTACGCCAATTCTGTGCATTATCTCATTAATATTGCTTAAAATTATGTATAAGATCACAAATTAATGTAATAATCTTGCAATTTCTCTACACCTTCGATTATAATTTCTAATTTTATTTCATTTTGTTTTAATTGAAAGTAATTATTGCATAACGTATTTAGTATTGTTTACTGTCTCTTAATTAGTGTATTTATATTGTAACTATGATTCACACCTACTATTAATTCTTTAAAATTGTGTATTATCACTACATAATGTATTTCACATGTAACAAACTACAACCCTAATATACCAAAGGTAAAATAGGGTTTCAATATTTGGATAACAATAATAATAATTATGACAAATATAAAAAGAAGATATAAATTACTTCAACAAAGCTTTACATAAATTGAGCTATATATCACAAACACAATATCACACACAAAGTTTGAAAAACGTATTTGAATTTAAAATTGTGACAATTTAAAATACACATGTGGCTGAAATCATTTTAACATGAGTTTTACATATTTTAATACTAAATACAATATAATTAGTTATACAATGTAGACTTATTTACAACCTAATTTCTTTTCCAACAAGTAAAATACATAAAAACTCGTGAGTCATAATTACAGTACATATAATAAATTACTTATTATTATAACACCAATTTGTTGATTTGCTATAAGAGAAAACAAAAAATTCCACTATGTAATTTTGATATCGTAGAAGCAAATTGTATTTGATGATGCCGTAAAAGGCGAAAACGTTTAGGGTATACATTATTTATATTTAACATGTATTAACAAATGTTATTATTAAATTGATAAGTCATAAGGCTGAACATTTTAACATCATTTATTGTATTTAATAACTGACTTATCTGAAAATAAAAACACGAATTGTAAATTAAGAAAGTGTGTGCCTTTCAGAGTATGCTTCAGAAATCTATAGTTCATTATACATATGAACTGTAGAAAAAAGATAATGGAGACGGGATTATGCGCACGGAGACAGCAATTATAACTAGAATAGCACAATTATTAGGAGTAAATATTCTTAAGCATACATTTCAAAGTGGCATTCGGTTTTCGGAGTTCGTACTTATCATTTCACGTGATCAAACAAAATACATTTTTAGGTTAGGTCTTGTGAATCGTAAACTGTTTAGTCAAAGCAATGAATTTAATGTTGTCAGACAAAATAGATGCTAATATTAAATTATTCAGCCATAATGACAGCACTAATTATTATGTATAATATCAGAATAATCATCATGACTACTCCTGCTACTAAATGTAACATACTTTGATACCTTGGAGTAGGCTAGGTAACATGGAAGCCAGGTTACCAAATGAACAGGGGAACAGCATTCTACAAGATAAATTACAAAAATCTATAATATATTCTCAAAGCGCAAGCTTTCATCGCATATGGCAGGAGTTCCTGCGCGAGATTCGAATGTTTTTCGCTCGTATCCCCCGGAAGTGACAGGCACCCATGCCCGTGACGTCCAATATTCTAATTGGCAATATGATGGACGATAGCAGCAGGCCGGATGCTCTTTTCTGCTCTCTCTCTGCTCCGCAAGAGTCATTAGTTTATTGGCTACTCCCAGCAGAGGCGTCCTCCATCCGCTGCGCTGCGCTGGGTGCTTGCTAGACATCAGCAGATGTCCTGTGAGTGGGGTGATTAAAAAAATTGAGACGTGAACCTGCGGTCCGACTAATCCAGCAGATTATCAATCTATTGTGTAGTCTTCAGCCTGTAGATTTATGTTCACGTCCGGATAACACGCACAAATTTGCTCTTCAAAAGGACGTTAATCCATCTGTAATTGAACCTTTATACACATGAATTATAAGAATATTACAGTGCTACCTCTGGACATGTAAATGGAGTGAACGAATGTACGAAATGAGTGAAGTGAGGGAATTGAGATAATGGACTGAATGAATGCAAATAAGCGAACGAATGAAGTGAATGAGTGAATAAATGAACGAATGAAGTAAATGAAATAATTGATAACTGAACTTAATGAAGTGAGTGAACGAATAAGCGAACGGATAAAGTGAATGAATGAGCGAACGAATGAAGTAAATGAATGAGCGAACGAATGAAGTGGATGAATGAGCGAACGAATGAAGTGGATGAATGAGCGAGCGAATGAAGTGAATGAATGAGGAGCGAATGAAGTTAATGAATGAGCCAACGAATGAAGTAAATGAGTGAGCGAACGAAAGAAGTGAATGAATGAGCCAACGAATGAAGTAAATGAAGAATAAGCGAACAAATGAAGTAAATGAATGAATAAATGACCGAATGAAGTAAGTGAAATAATTGATAACTGAACATAATGAAATGAGTGAACGAATAAGCGAACGAATGAAGTGAATGAATGAGCCAACGAATGAAGTGAATGAATGAGCGAACGAATGAAGTGAATGAATGAGCGAACGAATGAAGTGAATGAATGAGCCAACGAATGAAGTGAATGAATGAGCCAACGAATGAAGTGAATGAATGAGCCAACGAATGAAGTGAGTGGATGACCCAACGAATGAAGTAAATTAATGAGCCAACGAATGAAGTGAGTGAATGAGCCAACGAATGAAGTGAGTGAATGAGCCAACGAATGAAGTAAATGAATGAGCGAACGAAAGAAGTGAATGAATGAGCCAACGAATGAAGTAAATGAAGAATAAGCGAACAAATGAAGTAAATGAATGAATAAATGACCGAATGAAGTAAGTGAAATAATTGATAACTGAACATAATGAAATGAGTGAACGAATAAGCGAACGAATGAAGTGAATGAATGAGCCAACGAATGAAGTGAATGAATGAGCCATCGAATGAAGTGAATGAATGAGCCAACGAATGAAGTGAATGAATGAGCCAACGAATGAAGTGAATGAATGAGCGAACGAATGAAGTGAATGAATGAGCCAACGAATGAAGTGAATGAATGAGCCAACGAATGAAGTGAATGAATGAGCGAACGAATTAAGTAAATGAATGAATAAATGAACTAATGAAGTAAGTTAAATAATTTATAACTGAACATAATGAAGTGAGTGAACGAATAAGCGAACGGATGAAGTGAACGAATGAGCGAGCGAATGAAGTGAATGAATGAGCGAGCGAATGAAGTGAATGAATGAGCGAGCGAATGAAGTAAATGAATGAGCCAAAGAATGAAGTGAATGAATGGGCCAACGAATGAAGTGAATGAATGAGCCAACGAATGAAGTGAATGAATGAGCCAAGGAATGAAGTGAATGAATGAGCCAAGGAATGAAGTGAATGAATGAGCCAACGATTGAAGTGAATGAATGAGCGAACGAATTAAGTAAATGAATGAATAAATGAACTAATGAAGTAAGTTAAATAATTTATAACTGAACATAATGAAGTGAGTGAACGAATAAGCGAACGGATGAAGTGAATGAATGAGCGAGCGAATGAAGTGAATGAATGAGCGAGCGAATGAAGTAAATGAATGAGCCAAAGAATGAAGTGAATGAATGGGCCAACGAATGAAGTGAATGAATGGGCCAACGAATGAAGTGAATGAATGAGCCAACGAATGAAGTGAATGAATGAGCCAAAGAATGAAGTGAATGAATGAGCGAGCGAATGAAGTAAATGAATGAGCCAACGAATGAAGTGAATGAATGAGCCAACGAATTAAGTGAATGAATGAGCCAACGAATGAAGTGAATGAATGAGCCAACGAATGAAGTGAATGAATGAGCCAACGAATGACGTGAATGAATGAGCCAACGAGTGAAGTGAGTGGATGACCCAACGAATGAAGTAAATGAATGAGCCAACGAATGAAGTGAGTGAATGAGCCAACGAATGAAGTGAGTGAATGAGCCAACGAATGAAGTGAGTGAATGAGCCAACGAATGAAGTGAGTGAATGAGCCAACGAATGAAGTGAGTGAATGAGCCGACGAATGAAGTGAGTGAATGAGCCAACGAATGAAGTGAATGAATGAATAAATGAACGAATGAAGTGAATGAATGAATGAATAAATGAACGAATGAAGTAAGTGAAATAATTGATAACTGAACATAATGAAGTGAGTAAACTAATAAGCGAACGGATGAAGTGAATGAAGTTAATTAATGAGCGAGCGAATGAAGTAAATGAATGAGCCAAAAAATGAAGTGAATGAATGAGCCAACGAATGACGTGAGTGGATGAGTCAACGAATGAAGTGAGTGAATAAGCCAGCGAATGAATGAGAGAGCGAATGAAGCGAATGAATGAGTCAACGATGAATGAGCCAACGAATAAAGTGAATGAATGAGTCAACGAATGAAGTGAATCAATGAGCCAACGAATGAAGTCAGTGAATGAGCTAACGAATGAAGTGAGAGAATGAGCTAACAAATGAAGTGAATGAATGAGCCAACGAATGAAGTGAATGAATGAGCCAACGAATGAAGTGAATGAATGAGTTAACGAATGAAGTGAATGAAAGAGCCAACGAATGAAGTGAATGAATGTGCCAACGAATGAGATGAAAGAATTAGCGACCGAATTCATTAAATGAATAAGGGAACGAATGAATTGAATGAGAATGAATAAGCGAACAAAAAAGTAAATATATTAATGAGGGAATGCATGAAGTGAACGAGTGAATAAGTGAATGAGCGGCGAGTGAATGAGCGAATGAGTGAATGGACGATTTGAATGAGTGAATGGGTGATTTGAATAAGTGGATGGATTATTTGAATGAGTGGATGAAGTGATTTGAATGAGTGATTTGAATGAAGTAGATGAATGGTTTCAACAAAGTGGATGAGTGAATGAGTGGAAAGAATGAGTGAAATAAGTAAATGAATGAGTGGAGTGAGTAAATGAGTGAATGAGTGGATGAAGTGAGTGAGTCGTTGAACGAACGAAGGAGGGATTAGGCATATGGATGGATGGAATAATTCTTGGACCTATGTTTATTAGATTTTTTAAATTGCTGAAAACTACCTGCCGTTGAGGTCTGATCTTTTTTTTAACGTTATGTACTCTGTAGATACCTAATTTATTTGTCTTGAAGGCAATGGAAAGTGTGCGAATATTTTTCAGGAAACTTGACATTAGATTGTATTATAGTAGCAGTATCACAATTTGACTGCGCAAGGAATGAAGTCTTTACCAAACACGTGACCAGCTGAAGAGCGATGTAGGCCTATCAGGCTCAATTTTTGCTAATGCTTGGTAGTTTCTAAGCTCTCATATGCCCTATCGATTAACCCTTGCTAAATTTCTATTACTTTTAAACAGTTTATTTTGTACATG
Source organism: Periplaneta americana (assembly GCF_040183065.1). Taxonomy (NCBI): domain Eukaryota; kingdom Metazoa; phylum Arthropoda; class Insecta; order Blattodea; family Blattidae; genus Periplaneta; species Periplaneta americana. Next base: position 162,256,406 of record NC_091119.1, read on the forward strand.
GTCCGCCGTTGTAGATCAGTGGTAGCGTAGGCGCTTTCTGACCAGATGGCTCAGGTTTGATTACCGGCGTGGTTAATAAAAAATTAATCAGCTTTCCACGGGACTGGATACATTCCTAGTCTTGTGCCGTAGGCGTTGCTCCTGCTAACCCCACGACCAGGGAGACCCACATTGTGATGTTTGATGTTAGATTACCAGAATTTTTTGGGAAGTGGACCAAGGCCCCAAAAAGGCAAAATCTTTAGCTTTCTGAGTTTTGATATGCTTGTGACATTGCATGTACAATATTCATCGATGTTTTTCTAATTTTATCTATATGAGCTTTGTAGTTCGTAAAATACTTAAGACAATGTCGCAGATCTTCGCTTATTCCATCAGGTTGTACTGAACAACGCATTCAGAGAACTGATCCCTTCCTCATTGCACCTTTACATTTTATAGACATCAGAAAAAAAAAGCATGCTTTTTATTTAATGACGAGCAAGCACAGTCTACTATATACAGTCACGAAGCTTGGGATGATTTTTTTGCCAACGAGTTGCATTTCTCGCGATAGTTGCTAGCCGCTTGGAGCGCTTGGAGTACTAGGAACGATAGACTGTGTCACTGCCATCGTGATCTAATACAGGCCGTAAGGCAGGCCATATGACTCGCTTAATCCGATCACGAAGGGCGGCGTTTCAACCATATAAATTAATTGGAATGCATAAAGAGTAACATATATTTCTCCAAAAATGTAGTGTAATTGCATTAATAAAATTTTAAACAATGATTAGGGGACACTTCAGACATAATTCCTTGCGAGTTAAGGTGTAATATTATTTTTGGTGTGAAAATTACGTTGTTCGTATGTGTAATAGACCTACCTGCCTTTATTTCGATTAAATATTGCGAAATTCTTGTACATTCATTTATACACGATTCAATAATTTTCAGTTGCACCGCTCGAATATTTAGATATGTTGAAATTATAGGTTATGTTTACTGTACCAGTGTCCCTTTCTGTCTAATTTTAGTGGTCTCCAATGCCCGTATGTTATATCATATGGATATTATAGTTTGTTTACTATATTTAACTTATATTCCTATATTCGCAATTATACATTATAGCCTAATTAAACATAATGTCATGTATGACACCCGTCACATTCTATTTGTCTGTATTTTAATACTACAATTGAGTACTGAATTATTGTATTTATCTACTACCTAAGAGACGAAGTAACACAATCGTACGTACACTAATTTCATAGGAGTGGTATGGTAAATTTTCTGTCTACAATTAAGGAGGTAGATGTGCTAAATTAAAATCACAATGTAAATTCGTTTTTATTGAACCTCAAAATAGCTTCAATTCTAAACTTGTTAACAGATTATGTTAACATGTAAAATTCTCTTCACATTAAAATAATACAGTTTTGTAATTATTTCTGCAACATTATGCAACAAGAAGTAAACGGAACTTATGGACACATTACACTAAATAAATCTTAGCAATGATAAGCAATAAAGTTATAATATAATATTTCACTGAGCTCCATAGACTGAAATAGAAAACCCGAACAAACATTACGGCCTGGTCTAGATCGAAAAACATTGACTGTGCCGTATTTCGCATTTTTGTGAAAAGCTATGTAAACTGTGAAATGTTCGTTATCGGTTGTAATAACCATAGCCAAATAAATAGATAATAACTGTAATAATTGTAAATGGCTAAAATACAATAATTTCAATAATAATATGGGACAAGGAGACGTTTGTAGAACTATAAATTGTAAGAAAAATAGGTTAGAATTATCCTTCTTCCGAAAGATCCAGGAGGATGAGTTTATAGAATATAATATATATTTTATGAAAATAATATATAAACCTTATGTATTTCATATTTCAATAGTGGAAGGAAGGTTTTAATTTTTTCAAAAGAACACGATATCGAAAGTACAATACATTTTATCGTCTGCTAGGGAAAGAGTCTGTGATGAGGCGATAGTAGCGATCCTGGTGATGAGCAACTATCTATGGATGCATATTTCAACTGTCTATGTTTGCATATTTAGTAAGTATTAAGCTTCGTGACTGTATATAGTAGACTGTGGAGCAAGTATCAGCCATCCGTTTTGACAACCTTCAGGAACCTCCGAAGTTTTATCAAATCCCAATTCAAAATTCACATTTCTGTTCAATATTTTAAGAGTTACTGGTACCGTAATTTCCCCCAACTATGATCCATGTTTTTCTGTGTACTTCACACAAATGCTTGTAATTGTAATATTATTAGCTAATATAGTATCTCCCCACGTTATAAAATGTAAACATTATGAATTAAATATTGTTATTTGTATAAGATATTTTCTTTACGTATAAGAAACCTAAGTTCATCGTCCAAGCATTCAATTTTATCTACCACACTATTCAATAAATTATTTTGTTTTGACAACGGTCTGTTGGCTTTATGAATGGTCAGGTGAAACTCATGTTCATGCCATACGTTTATAATCTCGCGTTGATGCTAAAGTTTTCATTGTAAATGGGCCCTCAGTTTTACAATTTTGACAATAAAAGACGAAAGAATTTCCGTTTCAGGCACCTGTCTAGTCACTTAACAAGTAGGGTGCACAGTGCGATGAAAAAGATAATACCACAGCCAATTTGTACCCCTGACCACAACATGTCTTCAATACACACCAGATGGCGCGTGAAAGAACAGAACTGGCGACGGGCTGGATATTTGCTCAACTGATTGAGGAGAGGAGGTGTTTCCCGTATTATTATTAGCAGATCCTGCTTGTCTCTATTAGCTGTTCTCATTCAGTATGCATCCGTGCAGGCCCCAAGTCACACCCTGCGCGCCACATATGATATTTACCCAATACCTCGTTGTTACAGCTCGCATAGGGAGAGAGGCTCCACGGCAAACATTCGGAGGTATATACACATCCTTCAGGGAGATCCAAAGTGCCGGCAATACGCAAGTGCGCCTATGAGCAACGCCCAAAATTCAGCATCAAGCTGCCTCTTTCTTACCAAGGAAGGACACGAAGTGGAGAGGCAATACCGGGTGCCTAAAATGAAATGTCTGATTTTATATTGCTCTTAGGAAGTAAATAAGGCATGGAAATTCTTTTGAGTCAAGTTACTTCCATTGAAATTGATTAGATTTACAGATAACTATGAACGTAAAGTTTATTCAAATCTAGTCTTTCAGGTAAAGCTCCCTGTAAAGCAGATTTGAATAACTTCAAAGGAAAAATTGTTTCGGGGCCGGGTGTCGATCCCGGGACCTCTGGTTGAACGTACCAGCGCTCTACCAACTGAGCTACCCGGGAACTCCACCCGACACCGTCTCAACTTTTCCCTTTATATCCACACAACTCGCGTGGGCTGACGAAACGCCAGAGACCCACATCGAGTGCACACAATCTCTGTGTGACTTGGAATTGTGGTTTTCTGTTAAAGTACACAGTGACGTACACCACAATTCCAAGTCACACAGAGATTGTATGCACTCGATGTGGGTCTCTGGCGTTTCGTCAGCCCACGCGAGTTGTGTTGATATAAAGGGAAAAGTTGAGATGGTGTCGGGTGGAGTTCCCGGGTAGCTCAGTTGGTAGAGCGCTGGTACGTTCAACCAGAGGTCCCGGGATTGATACCCGGCCCCGGAACAATTTTTCCCTTGAAATTATTCATAAAGTTTATTGGTATAATAATGAATTACAGAATATAGAAAGAAAAGTTATGTCTTCATATACAGGATGTTTCCGAGGTGGTGTTACAAACTTTCAGGGATGATGGCGAAGGGCACATGTATCAATTTGAGATTAGGAACCCTGGTCCGGAAATGACCGAGTCGAAAGTTACAAACAAAAATAGTTGTGTGGAAATGAAATAATTTTATTCCTCTGTACACCTTATTTATGTGTATTTATCTGTACATCTTACACATACTGTATTAATCTGACGTTGTTTACGTTGTCTACTTACAGTATTCCATTCAGTGCGCTGTCTCAGGGATGGGGACAGGAAACTATAGTAAAGCAATGCAGATAGCGTAATGTGTAACGGACATGGTCGGTCCTGATATGCACGTCTGTAGACAGCAGTGTATGTGTACAAGTTACAGTGTCCAGTCGATCAGTTCTAGTGAAATGGAATACGCAGACCTGATTTTCGAATACGGATGAGCCAATGGGCACAGTAGACAAGCTCACAGATTGTATCGAGGCAAGTACCCACGTAGGAGACATCCGGCCCATACTATCTTTCCACAACTGTTCCAAAGGGTAAGGGAAGGAGGGCACGTGATGCGAAATTACAATTCCATTTCCACACAACCATTTTTGCTTATAACTTTCAACTCTATCATTTCCGGACTATGGTTCCTTATGGTTACATGTGCCCTTCGCCATCATTCCTGAAAGTTTGTAACACCACCTCGGAAACACTCTGTATTGGCCAATAGCACTAAAGATTCCTTAATACTTCAGACTTATAAAAAGTGTAATAAAGAATACAAGTATGCCATTAGGAATGCTAAGTTGAATGCTAATGCTCGTTTTCATACTCTCTCGGTCGTTTTCATACTCTCTCTCGCTATCATAATATTAATACTCGATCACAACGCGATAACACGCTAGAAATTCCACTTCACACATCATCTCTGTATTCCTCATCTTTCACTGTTGCTACCTCTCGTCACTGGAACTCTCTGCCGCCTGAAGTCAAGGGCTGCCGAACATTGAAATCTTTCAAATCCAAGTTAGAAAATTATCTTATGACGAGTTTCCAAACTAACTTACTATTATGACAAGTGTTGTATTGCATGTTTCCACGTATTCACATTTTTTTCTTTTTTTATGTTCTAGTGATATTTAACTTATTTTATATTTTTGTTTTCATATTTTCCGATAATGGTATATCTCTAATGTGATAAGTTGAGCTATATATAATCATAATTTTCCTTACTGTGTGTACTTAAAAATATTGTATTCATTGTATGCTTTGTACTGCACTATTTTATTACTACTATTAGTATTATTATTACTATTAGGCCTGTTATTATTATTATTATTATTATTATTATTATTATTATTATTATTATTATTATTATTATTTATTGTTATTATTATCATTATTATTATTACTATTCATATTTATTATTATTATTATCATTATTATTATTACTATTCATATTTATTATTATTATTATTATTATTATTATTATCATCATCATCATCAATAATTGTCTTATTTTTTTATACTTTGTATGCCTCATTTATTTTTGACCTGCTGTTCACATTTTATTATGCTTTTTTCTTTATTTCTCTATGTTATATATTATGTCTGTTTTCTTCTTACTTGTTGTTTACATTTTATTATTATTACCTTATTCAGTTTTGTGTGTAAAATTGCAGTGTACTTTGTAAATTTGTAGTGTTTTTGTAACGCATTTTTTACTCCTTGTTGAGTGTTAGAGAAGGCCGTATGGCCTTAACTCTGCCAGGTTAAATAAATCATTATTATTATCATTATTATTATTATTATTATTATTATTATTATTATTATTATTATTATTATTATTATTATTATTACTTCAGACTTATTGAAACTTCTAATAATAAACAGAACGGCATGGTTCTTAATTAAATCGAAAGCCACTCAACTTAAAAATAATAAGGTTGTTGTTACGTGTGATGAATTTAGTGATATTTTTCCAATCTTCCTGAGAATATAAATGCTCAGTTGGAACTATGAAACTTCAGCGAGTGAATTATTATCGAACTTTAATAAGCCCAAGTTGGTTTCCAAATGGAAATTTATTTCTACAGGTGATATTCTAAAAATTGTTTCTTCCACGGAAAACACAAACAGTAAAGATTATTATGATATTTCGAATAAGTTTATGAAACAAATTATTCATCGTATTGTAGATCCAAGGACTGGTTGCATTAATGATTGTCTTAGCACTGGCGTATTTCCTGATGCTTTCAAGATTTTCAAGGTGATTCCCATTTTTAAAAAGGGCAACGATACGGAACCCAGCAGCTATAGGCCAATTTCGCTTATTCCTATTTTTGCCAATATATTTGAAACTGTAATAAAAATCAAATTTGTGAATACTTGTGTACTTCGGTACATCGCAATAACATTACTATTAGACCTACTATTATTGTAAGTTTATGTAATTGAAAAGAGGTGTAGTAGTGTAGTAGACTATCAATTCATACGGAAAAAAGCTCAGCCACAGTAAAGAGACGAATCATATTTGATCAATTTCGAAAACTTGGGTTATGTAACAAATTTATTGAAAGTATTAATAGCCTATAGATGGGAGGATATAGGTCCGGGTCCATTTCTTTTAGATCCTATTGTCACCTTTAATATTTTCAGAGTTACATTAATTTGAAGTTCTTAGTAAAATACCTTTTTCTTTAGTTTTAAGGGTAATAAAATATTATAAATAGAGAATGAACTATTCAGAAGTGTCATTTCTTTAATTGGCTGGTGTTCTGAAGCTTAAAATGTGTTGTTAATTGTTTTTTACAGATTTTATTTTTCAATTTTTAACTAAAAATGACATCATTCTTACGTACTTACCACAAAAATTATTACAAATCATACGACTTTAGGAACTTGATTCTTAACAGTTTAATTATGCATCCTAAATGTACAGTCTTAAAAAATTTACAATAGTGGCGTGATTTGTAACAATTGTTGTGATAAATGCATAAGAAAATATAATTTTGTAATTAAAAATTAAAAAAAAAAACTGTACAAAGCAACTATGGAATTCATACCACATTTTTAGCTTCATAATATTATTTTACAATTCATTTTGAAAGTGTTTGATAAGTCATTGACTGAAACCAAAAATATTCATTGATATTATTTAGAATACTAGCTAATTAAAGAAATGATACTCCTGAATAGTTCATTTTTTATCTGTAATATTCTTTTACCATTAAAACTCAAGAATAAAGGTATTTTACAAGCAACTTTAAATTAGTGTGATTCTGAAAATATTGAGATTAGGACATTTTTTGCTCAGAATGTCTTCGGAAATAAGCTCCGTAAGGGACGGTAAATCCTCGTGAATCACTCTGTATAAAGCATATGAGAATATCTTGTAAATGTTATTGTTACTTATCCATCTAATTTGAGTGATGCCAACCTTGTATTAACTTTATATAATTAGGTAGGCCTACGTATTGTGCACGCGTCTGTTTTGCGTCCAGGTTAAAACACTACTGAATAGCATTATTTTTAAATATAGTGCAGCCACATGAATTTATAATAAACTCTTACAAGTAGGTTATCTATACAGGATGTTGAAAAAAGCATTCAATATTTTGAGATCTGATAGTACAATATTCATCAAAACAAGAAAACCAGGTCTTATAAACATGGATCCTAAAATTAATATCTTTCGATATATGAGTACTTGTCCATCAGTATCGTAGGAGATGCTCGATGTGACTTCCATGCATTTTAACGCATTCCTCTGCCCTAAGCCTTAGGGACTCAACACCTTGACATCCTTTTTTTTTTACTACATTTCCGATATGATACCGTATACTAAATAAAAAAGAGCTCAATTAGAAGATATGGTGTTCTTATAATACCAATTTCAAAGCTCTTGATACCTTCAAAATTTAATTTTAGAACGAATGTGTATTAGACTTATTTTGTTTTGATGAATAGTACCACTTCTCGGAATATTGAATGTTTTTAAATGGAAATCACATTGAGCATCTCCTATGATGTTGATGAACAAGTGCTTATATATCGGAAGATACTAATATTAGGACTCATATGTTAGATTTTCTTCTTGTTTTGATGAATACTATCACCTCTCAGAATATTGAATGTTTTTAAAATGGAAATCACATCGAGCATCTCCTATGATGTTCATGAACAAGTACTAATATCTCGGAAGATATTAATATTAGGACCCATGTATTAGATTTTCTTCTTGTTTGGATGAATACTACCGCTTCTCGGAATATTGAATGTTTTTTAAATGGAAATCATATTGAGCATCTCCTATGATATTGATGAACAAGTACTTATATCTCGGAAGATATTAATATTAGGACCCATGTATTAGATTTTCTTCTTGTTTGGATGAATAGTACCACGTCTCAGAATATTGAATGTTTTTAAATAGAAATCACAATGAGCATCTCCTATGACGTTGATGAACAAGTACTAATATCTCGCAAAATTTTCTTTTTGTTTGGATGAATACTACCACGTCCCGAAATATTTTAACACCCTGTGTATGGGAGTTCCTCTTGTGTATAGGAATGAAAATGTTCACATTGTTGAGTTTAACGGATATGACTTGAGAATTTCCATGGCAACCGAAGTCTAATAGCGTCAGTGTAGTTTCCGTCGTACAAAATCCTTTCTTTTTTGGCCGGGGGTGGGAGGAAGGGTTGTGTGTATCGAATAGAAGCTTTACACGTTAAAATATATTTAATTGTAAAAATTTTCTTTTTTCATTATAAAGGGAACCACGAGTATTCTATAATGATGATGATGATAATAATAATAATAATAATAATAATAATAATAATAATAATAATAATAATAATAATTTATATTTAAACTGGCAGAGCTAAAGCCCAGCCAAACTTTAATAATTAATTGAATACAATACACTTACATATTACAGTAATAATTAAAATGTTATCCAGAAAGTACAACTACTACAGCGTCGTTAAATAACCAAGTAAAAAAAAGTACAGCTACAGTTTGATTCATAAATACCTTTACAAACTTTGTGAATGTAATGTAGAGGTAAAAATAAAATTAAAATGTTCTGTACAACTTTTCCCGCAAATCTTTACTTTCAGAGTTATGATGCAGAATGCTAGATATCAAAGACGTGGACTAGTAAAGCCTTTGGCTGTGTCATATTAATCTACATAGCGACACTACAGTTGATTCCAATCTGATAGGACTTTGTTTACTGTAATTAGGTTTATAATGATCTTGGAATTTTAAAGACCCCGTTCAACTCATTCGAACAGTTTCATAGCCATTTTGATTTCGCTGGTGTACGTCTTCTACTTTGGGAATTTAAGTGGCATAAACGAGCGTCTTCAGACGGTCCCAAAAGTAGAAGTCCGGTGATCTGGCTGACCAAGCACTATTCTGCCGCACGATCTATCGTATCGTACACAACTGAAGCATACTCAACTAATGACAGAATGAATGTGTACCTACGAGACGTTGTGACGGTAGGAACTGTTACAGCGCCATGCAACTAAACATAGCTACCTACTTACAGTAAACAAAGTCCTATCAGGTCGGAAACAACTGTAGTGGGATGTACGAATAACAAACATCTACCGCAGTCGCTATGTAGGCGAACGTGACACATCCGAAGGCTTTACTGGCCCATTTTTTTTTATGTCTAGCAAGATAGAACATTATGCATCATAACGCTGAAAGTAAGGATTTGCGGGAAAAGTTGTATAGAACATTTTAGTTTTATTTTACCTTTACATTACCTTATGAATCACCCTGTATAATATGACGGTGAGTAGTAGGCCCTAACAATGTAACAGTAGATAATAAGAGTAAAAGTAAATAGCAAAAGTTAGATAAGTAGTGTTAGTGAAACAATAATGAACATTGATGATGATGATAATAATAATAATAATAATAATAATAATAATAATAGTAATAATAATAGTAGTAGTAATGATAATAATAATTATTATTATTCATTTATTTATTTATTTTATTTATTTGTTTATTTAGTTACATTTAATGTACTGTATAACAGCAGTGGCCAGACAACAGCCAGTGACAACAGTGATAGTAGTGGTAGTAGTAATGATGATGATGATAATAATAATAATAATAATAATAATAATAATAATAATAATAATAATAATAATAATGGTAGTAGTAATGGTAATAATAATAATAGATTGTATTTTTCACCTGACATAATTAGGAACATTAAATCCAGACGTTTGAGATGGGCAGAGCATGTAGCACGTATGGGCGAATTCAGAAATGCATATAGAGTGTTAGTTGGGAGGCCGGCGGGAAAAAGACCTTTGGGGAGGCCGAGACGTAGATGGGAAGATAATATTAAAATAGATTTGAGGGAGGTGGGATATAATGGTAGAGACTGGATTAATCTTGCTCAGGATAGGAATCGATGGCGGGCTTATGTGAGGGCGGCAATGAACCTTCGGGTTCCTTAAAAGCCAGTAAGTAAGTATAATAATTTATTTTATTTATTTATATACTTATATTTAATGTGCTGTACAACAGCAGTGGCCAGACAACAGCCAGTGACAACAGTGATAGTAGTGGTAGTAATGATAATAATAATAATAATAATAATAATAATAATAATAATAATAATAATAATAAAATGGATTTGAGGGAGGTGCGATATGATGATAGAGAATGGATTAATCTTGCTCAGGACAGGGACCAATGGCGGGCTTATGTGAGGGCTGCAATGAACCTCCGGGTTCCTTAAAAGCCAGTAAGTAGTAATAATAATAATAATAATAATAATAATAATAATAATCATAATAATAATAATAACAATAATAACAATAATAATAGTAATAATAATATGGTGATGAGATAATTTAAATATTTATCCTGTTACATGCATAAGCATTTAAAGAATTGAACAAATTGAAGCAACTACTGATGATAACGTGAATCTATACTAATAATAAATCTGTAGCCGAAATTTTTCTGGTAATTTTCGATTTTCCAAAAATAATTGGTCCTAACATATATAATTAACCACCTTGAAACCGAAAATCGTTTTTTTTTAATTTTTGTTTGTATGTCTGTCTGTCTGTCTGTCTGTCTGTATGTTTGTTGCCTTTTCACGCGATAATGGCTGAACCGATTTCGATGAAAATTGGAATATAAATTAAGTTCGTTGTAACTTAGATTTTAGGCTATATGGCATTCAAAATACATTATTTAAAAGGGGGGTTATAAGGGGGCCTCAATTAAATAAATCGAAATATCTCGCTTATTATTGATTTTTGTGAAAAAATATTACATAACAAAACTTTCTTTAAAAATCATTTCCGATAAATTTTATCCTTTGGAAAATTTTCATAGGACTGATATTTAATGAGATAAATGAGTTTCAAAATTAAAATAACTGCCATCTAAGGCGGTGTAATGAAATAAACAAATGAATTCGTCTATAAGGGGCCTTGGTCAACAACAATCGAAAGCTATGAATCAATAGCCTACAGAGAATGTTTCTGTGTTTGTATGAAGTAATAAAGGAAGCTAAATTAACCGATTTGTGTAATTAATTATTAGTTCACCATTGGAAAGTGTAGTTTATCTAGATGGACATAATGCTATAATGTTATTACAGTAACTTCGGAGTGAATTGAGGACAGGTAAGATTAAAATAGATTCTTATGCACAAACAACTTGATAGGCAATTCTATGCATTCGTTTCCTATATTTCTTAAAATAATGTTTATCTCAGATAATTAACGAGCCACAAGAGTGTATTGATTTAGTATGCAGTAATAATATGTTAGCTTAGCATTCCAATATTTTATAATCCCAATTTTAACTATGCCCAATTGAATCGTGTTAAAATACATAAAATACATATGCATTAAATGCAATGCAAAAAAATTGGGTAATGAGCAAGAAGATTATGTTGCGCTGTTGTAAAATAAAATTTGTTCCTCCTGAGATTCAAGAGCCCCCATAACAAATTAAAAACTTACTTATCGGTGTACATCCGTTATCAACACATTTTTATGTAATATAATATAATATAATATAATTTAAGTTATTTAAGTTATTTGAAGGGTTCAGAACCATAGTGGCCCAAGCGCCATTTACTGAATACGTAGAAAACAAGGGTTAAAATTAAGTTATTATCATAATTCAATGGAAACATATAGCAAGTAAAATAAACTATACACATTAAATCTAAATGATATGTCAGTCTTCATTAAAGTATGGATGCATGTAATAAAATTAAGAAACATGTTAAAGGAATTGTCATTGCACCAAATGAGTGGTCTCTGGACCAAGATGATCGCATTTTAATTATTTAAATACAATTTAAATTAAGTAACATATTAAACGATTTATCCTTCTATCAAACACGAATGTTCCCTGGATCAAATGTCCTATTTTAATTATGTAATTACTTTATATTTATTTCTAACGGGTGCAGCGGAGCGCACGGGTACGGCTAGTTGATAAATACTTTCTTAATTTATTTTTAAATTGGTTTGTTATCTGACAGTTTGTCATAACTCGTAGGAATTCCAAAGTCGAGGAACAGTTATAGTACATGAAATAAGATGAGTACGAGGATGTGCGGTGGGAGGGAATGGATAATATTGAGGAGTGACGTTTTGTTGCCATCTTCATCGATGGACGGCCCTGGTTTGAGCCTTGCCGATGCTGGAAGAAGGGGAGCGCTGAACAGGGCCTCATTGTGCGGCTGTTATTCAGCGAGCATTAGCGTATTGCGGCGCGGGGGACGCAGCGCGCCACCTGCGACCCGCCTCAAGTGACGAGGGGCTCGCGTCACACATTTGTGAGCACAATTAAAGTCGAACATCGATTAGCGGTAATGAGGAAGCAATGCACTCGCTCGTCACACGAAAAGACAGCCGATTCAAATCTCTGTCGAGCGAGAATTACTGCTCCAAACTGACCAAAAATTACAGGGCTCCTACAAAAAAAGAACTTTCCAGTTTCGAACACACGTAATTTACGTTCTATGAATCTGAGGTGCCTGAATATAGTAACAATGAAAAGAGAAACTATAATAGTACATTATGCAACAAGCCTATAATGGTAGTAATTAAGACGCGAGGATGTTTATGAAACGAGCGCAAGCGAGTTTCATAATTTTCATACGAGCATATTAATTACCATTATAGGCAAGTTTCATACGACTTTTTATGCTCGACTATATTTCTAACTTGAAATTATTCGTAAGTATTCATGTTATTTTTTTATTTATTTTATTAGGTTATTTTACGACGCTGTATCAACATCTAAGGTTATTTAGCGTCTGAATGAGATGAAGGTGATAATGACGGTGAAATGAGTCCGGGGTCCAGCACCGAAAGTTACCCAGCATTTGCTCGTATTGGGTTGAGGGAAAACCCCGGAAAAAACCTCAACCAAGTAACTTGCCCCGATCGGGATTCGAACCCGGGCCACCTGGTTTCACGGCCAGACGCGCTGACCGTTACTCCACAGGTGTGGACTTCATGTTATTGTTATGTGAGTGAGTGCAATAGCCTACCTCATGAATTGTGAGAGTCCACACCTGTGGAGTAACGGTCAGCGCGTCTGGCTGCGAAACCAGGTGGCCCGGGTTCGAATCCCGGTCGGGGCAAGTTACCTGGTTGAGGTTTTTCCGGGGTTTTCCCTCAACGCAATACGAGCAAATGCTGGGTAAGTTTCGGTGCTGGACCCCGCACTCATTTCACCGGTATTATCACCTTCATATCATTCAGACGCTAAATAACCTAAATGTTGATACAGCGTCGTAAAATAACCCAATAAAAACAAAAGAATTGTGAGATGTGCACAGACTCGAAAGTATTGATTTTTTCCGGGAAACTAATGTCGACGACCTTGATATAATCGAGAGAGTAAGATAAACATTAGCCTTGATATAACCTTGAAATTGAATTCGACATTGAAAAACGAGATGACAAATTTAATTTATTTGAATATTATTTACAATTAACGCTAATTATTATAGTAACAGAACATAACCTTCTGCGACAGTATTGGATTTATAGCCTCCATGACCTATCGATAGTTGTCTTTCGATTGCATATCCGAGAATAATCGAAAACCTGAACTTTAATGAATAGGTGTACTTTAATGACATGCATTAAGGGACTGCTACAGGTGTATAATTACTACATTTCGGCATGGTCGAGCATAAAAAATTTAGTTCCTTACCTTACAGATGTTCAATTGGGGGACACACGGGACGCATCAAGCCTATAGTCAAGCTCCACGTAGGTACGCTGATTTTCTGACACCCAGATTCTGAGGTTATGTCTGTTCACCTTGCCAGAAAGTTGAAAAGTGGCTCCGTCAGAAAACACCACGGAACGAATAAATTCATCATCGTTTTCAATTAAAGTCTGCATACTTATGCAGAAATTTCTTCGTAGCACTTTGTCCTCTGGTTTTAGGGCTTGCAACAACTGTAGTCGGTACGGAAGAAATCGCAACCGCTTGCGAAGAACGTTGCCTTAAAATCAGTGTACCATTTACGGATTGTAGTTTTAGTAGGTTATTTTACGACGCTTTATCAGCATCTAGGTTATTTAGCGTCTGAATGAGATGACGGTGATAGTGCCGATGAAATGAGTCCGGGGTCCAACACCGAAAGTTACCCAGCATTTGCTCATATTGGATTGAGGGAAAACTCCGGAAAAACCTCAACCATAGAGGATATATTGACCATGTAAAAGCATAGAAATATGTCCGATTCCAAGAAAATACGTCCAATGTAATGAGGTGTTTAACATACATAAGTAGCCATGTATTGTGGGTCCCTATCACCACGGCATGGCGCGTCCTCAGGTTGCGGATAGAGGAGACGGCCTCCAGATATGGAGGGTAGCTGCGAATATATTGAATAAGCAGTCGTGGACAGCCGATAAGGGGTGGTCCTCCAGCTTGGGGGTTGGGCGAAGGGCTAACAACCCATCACCGTAAAAAACAGCTTGTTACGTATCCCTATAATAAGCCTCGGAATAGGACTGATTCTCTGGCACGACCACAGCAAAGGAATAAGGATTTGAGATTTGGCACTTGGAACGTAACTAGTCTTTATAGAACAGGAGGGGTAACATTAGTAGCAAAAGAACTAGCTAGATATAGAATAGACTTCGTTTTTCTATAAGTTGAGTGATAATAAATAAACAGTCTATACAAGACTTGCCTTTTCTAAAACCATGTTGTACATCCAATATATCAAACTATAATATTTAAATAGTTCATTATGAACAGAAATGAAATACATTTTCTGCAACAGGAACACTAGGAACACTACAGCAGATGCCTAACACCAACCCAGTCAATGTAGAATAGAACATCTAAGGCACAACAGTCGTATAAAAACGGGTTGTAATTTATTGCAGTTTTTATGTTAATTTGCTTCTCTCAAAACGATGTTTGTTTTTTCTTTTATTAATTTGACATCACACAGGTAACTTTCCCCGACTGGGAATCGAACCCGGGCCACCTGGTTTCGCTGCCAGACGCGCTGACCGTTACTCCTTAGGTGTGGACGGATTGTAGTTCTATTGGATGAATCTATACCATACTTTGTTCTGTAATGCCGTTGCACATTAATAACCGACTATAGAAAAACGTCGCGAATTTAATTTGCCAACATATTTCGCTTTTATAGACTATGAGAAGGCTTTCGAACGAGTAGACCTAGAATTATTATGGGACATACTATTCAATAGAGGAGTACCTCCACACCTTATCAAAACGATACAAAGTTTATACAGAAATAATGTCATACAGATTAAAATACAAGATAGCACAAGCAAAATGGCCGAAATAAACCAAGGAGTTCGACAAGGGTGCCCTCTCTCACCCACTCTTTTCAATATATGTATGTATATATATAATGTATGTATGTATATATATATATATAGATGAAATAACAAGACTTTGGTTTGAGAAGATTAAACATTTTAATATTGACAATGTAAATTTTACAGCACTTTTATTTGCAGACGATCAAGTAATTGTCAGCCGTAGCGAAAATGATCTGCAAATAGCAATTATTAAATTGAATGAAGTTGCCAGTAAATATAATATGATTATTTCCGCAGATAAAACAAAAATAATGGCATTCTTAGGATCTTATCCAATCAGAACAAAAATTTTACTAAACAATAAAACCATATAACAAGTGAATACGTTCAAATATCTAGGCTGCAACGTCACTTATAACAAGAGCCGAGAAATAGATGATAAGTTAAATGCTTTTAATTATTTTTGTGGAACAATACGTCGAACTTTAGGTATGAAAGTTCGGAAAGAAACATTACTAAAGTTTTACAAAGTGATGGCTTTACCAGCTTTACTGTATGGATGTGAGAACTGGGTTTTAAGGAAGAAAGACGAGAGAAGAATTGAGGCTATTGAAATGAAATTTTTGAGGTTTGTGTACACTACTTGATAAAAAGAGAAGTGAAGACATTAGATCTGAATTGAACATGCATAATATTATAGATATAATAAGAAGACATCAAAACAATTGGAGGGAGCATATACATCGTATGCCAGAAACATCAATTACTAGAACAATATACAATCACGACCCCCGTGGGAGAAGAAACCCAGGAAGACCCACAAAAAGATGGCGGGACCAGTTTTGATTTGATTGGAGTGGAACAGATCTTATGGTCCATACCGTAATGCAGATGATGATGATGATGATGATGATGATGGTGATAGTTTGATGCACTACAGAAGACTACAAACATTCACATCTGCACTGTCTGATAGTCCCTTCACTACTGAACAAAATAACGCATCACAAAACATTATCGTGCGCGCATGCACAATAATCAAACTTGTTTTGTTTGTTACTATAGGCCTACCATATTTTGGAATGGAGGGAGTATGTGGGAATCGAGTTCCCTGTAAATTTTTATGTTGATGGTGGAATATGCCTTAACTTGATACACAATTGTTTTTAGTTACTGTTTTTTATTTGACGACCGGCCTTACTTACTGTACAGCATAAGTATATGTCAAAGTGAAATTCTACTTGTGATACACAGGGGAAACTTTGTTATACCCCTCGTCATATCTAATTCCTAAATTTTCGGAATGGAACATTTAAGACGTAT
Source organism: Periplaneta americana (assembly GCF_040183065.1). NCBI lineage: Eukaryota > Metazoa > Arthropoda > Insecta > Blattodea > Blattidae > Periplaneta > Periplaneta americana. The sequence goes on from NC_091119.1 coordinate 162,273,301, forward strand.
GCAATACAAAACTAGAGCACATAGAGATAGGAACGCTTGTATGAGATCTTGTGTTTTATTGCCTTTTTTCCGCATTTAAATATTTATTCGCTGCAATGAGTCGACTAATAACTTCTAAATTAACACTGATGTAACAGAGAACAACGCGGAGGCACAATTAAGGCGCCTTACCTATTCACCGAACCACACGCAGAGCTGCGCGAGCAGAGGGGTCGCAGTTGTCATTTGTCTCATTAGGATTACGTCACAGAGCTAATTATCGCGCCGTATAAAGATACGCAAAACAGAACAGGACTGCACGTCACTTTCATTAAGACGAATTAGACAGCAAAACGTCTTCCGACCATTAAGGATTTCATAGACTGCTCTTCATTATTTAACTTATAATTAATTCACTGATTATAGGAAACAGACAAGGAAGTTAGGAGCAGAAATACCTCCGATTTCCTTCGTTACTCGAGCGTCTTCACCTCCAGTTACAGTCTTAAAATTTAATACTTCATAAAACTGGAGATCTTCGTTTTAAAACCAAAATGATGTTTCTACTGTCATTTCCTTTGTCTGATGAATACAATAAAGTAAACGTTCTGGTTCTAATAAGAGAACCTAGAAGTTCTTGGTGGTCTAGTGGTTATAATGGATCCTAGGTCCGCGAGTTCAAACCCGGCCTAGGGTGATAAATTTTGTAGGACGATAAAGTAAAGTAGTGTCACGGTGCAAGCTGGAGAATGCCTATAGCTCAACAGAAACACTGGATACTTTCACATCTATGACTGACCCCAAACTATTTTACCTTATTGAGCATTGTGTATAGTCTTTATTTCTAATAGGCTTACTGTTGTCAATTATAATGTAGGCCCTATTGATATATGTTACTGTTACAATTACTATTATATATTGGTGGGGTGTGATTTGAACATCTTGATTTTGTCACTGTGACAGGTATCATGCGCTACTCGAGAATGGAAGCGCTATGCTTTGAATATTGCCTGCCTATATTGCTATTACTACTGCAGACTGTTCCTATTGCTAGTAAGCTAGTACTAGTACTATTATGCTATTATTATTACTACTGTTATTACTAGTACTTTACTGGTTTTTACTACTATTACTTGTATTACTAATATTACTACTGTTATTGCTACATGTTACTAGTGGTAGACTTACTACTGTTAATATTACTACTACGTATTACGCCTAATGCTACCGTTACTAGTAATGTTGATACTAGACTACTGCTATTGGAATTAATAATACGAGTACGTTACTGGTGGCGGTGGCGGTGGTAGCGGTGGCGGTGGTGGTGGCGGTGATAGCGGTGGTGGTGGTGGTGATAGTAGCGGTGGTGGTGGTAGTGGTGGTGGTGGTAGTGGTGGTGGTGGTGGTGGTAGTGGTGGTGGTGGTAGTAGCGGTGGCGGTGGTAGTGGTGGTGGTAGTAGCGGTGGTAATGGTGGTGGTGGTGTGGTGGTAGTAGCGGTGGTGGTGGTGGTGATGGTGGTGGTAGTGGTAGTAGCGGTGGCGGTGGTAATGGTGGTGGTGGTGGTAGTAGCGGTGGCGGTGGTAGTGGTGGTGGTGGTGATGGTGGTGGTAGCGGTGGCGGTGGTAGTGGTGGCGGTGGTAGTGGTGGTGGTGATGGTGGTGGTGGTGGTAGTGGTGGTGGTGGTGGTAGTAGCGGTGGCGGTGGTAGTGGTGGTGGTGATGGTGGTGGTGGTAGTGGTGGTGGTAGTAGCGGTGGCGATGGTAGAGGTGGTGGTGATGGTGGTGGTGGTAGTGGTGGTGGTGATGGTGGTGGTGGTAGTGGTAGTGGTGGTGGTAGTAGCGGTGGCGGTGGTAGTGGTGGTGGTGATGGTAGTGTTGGTGGTGGTGGTAGTAGTAGCGGTAGCGGTGGTAATAGTGGTGGTAGTGGTGGCGGTAGTAGCGGTGGCGGTGGTGGTGGTGGTGGTGGTAGTAGCGATGGCGGTGGTAGTGGTGGTGGTGATGGTGGTGGTGGTGGTGGTAGCGATAGGAGTAGCAGTAGCAGCATCAGCTCTACATTCTTAAATAAGTCATTTACACTTAATACTGTTCGATATGCTTGTTGAAACTATTAAAAAATACTTTACTCATGACTTTTTGTTGTAATGGCAGGGCCCTTATCTTGCTGTTATTTGTCCCGACTCTAGAAGAATGGTTCATAGATGTAGCTAATGCCGAGAAGAGTAGACTTGTTTATTTCGTAAGAGACTACCCAGAGTGCATCACACGCGATACGTCTACATTGCATTCGTAATGAATGGTGATGGTGATAATGGCTATGATGATGATGGTGAAAGAGATGATGATGATGATGATGATGGTGACGGCGATGGTGATGACGATTGTGATGGTCATGATGATCAGGGTGATGACGATGATGGTGTGATAATGATGGTGATGGGATGATAATGATGGTGCTGGAATGATAATGATGGTGATGGGATGATGATAATGATGGTACTGGAATGATAGGCCTAATGATGGTGATAGGATGATGATAATGATGGTACTGGAATGATAGGCCTAATGATGGTGATAGGATGATGATAATGATGGTACTGGAATGATAATGATGGTGATGGGATGATAATGATGGTGCTGGAATGATAATGATGGTGATGGGATGATGATAATGATGGTGCTGGAATGATAGGCCTAATAATGGTGATAGGATGATGATAATGATGGTACTGGAATGATAATGATGGTGATGGGATGATGATGATAATGATGGTGCTGGAATGATAATGATGGTGCTGGAATGATAATGATGGTGATGGGATGATGATGATAATGATGGTACTAGAATGATAATGATGGTGATGGGATGATAATGATGATGGTGCTGGAATGATAATGATAATGATAATGATGGTGATGACGATTGTGATGATTTATTTTAGTAGGTTAATTTACGACGCTGTATCAACATCTTAGATTATTTAGCGTCTGAACGAGATGGTGAAATGAGTCCGGGGTCCAGTACCATAGTTACCCAGCATTTGCTCATATTGGGTTGAGGGAAAACCTCAACCAGGTAACTTGCCCCGACTGGGATTCAAACCCGGGCCACCTGGTTTCACGGTCAGACTCGCTAACCATTACTCCACAGGTGTGGACTTGTGATGATGATTACGATGGTGGTGGTGGTGGTGGTGAATTGTTGGGATTTCACAGGGGAACCGTAGTACCTGGAGAAACTCTCTATGTTGCCTGGACGGCTGGACCACAGGTGTGCTCAACACAAGTTGTAAATTCAATGTGAATCGGTAAGGAGATTTAATGGTCAGGCTGTTGGATTGGTATAGCAACACAACACAAAGTCGAGATAACAGGGAACACTCAGTCCCTAAATAAGTGCAATAAGCTCTTCATGTCTCCGTTAGGAACCGAACTCAGATTCTGAATTGGCCAGAACACCAGAACGAGCGTAGGACCTGGCAAAGAAGACGCGGCGCAACATTTGTATGTGGAATGCAACACTGGTTAATGCTGTGTTTGGACGAATTTAATGAAGCTTAACTAGCAAGTTAACTAGGTTTTTATCAGACGTTTGGGGCGGTAGCTTGACCGAGAGGAATAGGGGGAGATGTCGATAGAAATGGGGCTGGCGAGGGAGGGTTAAATCTAGGTGATTTTTAGTGGAGTGGAGCGTAGCAAGAATCGCAATGTGCCTAACTCGATAAATCGGGACTGCAGGCACAGCGCCGTACGTCCACATCAGATTTGCGCTCCATTATGCGGTATTACGTATAGGTAATGCGTGTTGTTCTCTGCTCAGAAACTTTATGGTTTTAAAAATGTCTAGTAGTCCGAATAAAATTAAACGGACATTAATAGGGGTTACGATTACATCTTTTCGTTATACGTTTCACGTGTTGCTCAACAATTTAATGTCACCATAAGGACATTGTGAATTTTTATTTCTTTAGTTGAAGCTGTTCCACAATAAACCGGGAACGGAAACGAGAACGAGAACGAAAATATTGTAAGCATTCACAATTAACTTTCACGTTCCCGCTCCCGGGCTCCGGAAAGCTTGTCGTAAATTGTGAATACTCACATTTAAATACATTTATTTTAACATTTCCGTTCTCGTTCCCGGTTTATTGTGGACCAACATTTACTTGCCATCTATACCCTCCACATATGGAGGACATTTTGCGAACATGTTACATTATATTACAGACGCTACAAGGTGAGTAGAATATGGAACACGCCTTATTATTTTCCTATTTATGATTTCCTGAACGAACTCAATAGGTCTATACAAAAGTTACAGTAGGTAAAAAAAGACTATCTTCAACATGTTTTGAAAAACTTTCTTTAATAGCAGTATGTTCTTATTTTTCCATTTTTGAATTCCTCAGGTGTCGAAACGTATATAGGCCTAATTATATATATATATGTATATATATATATATATATATATATATAGGCTATATATAATATGACCTACTGCCAGGAAGTCAAAAAGAAGATAGCAATGACCAAGGAAGCTTTTAATGGAAAAAGAAGCATCTTCTGCGGACCTCTGGAAAATGAACTAAGGAAGAGAGTAATGAAGTGCTTTGTAGGGAGTGTGGCATTGTATGGGGCAGAAACATGGACAAGTGAAGAGAAGCGAATAGAAGCATTTGAAATGTAGATATGGAGAAGAATGGAACGTGTGAAATGGACAGGAAGAATAAGAAATTAAGCTGTGTTGGAAAGAGTGGGTGAAAAAAGAATGCTGCTGAAACTGCTTACGTCAAATTGTAGGGGAAATTCACCCCATTCCACCCGCCGCAGCTATAGTCGGTACCATCACTAGCTTTAACTGCTGCCTTTTCATAGCCCTAGTTATTCAAGTATAACTATAACACATTTCAAGTGTACAATTCCTGAGTAAATTGATAGCCTACATGTGTACTGAATACGAACAGAATCCTCCATTAGGAGAAATATCTGCATATAATCGAATGGGTATACAAACATAACAAAGGGTATGACCTAAACAGCTTTTGCGGAATGTTGAAAACGTAGCTATATATCCTTGAAAATCTAGAAATCTTATTTTGTTAGAGCATTACAATTAAATTATTTTTCTAAAGAGAAAGTAAAATGATTCAGATATTTCGGAGATTTTCATTTCTTCAGCACAGGAAATAAAATTATCTCTGCGTTCTTTTCTTTTTATCACCTTAAAATTAAATATTCCAAATTATTTTCAAAAATTATATTTCCTTCTTTCTCTCCTTTTGGAGAGGTACTGCGTAATAGTGGGCACCATCGCATTCGGGACACGATGGCTCAAGCTCTGAGGGATCACGGCTACATCGTCTATGAGGAAGTTTCTGGTCTGACCAAAAATGGCAATACTCAGCACATATATAATTTATCGTTTAAACTAAACTCCAAATCCGGAATAATCTAGTTTGAGTCTCATAGTGGCCAGCTAGAAGAGGTCAATTTCGAGAAAAAAGCTATGTATGAACTCACGATCGATTATTACAAAGTAAAATATAGACAATGTAACAGTAACAGGGTTGATGATTGAAGTACGGGGAACTACAGGGACATCATTTTATTTTTACTTCAATTTTTATTGTACCTGAGTTTATGAATGTACTTCACTCCCACCCCTTCTACTAATGAAGTTTCAACTGTTCTCCAGACAGAATTAAGGCCGCTTATAGTAAACAGCACTGAGTTACTGAGTATAGTACGTTCCAGAAATATGTTCGCATTTTCCAGTGACGAAAGAACTTTTAATATTGAATCATATTTTCGCAAAGGTACTGTCCGTTTGCCTACGTCGCATCCTGATTTCCCCCACCTGCTTCTGCACGGCCCTCTGTAAAACCAGGTCTGTCTTAGCTCTTTTCTGAAAACATTAATTTCTGTTAGGAATTGGACGTTTACGTAATATTATATAACTGTTTAAAATAACTTAAATAAAAGGGCCTCGTTAAGTAATTAACTGTCACGTGATTTCCCTCCATTCTACGATCCTGTGGCATAACCACTTGGACGGGCAGTAGATAACATGTCTGAGTAATTTTATCTGTGCTGGTCGGGCAGAAGTGAAGATTGAATTTACAGTACATAAGGTACTCTTTTATAGAGTAGGTACAGAATTATTTCAACATGAGTTACTAGTACGAAGGACGAAACTGGTAATTGGAATTAGATGCAATAGTCTATATGCGATAATATGCACAAAAGAACTGAAGCCTGTAGGCTATCGAAATGAACGGCTACCATTTTCAAAAATGTGTTTAAATATCCATATTATGATTATTTTTCAATTGAACTTCATTCTCTATATTGTACGCTAATGGGCTGTAGACAGTATAATATACACTGCATAATGAATACGTTCGCATGGATAGCTCAGTTCGTGAGTAAAAACACTTATTCTTAATACACTACTGCATTTTGATTAAATAAAAACCTAATGAAAATTATCGAATTCAAAATCGCGATATTTCCTAGTTTACGTAAATTGATGAAGTACTTTTCTTCCCTCCTATACCTAGTAAAGTGATTTGTTTGTGTTTTACGCCAGTATCATCGAACTCCAGTTGTGGAAGGGGGTAGCGAACGGTTTTTCCGGTTCTCTAAAGGTATAGCCAGGTTAATATTAAAAATGTTAGTAAAAATAAAATGATGTCCCTGTAGAATAGGTAAAAAAAAAAAAAAAAGCTGGAACAGTTTATTTGAAACTGTTTCACAGTTGAAACTGTTTCGATACGAAACACTTTCGTGAAATAAGCTGTTCCAGCTGTTCCAAAGAGTGTTACACTCCTCCAACGATCCACGTGGTTCCAAGAGATAAGCAGTTCAATTTCTAAACAATTTTCCTCTTCTTTGCTGTCTGCAAGGGCCACGTGTAGCGCTATCATTGACCTCCAATCGAAAGTATAATTATATATAATATTATCCATGTTCCATACGGCCTTCGTGCAGCAGTAGCCTATGTAGGATCGCGCAATTTAATTGTACGAATCAAATTCCATAATAAATCTGATATTAACCATTAGCTGTCCACTGATGGAGAATATGTCCATCGTGCCCTAATTATTAATATACCGCGAAAAATATCATCGGCTAATGTCATCGTTATTAAACTGCTTTACTATTTTTTACTAAAATCGATTCATTTTGAATTGTAGGTATTTACTGTACCCTTAACAGTAATCTACGAAAAATGGCTTTCGTCGTTATAATACACTGAACAGCTTATTTATAGACGATTCAAGGACTTTGAAACATGTTTCCGAAGCAGTTTCTTTGAAACTGTTATTTTTGAATAGCTTCGTTCATGAAACAGTTACAGTCGAAACTGTTTCTTAAAAAGAACAGTTTATCTCATCTCTAATTTTATAATTTCTGGACATCAATAGGATTTAGTTAAAGCACTCCTTAGGTTAACCATTGTCGCTATTAAAGGGTTTGTTTCAGTTTTGAGAAATCATCTTTATGGGTTTAACAATTAATGTGTTGTATTTAAGACTGAAGATTGTGATACGTATAAATTAAAAAATTGTAAGCCTCGTATTTTAGTTTGTAAACATATGTTTTACATTGATTAAATTTAATTAATTTATAACACTTTAATGGGGGAAGTTTGTAGTAATAAACTACTGTATATATAGCATGATCTTAAAAAAATCGCAAGGAAACTGTATTTCTGGTATGAGACAAGAAGTATCTGCGGTGTACTTTCGTTGCTTGTATCAAACTCTTCGTAGAAGGGGAAATGAGAGGCAAATCTTGTGCGTCAGATACTTTTATTATGTGTTGGAATTTACGGTTTACTTCAGGCGAACTTAGCAAGAGTTCCGCATCCACGGTGTAGGTCAAGCGGTAGCGCGTTTGCCTGCTGATCCGGAATTGCGCTCAGGAGTGCATTTGATTCTCGCTTGGACTCATCTGGTTGGGTTCCTTCTGAGGTTTTCCCCAACTGTAAGGTGAATTTCAGGTAATCTATGGCGAATCCTCGACCTCATATCGCCAAATACCATCTCGCTATCACCAATTCCATCGTCGCTAAGTAACCTAGTAATTAATAATAATAATAATAATGATTTATTTTAGCTGGCAGAGTTAAGGCCGTAAGGCCTTCTCTTCCACTCAACCAGCAAAAAGTGTATATACATATGCATGAACTTACAAAGAATCCAACAATTTGATTGAGATGAGAGTTACATGTATACAAAAGTTATTTACAAATTAAACAACAAAATACTATGAACTATTAATTAAACACTGAAATAAACTGTGTAGCAGAATTAAACTAAAATACATAGAATGTTAATATATTTCAAATAATATTAGATAATAGAAAGAGATTATTACGAGACAATTAAAATACAGCACAATCAGGATGATGTCTAAAGAAAAAAGTAACAATGTAGTCAGTGATAGTTTAAATCAGTATGATTGGAGTGAAATGCTAATAAGGTTATCTTTTAAGCTGTTCTTAAAGGTGTTTATTGTCTTGCAGCCCCTAATACTTTGTGACAAGGAATTCCATTGACGCGAGGTGGATATTGTAAAAGATGATGAATAACAAGATGTTCTATGAAGAGGTATACTTAGCGTGCCACAGATAAGTGATCTGGTATTTACGTCGTGGTTAGAGTATAGATAAGAGAAACGAGACGAAAGGTAATTTGGTGTTGAAGTGTGCAGAATTCGAAAGAGTAAAGACAAAGAGTGTAAAGTTCTACGTTCTTTAAGTCGGAGCCACGAGAGACTTGCGAAGGACGGTGATATGTGATCATACCGTCGGATGTTGCACACGTATCTGACGCACATATTCTGAGCTCGCTGTAACTTGACTGACAATTCAGAACTTAGGTCACTTAACAAAACGTCACAATAATCGAAGTGCGGCGTTACTAGGGTTTGCACTAGGGTAAGTTTTAGTTGCTGGGGCAAGAAGTTTCTCAAGCGACTCAAACAGTGAATGGAGGAACAGATTTTTTTTATCGTTTCTTTAACTTGAAAATTCCAACTTAGATTATTATCAAAAAAGAAGCCAAGATTTTTTACGACAGATGAATAAGGGATTAGCGTGTTGTTAAGAGTAACAACTGAAAGATTACTGTTATTAAGGGAGTTAACTAAACGCTTATGTCCAATAATTATGGCTTGAGTCTTACTTGGATTAAGTGCGAGTCCGAAATTGGCCGCCCAAGTGGAGACAGTGGCTAGGTCACAATTTAACTTGTCAATCGATTCATTGATCGTATTGGGTCTGGAATGTATGTAAAGTTGTAGGTCGTCGGCATAGAGGTGATATCGGCAATACTGTAAGTTCTTTGATACGTCATTAATGTAGATAGAGAAAAGTAGTGGACCTAATACGGAGCCCTGCGGTACTCCCGCCTTTGTGCATCTCCATTGGGAGAATTGATTATCAAGTGAAACACACTGTTGGCGGTCACGTAGGTAGGAGTCCATCCAGCTCAAGGTATTGTCTGACAGGTGCAAAGCCTTCATCTTTGCAAGAAGCAAGTCGATATCAACAGAACCAAAGGCATTGCTGAAATCGAGAAGAGTTAGTGCCGTTACTTCACCCCTATCCATAGCTTCACGGATGTCCTCAGTCACTTTAAGTAGGGCTGTAGAAGTGCTGTGTCCATGTCTAAAACCCGATTGATAGTCATCAAGGAGTTTGTGTTCGTCGAGATAGTTCATAAGTTGTCCATGTACAATATGTTCTAATGCTTTTGAAAGAGTGGGAAGAATTGATATCGGTCTGTATTGGTTTACTGTAGAAGGTGTGTTAGATTTAGGTAAAGGTTTCACTAATGCCATTTTCCAGAGTGAGGGGTAGGACCCAGTCATAATAGATGCATTGAATATATGTGTGATGGTCGGCAGGATCACATCTATTATTTTATACAGGAGAGTGATATTTATATTGTCTATACCTTGGGCTTTAGATTTCATATGTCGCAGGGTCTTCATTACGTCAGTCGGGTTAATGTATTTAAAGAAGAATTTATTGATACAGCTTCGTTAAATAACTAAGTAAAAAGGATCCCAAATTATGGTAAACTATTTTATTATTATCATTATTATTATTATTATTATTATTATTATTATTATTATTGTTGTTATTATTATTATTATTATTATTATTATTATTATTATTATTATTAAAATGTAACAATTATATAATCGATAGCAGCGAAAAGAAGACACTTTCAAGAACTTTGGAGAAGACAAGGAGTAAAAGAATAAAAATTTGCCGAACATTCATCAAAACTTCCAGTTATTATGAGGATGAATGGCTTGTCTGCAATCTATAAGAAAAAGTAGAGGCGAAGAACACATGCAATTGATCAAGGAGCGTTTCTTTTCTTTCACACAGGGTGTAAACGATATAAATTGTCAAAATTATAGCCTATAGATACAGTACATATCGGTCTGCTAAACAAAAGTCTAGTGAAATTTAATTGTTTCTTATAATTTAATTTTTTATTTGTAAAATGATATGTTTTTTTTTAATTGATAGTAGTGTAATTATTTATATTTCGTCTGAACGTGAATGCCATAGCCAGTGACCTTGCGCTCAACACATACCAACATACAACAGACACACAACAGAGTATTACTCGACCAAGGCCAGTGGAGTCCTGCTGCCCGGAGCTCCACTTGTACTGCCCCTGCGTTCGTATAGGGTCATCGCTATAGTTCACATTATGCCCGCAGCTCCACTCGCCTCGGTCGAGTTATAACAAATGATTACTTTAACGTACGTATCATTCAAAGTAAATAATGACAAACTATTCTCATTTTCAAAACAGTTAGCCTACAAAAAAAAATTTTTTTTGTGAAAACCTTGACATTTACAGAAAAGCATTATTTTACTTTTTTCTTCAGTTATTTGTGCTCTGCCACCAGTGTTTTTTTTTTGGCAGTTATCGTTTACACTCTCTATAATATTGTGTATTAATCTTTATTCTGTTTTTAAATAGAAAGCAATGAGATCTTATATATTTATTTAAAACGATAATGAAGTATGAGCTCACAACTAAAAGAGAATTAAAATTCTTCCTGACGGCCTAGATCAGTGTTCCGCAGCCTTTTTATACTCACTGCATACCCCACATGGGTCTAGACTCAACACGGCACACCAAAATATTAATCCCCTCAAAAACTTTGATGTGACCCTCTTAATATAATTACGTAATGTAATTAAATTTATTATTATTGTTATTATTATTGTTATTATTATTATTATTATTATTATTATTATTATTGTTATTATTATTATTATTGTCGTTATAAAACAGAAATCGACTCTTGCATTCATTAAGAATTTATTAACTTTAATTCACTGTAGGAAATGCGCATTTTTATTACTAATATTAAAGTAAATAACTCTACTCATACCTTTAATGTGATACTGGGACCTGCTTAGCTGCACACAGGTGGCTGATCTGTAGTGGAATCGTTAACAGCGCAAGCCTCATTTCTTCATCGATGGATTTGAGTCTCCCCCTCTCTGATGTTTTAATTTTCAGTTAGCGTCTAGAAGCCCAGTTCACACACACACATATGTAGTTGAAAGTAGTAATAACATATTAACTGCCATCTCGGAGATAGCCGTGTATTCACTCCTTGTTGAACCAAAATGTTTGCAAAGGCACTTTGAGAACTTTTAATTTCAATATTCTGTCGGCTTTTAAGTCTGCTAGCTCCTCTTGTACGAGTATATTACCTTTCGTCTCGTTTCATTACCTTTCGTCTCGTTTCTCTTATCTATACTCTAACCACGACGTAAATACCAGATCACTTATCTGTGGCACGCTAAGTATACCTCTTCATAGAACATCTTGTTATTCATCATCTTTTACAATATCCACCTCGCGTCAATGGAATTCCTTGTCACAAAGTATTAGGGGCTGCAAGACAATAAACACCTTTAAGAACAGCTTAAAAGATAACCTTATTAGCATTTCACTCCAATCATACTGACTTAAACTATCACTGACTACATTGTTACTCCTTCCTTTAGACATGCATCCCGATAGTGCTGTATTTTCAAAATTGTCTCATAATAATATGTTTCTATTATCTAACATTATTTGAAATATATTAACATTCTATGTATTTTAGTTTAATTCTGTTACATAGTTTATATTTCAGTGTTTAATTAATAGTTTATAGTATTTTGTTGTTTAATTCGTAAATAATTCTTGTATACATGTAGCTCTTATCTAAATCAAATTGTTGAATTCTGTGTAAGTTCATACATATGTATGTATACTTTTTGCTGGTTGAGTGGAAGAGAAGGCCTTACGGCCTTAACTCTGCCAGCTAAAATAAATCATTATTATTATTATTATTATTATTATTATTATTATTATTATTATTATTATTATTATTATTATTATTATTATTATTATATTATTCGGAAGATGTTTTGAATTCACAATAAATTAATCACAAACCCAGTAAAAATCTTGAACACACTCTCCGAAATAATTCTTGAACTTATGCTGAAAGATTACTAAATGTTCTTTAATTAAGTCCATCAACACTTTATTATCGTCAGTTAGGGGCCATACAGTTGGGAACATCTCAAACGACCCATTTTCAGGCATTAACAACGTTTCAGCTATTATGTGCATGTTTTTTTTTTTTTCCTTTACGACAAGTTCGGCTACCTTATAGCTAGCTTCCTGTACTTTTTTGTGAAACCTGTACCGACATCGTCATGAGCTTCACTTGTTTCTTTTATTTTGTTCCAACAACCGACGATAATAATATACATCTTTGTTTGACAGAAAGGAATGTTTTGTTACCAAATATCGTTTCAATTTACTGGGAACCATAGCATTACTGAGATTTTCACCACACACAACACACTCGGGGATTGGGCATGTTTTGTCAACACACCATTTTAATTTCAATTAATTTTCGCGTCACACCTTTCATCTTGTGAAGGCACACCGGTTGCGGAACACTGTTGTAGCCTATAAGTTTCGCTTGCAACATACTGCGCTTGTGCAGTAAACAAGAGCCTCTGTATAATATATCGTACGCCCAGTAAAATATGTCTCACTCGAAAATTGTGATTTGTAAAGATACGCTATATTCTAGTAAAATACTGCTGTAAAAGTGTAATAATTAAAACTTCGTTGAATTGCCACACGCAGCATGCAATCAGGTTGCCGATGTACGGTAGTATAGAAGAGGTGAGCGACCTCCCGGTCTCGTAGTATAAGCAGTTCATGTTAAGAGATGTGACCGGTCCAAATAGATAGAGCAGCTACATCTAATGTATACCTATGTAAGCACTTGTTTTTGCATTAATGTGGTTGGAATACCTAGTCAAAGCTTAACATTTGTTCAGTGCAGACAAGAATTCAATCAAACATACTACACTGAGAGTGTTCCTGTTCCAAACAATTGCCCCTGGAATATCCTTACCCCCGCAGCCAGTCTTGACCCGTTGGGGAACGTGGTTGGATGCTGTTCATTATTATGCAGAACATTACTGCAAAATAATGGACGTAATTGATGCACTGGATAGCACAGACAGTTCCGCTGTTGCAGCTGTAAAATCATTGCCTTCTGAACAGCTATTGTAAGATATTCTGTTCATTTATTCTAATTTTAAAATCGTGTCCAAAAGCATCATCCTGTTAGAATTGTCTAAACTACAACTCTCAGAAGCCCTTAATATAGCGGATAAAGTATCACAAACCGTTATCCAAAATAACAATTCACTAATTTCAGAAAAAATGAAATGTAAGTTGAGAAACATTATTGCTAAAAATTCTGCCTATTCACAACTTCGTACTATAAATGATGTACTTTCAGGTCACGACAAGACATCTGAAGTTGGTGTACTAAAAAGTATAGTGACTTTCCGTTCTTCAAATATGTACGTATTATATCGTGTGATGTTGAACGTACATTTTCCCAAAATAAAAACTGTTTAAGTGACCATCTGAGAAGGTTACTTTGCAGTTGCTAAAAATGTACGTAACTCTTCACTGCAATGCACATATTCAAGGATGATGTATCTTACATTAAATTTTAAGAGCTAATATATCTCACTATGAAATAATTGTGTATTTACATGTTTAGACATTTCCTACTTCAATGATCATTCATTACATTTCTTGAACGCAGGATACAGATTTTATTGTAACCGCAGTATACTGCTCAGTGTTTACATTAGGGGCATACTCCATCCGTTGCACGTCCCCTTCTCATACAGTCTATACAGCGTGCGCACAAAACCTTACGATTCTCGTGGCAATTCCACGAAGTCTAGTAATAATAAACAGGTACCAAAACCTTTCATAATTTACTAGGCATTTTATTATTAGAATAGTTATCATATCTCCAACCAGTAAAACAATGTTGGAAAAAAAAATACTGAAGTAATAACTTATGTAATGTTCGACATACGACAGCACTTTACTGGGAGTGCGATATGCTACTTGTGGATAGTCGTATGAAATTGTTGTCTACATGCAGGTGGACTCCCATCAAGACTCGCTTGAAATTTTAATTCCATATCTGTAGGCCTACATAACGCGAGACAAAATTGTTCGCTTTATAGCCGGGTACCAGCGTAGCTCAGGCGGTAGGCACGTTTGCCTGCTGATTCGGAGCTGCTCTCTGGAGTGAGCTCCATTCCCACTTAGGCTGATTACATGTTTTTTCCGAGGTTTTTCAATTGTAACACTAATGCCAGTTAATCTCGTAGCAAACCCTTCGTCCTATTTCGCCAAAATACCATCTCGCCACCGAACGCTAAATAACCTAGTAGTTGACACATCGACTAAGAGTGTAGGCCTAATTGCAGCCTTGTGTGTATTCTTCGTTGAGATAAATAATGTTAATGCTTGTCTCATATTAAATTAATATCAAATGTCCTCTGACAAAATATAATTATAGGAATCTAATCTATTTCAAATAGACTTTCAACGACTTTATCAAGTAAAGACTTGAAGGGAAGATCTTAAGTTAAAAATCTATCTTTAGTAACACGAAAATTTTATCTGATCTTATGTACAATTTATCGCTATTTTCATTTAACATTGTTAAAATACAAATTAGTGCTAACTATAGTGGGTCTCAAAAGTGTATAAAATGGCCACTCCACATCCTCCGTCGCTCTGAAATCCTGTTAGCAGCAACCTGCCTCCAGCGACCCGTAAAACCAGTCGGATAAAAAAGGGGGCAGGGAGGAAGAGGAGGAGGTGGAGGAGGAGGATAGATTGGAAGAGCGCTGGGGAGCTAATCAAAAACCCAATAGTGGAGTGTTTGACTTGGAGACTGCGGCGGGATGCGGCTGCAGCTGACTGACTGACTGACTGACTGACTGACTGACTGACTGACTGACTCACTCACTCACTCACTCACTCACTCACTGACTCACTGTCTGACTGACTGACACGCTGAATGACTGATTTTCTCACTGAATGAATGAGTTGACTAATTAACTAATTAAATTAATAGATTGATTTAATTAATTAACGGATTAATTTAATTAATTAATACATTAATTTAATTAATATATTAATGACTGACTGAAGAACTCGCTGACTAAATAAATCAATGATTGAAGAAATTACTGACTGACTGAAGAGGTCATTCAGTGATGGACTCACTGACTGATGAACTCACTAACTGAATAACTCAATGACTGAAGAAATCACTGACTGACTGAAAAGATCATTCAGTGAAGAACTTACTGACTGAAGAATTTACTGATTGATTGACTGACTAACTGAAGAACTTACTGACTGAAGAATTTACTGATTGATTGACTGACTAACTGAAGAACTTACTGACTGATAAACTCCTTGACTGAAGAAATCACTAACTGCCAGATTGACAGACTAAAAGAATTCACTAACTGAAAAACTTCCTGACTGAAGATTGACTGAAGAACACAGACTGAAGAACTCACTAACAGAAGAAATCTGACTGAATGATGAACTCGCTGACCGGCTGATTAGCCTACTGAATGAATTTATTTACGTATTTATTTGTAATTAATTAATGAGTGAATGACTTGAGTAATTAATTAATAACTTGTTGCATGACTAAATAAATGACTCACTGACAGACCTTACTGACTTATACGTAGGTCTACTCACTGACTTAATACAGAACTGATTTAAAATTGTTCACTGACTCCCTACCTGAAAGACTCGCTGAATGACTCCCTATCTGAAAGACTCGCTGAATGACTCCCTATCTGAAAGACTCGCTGAATGACTCTACCTGAACAACTCGTTCAATGACTTCCTACCTGAACAACTCGTTCAATGACTTCCTACCTAAACAACTTGTTAGCTCTCTACCTGAACGACTCGCTGACTCCCTACCTGAATGATTCGCTGACTCGCTAACTTCCAACCTGAATAACACGCTGACTGATTCCCAACGTGAACGACTCGCTGACTGACTTTCTACCTGAACAAATCGTTCGATGAGTTCCCATCTGAACGACTCGTTGACTCCTTATCTGAGTGAATCCCTGACTGACTCTTTACCTGAACGACTCACTGACTGACTCCCTACATGCACGAGTCACTGTCTTACTGAATGACTTAACTGACAGATGAAATTAACTAATGATCTGGCTGACTGATAGATTAACTGACTAATGGCATAATTTACTCGGATGACCCTTTTGTCTCACCCATCTCACATGTCCCTGATCTGATTCACTTTACATATTTAATCCGGTCTGGCTGACCTAACTGAATAGACCAACTCATTGACTGATCTGACCTCATCTAAGTATGTATTCGTACAAAAATGTGTATGTATGTACGATTAGATATGTATAGCATGTATGTATGTAATGTAATGTATACTGTACAGTATATGTATTGTATTGTATGTGTGTATCTATGTAATATAATGTATTTTATGGTACATGTATGTATTTATGTATGTATGTATGTATGTATGTATGTATGTATGTATGTATGTATGTATGTGTTAGTATCATTGACTGAGTAACTGATTAACTAGTGACTGAATTCATTTGACGTATTTAGTCATCCTGATTTTCACTTTCTGACTCAATCCCACATTCAGTTGCTTACATACTCAGCCACCCACTCTGTTATCCATATGATAGGCATATA
The DNA here is from genome assembly GCF_040183065.1 of Periplaneta americana. NCBI lineage: Eukaryota > Metazoa > Arthropoda > Insecta > Blattodea > Blattidae > Periplaneta > Periplaneta americana. Next base: position 162,290,445 of record NC_091119.1, read on the forward strand.
TAGAGGTAAAGCTAACTGTGATTCCATCAACTGAAATTTATATAAACATGTTTCATTCAGTGAAAACTACGTTAATATAGAATCCCTAAACTTCTGATGACGATGGACACCAACTTAACTTCGTGATGGTGCTAGAGTAAGTGGCTGATGCAGTGACATGAAACAACGGCCACTTCTCGCTAGTACGCTGTGAGCTGTGAACTCAAATTCATATTTTCAAATGCAAGGTATAAATTAAAATGAAAAAGGCAGCCTTTATTTTAGATGTGGAACGTCCGGGTCTCTCATCTTTTCACTTCTTAAGACAAACAAAGATTAGCTCTAAGTAAATCTATTATTCGAGGTAAAACTGTAACCGGAGAGTATTAGGCCTATATATTCTTAATTATGAACTAAACTCGGAAAAAATTGTGGATAAATATCGTGATAAAACTCCCAAAGTTATACTGTCCTTGCAAGACAATGAGTCAGCTCACAAGTCCTTAATTTGCGTTTCAGAAAATTGATGAAGTTGGCTTTGAATTGATTGCCTATCCCATATATTCGTTGAATTTACCCCCACAGAACATCTCTTATTTCCGTAACTCAGAAAACTATTGGAAGGAAACAAATTTCATCGAAATTTGGAATAGTAAGTAGTGTATTGTGGAAGAGTAGTTTTCTGACCAACACGAATAATTATTTGGTGGTTTAGAATTGCTTTAAGACCGTTATGCCAAGTATATAGAATTAAAATATATGTGAAATGAATCAAAATTTATTTTGAAACTAGCTAAAAGCACCCGGCGTTGCACGGGTTTTCCTTTCTGCTTCTGTTTTTAATTAAACTGCTTATTACATTTTCGGAAATCTCGGAAACCTAACTATAGACGACCAAAACGAAATGCCTTTACTAAGCTAAGATTAATCTTTACTTAACTTCACGTACATGAATTGATGAACTCCTTAGCGAAATGCCTGCCAGCGTTAACTCAATTTAAAGCAGTTGTAAATCAGGCACCGAAAAGAAATTATATCATAATGTGCCTGACGTTCAAGTTTTTTTTAAATTTATATATTTATTTGTTTTTATTTATTTATTCTGGTGTAGTTAAGGCCATTAGGCCTTCTCTTCCACACCGCCAGAAATACGAATAAAATAATAGAAAAATCAAACTATGAACAAAGTAAAACCCAACGAAAATATGATTCCTTTTCCTCTTTCTGATCAGTTTCAGCATCGAATCAGTATGTACATGTATAATTTAATTTATATTGGAAGATTTTTTTACCCCTTGACCGCTGTACACCCCTTATATCATACCCAGTTTTTTTAAATATGACTTGGAAAACTATATCTCACAAATTCAGAACATATTATATTAATTCTTATTTTATACACAGAATACAGATACAATATTATAAACTTGCAAGAAGTAATTTTTTTAACATAAAGACTAATATTCTGAGAGACATATGCTTAACGGTATTTTAGAAATTAGGAGATTGTTATTTCCATAACGCATAACATACTACATTTGCAAAGTGATTATACAGATAGAATTTCGCAGTAACATATTTTCGGACGTGAACAACAATATTTTGAGAGACGTATATATTTTAGAACTAGCTGTACCTGTGCGCTCCGCTGCACTTGTTAGAAATAAATATAAAGTAATTACATAATTAAAATAGGACATCTGGTCCAGGACACATTCGTGTTTGATAGAAGGATAAATCGTTTAATATGTCACTTAATTTAAATTGTATTTAAATAATTAAAATGTGATCATTTGTAAATGAATATACAGAATAGCCTATCAAGTTTTCTGTGCATAGGAAGCTATTTTAATCTTACCTAAGCTCGATTCACTCAGAAGTTACTGTAATAACATTATAGCATTATGTCCATCTAGAGAATCTACACTTTCCAATGGTAAAATAATAATTAATTATACAAATCGGTTAATTTAGCTTCCGATATTACTTCATACAAACACAGAAACATTCTCTGTAGGCTATGTTTAATAGTTTTCGATTGTTGTTGTCCAAGGCCCCTTATAGACGAAGTCATTTGTTTTTATTTAATTGCAGCGCCTTATATGGCGTTATTTTAATTTTAAAACTCATTTATCTCATTAAATATCAGTCCTATCAAACTTTTGCAAAGAATAAAACTTATCGGAAATCATTTTTTTTAATTTTGTTATGTAACATTTGTCACAAAAATCAATAATAAGGGAGATATTTCGATTTATTTAATTCAAGCCCCCTTATAACCCCCCTTTTAAATAATATATTTTGAATGTCATATAGCCTAAAATCTAAGTTACAACGAACTTAATTTATATTCCAATTTTCATATAAATCGGTTCAGCCATTATCGCGTGAAAAGGTAACAAACATCCAGACAGACAGACAGACAGACATACAAACAAAATTTTCAAAAAAGCGATTTTCGGTTTCAGGATGGTTAATTATACATGTTAACACCAATTATTTTTGGAAAATCAAAAATTACCAGAAAAATTTTGGTTACAGATTTATTATTAGTATAGATACCGTAACCTTACAGGTGGCAGGAATACAAACTAATGATTTTAATAATGGTGTTAGTAGGTAAAACAACAGCGCCATTTCCGAATGGTTAAAATGTATGAGAAGGGATAAAGCTGTAAGCACGCGAAGTATTAGGACTCGAGAAAGATACGAAGTAACGCTGTGTGTGCAGGACAGGAATAATTCAATAATTTCATGGATATACAACGCTTAGAAATGCCGTTGATATGTTCAACGTGCGTGACCATGTCACTAGGCTTCGCAAGCTATCTCTTCGGTAAAGATTAACTCGTTACATATTCAACGTCAACGGACATTGTCAGTATTACGATATTCTGCCGTGACATTTAGTGCTAGCCAACTGCGAAATCCATAGCTAAAATAAAGCGGTTTGGAATAACATATAACTATGCTGTCATGTACTATAAAGTAGAGAAAACGTCCAAAATTAGACGTGATTTTCGGTGCTTGACAGTTAATGACAGTTTATTTATTTATCACTAATTACAATAGGCTACTGTATTATGCTCATTTTGGCAGCAGACATTCATTCCTATTGAAAGAACGTATTACATGTTACACTTCAAGATAGCGTCTTTTGACTCGGTAAATATTAATCAATTAATAACTAGCCACCCTACTCAATTATCTCCTGGCTTAGTTGTCTCATAAGTGGTGCCTTCTTGTGAGGTTCAGACCTGTCTTCGGATAGTTGATTAAACATAAACAATTACTAAATTCAGATCGTTATACCTACCAGAAATTCGATTCACAGGTTTCATTCTTACCCCTATGGCCGGCAAACAGTGTGTTTCATTAGGTGATTGGTTTTCTTCTTTGAGGTCAGTACAGTGTTTGGTACCATAAGATCAAATGAATAATGTTATTGCTGAACCAAACGAAGACTTTGACTGGGTATCAGCATGGGGAAAACAAGGTGATCTAATCATAAACCTAGAAAAATCACAGCCAATCGCATTCATAACTCATTTTGGAACTGACATCTTCATCGCTACAAGTTTGGTATCCGTAGACTTGATTTATCCTCATCAGTAGATTTTAAAAAGAGATAAGGATTTGATTAAATCATCAGTCCTCCAGTGAGGGTGACTACAAGGATCCTGAATACAAAACAGTATGTTTTTAAGTCGATTAATTAAAAAAATACTAAATTTTGGATTAGGGTTTGATGCCAAAAGTCATATTGACAAAATTATCTTTCTTGAAAGTATAATGATATTGAATGATATGTAAAGAGTCTCTTAGGATTTGTAATTCAAGTCTTTTGTATTTGAAAGATTTGGAATTTTAATTTCACTAATATTTGGTAGGTAGACTGTGGAAGAGAACCTCTCGCTCCAAATAACATACCTTTGACGACCCACTGATGTTATATTTAGAAGAGAGGAAAGATAACTTTTGTTCGTAGACTATTTTATTATTATTCTAAGCATTTTGCTTTGTTCATTTTAATAACGTCTCGAAACCTATCAGTTTTATCTGTAACTGATATTTGGCCTACAGTCGAATCTTTTTAATTCGAACTCTAAAGGGAATTTGAAAAATTTGGACACACCTTAAATTCTAATTAATCAGAAAATTATGATTATTTTTAATTCATATTAATAAAATAATTACACACGAATGTGCAGTATAGTTCACCTTAACTACTGATATGTTTATCCACATCTACACAAGAATTAGACTACCAAAAGAAAAGAACACGACTTTCTTTGCTGGCGTTAAAGTTATGCAACTTACGCTCCATGCTCCGACATTGTGAATACACAAGAACCAGTAACACGAAAATACCGGTATACAATAATAACGATTTTCATAACTTTGATCTCTTCCAAGTTATTGACTGGCGGTAAACGGGAAGAGACACATATACCTGTAAACTATAACGTTGGACATCCCGCCCGTTGCTCTTTAGTGCGGTCAGTCACTCGCTAAGGTAGGAAATCTGTTAGCAGTACAGCCAGTGCCACCGTTTCTCGAGTATGAAATAAGTAATGGGAACGTTGAGAGCGAGTATCTTATCTTTACCACGAAATGTGGGCCAGAAAGCTGACAACTGTGCTTGACAGATTGCTGACGTCACATCTGTTTAGGAGGTGGTACCACTCTTAGCCAAAGTGGCAACAGATGCCACTGACTGGACAGTGTACTTAAGGACACACACCCAGAAACGTGAAGTGCGAGTGTCTTACCTTTGACGCAGTGGGCAGATTGCTGACGTGACGTGTTAGGTGGTACCGTTCTCAGCTGCATTGGCAACAAGTGCTCACTGACTGACTTTTTACTCAAGGACACGTGCCAAAAACGCTGGCTCTGGCTATAGTAACGACCTTTTTCTGTTGTATCACCTGTCGATATTATGAAGTTTAAGACTAGAATTTGAATTCTTTAAATCGCTAGTAACTGAGGTTTCCATGAAACTCTTTTTCGAACTCTCTCGAGAATTCCAGGTTGAACACCATCTTTTGAAATCAGGAAGTCCAGGCTTCGAATTATAGAACTACAATTATAAGCGTCGAAAATTAGAATTCAGTGTGTATTTCGAACATTGATTTAGGCTACTAAACAGGAATTTCAAGGAAAATAAACATATATTAAAATTCTCCACGTCGAATTAACCAATTTCTGCTATATTTTAAAATATTCTATCATTTTCACACTTCTTTTTTAGTACAAAAGTATATGCCCACTAATTTCTTTTTTCTGAAAATTTCATTTCAACTGCTTTCAGTCTGTTCTTTTCCTGTTCGAGAGAGCAGACTTACAATGGAAAGTGCACTGTAGACACTTACTCCACAATGAATTTGCACTAAATATTTATTTGGTACTCAATAACCCTATAATTTCTGAGGACTTCGTAATTTTTATAAACATACTTTGTTATTTACCTACGTATGATTATCAACATTTAGGCAAATTAAATTGATACTAATTCAAAAATTTGTAATTTACTGTAATTCTTTTCGTGCTCTATTCAGTACTAAGAAAGTCATTGTGTTTTGGATTATTCTGGTGATATTTCCAGTCGAAAATTTGTTGCTTAATGTTGCAGTGTGAATATTGCCCCCTGAAAACGATCTCTTATGTTGTTTTTAATCGGTTATTCAAGACGCTGTACTATGTGCGCTGTTAAATGGAGTCGATGGAATTGATAATAAAGGGATGTAATTTTGACATGAGTCCATGGATTTGCTATATATATTAGCTGAAATTCATTTTAAGGTTGAGATTGATCTGAGAATAAACTCAACCAGGTAATTATTCCAACTAACATTTATACTCATGCCCTGCAAGACGAGTCTCGCTTACTAACCTTTATACCTCACCAAGGGATCTGTTGTGCATGCTCTGGCAGAGGACCGGGCGATTGTATAGCCTATAGTTGGTTATTGACTCAATAATTTATTTTATCAAAATGACATACGTGAGATAACGTAGCCTACATAATCTACCATTTATTTCTGGAAAAGGACGTCCTTTATGCGACTACCACTGAGATGGAAATGTGCTTCGTCAGACGTGCATGAAGTGTCAATAAAGTCATCTTCATCCAGGCGATTTAAAATCTCACAAAATGTCCTCCGGTTGAGTATATCGCAATGTTTTAATTAAGTACTATCTGAATTTTGTGTGAATGAAAATATAAGTCTCTTGAACAAATGGGGCAGGATCATAGAGTCGTAAATGAAATTGACGAAATTCATGTCTAGTAGACTCAAAAACTGTCGTTGTTCGTGTAAAAGTTTTTAATTGCAAAAGCGTATCTTGCACCATTCTACCTTCCCATGATGACTAAACGACATCGTATTGACAACAGAATGTGAGCGCAGTTCATCGTCCCTCAACTGTGCTGTGAGAGATACGCGCTCTTTAACATCGCCCGTTCTTCTGCCGGATCCTATATTAGGCTATTGAAATGTTATATTTGTTTACGCTTACGTTATAGGTAAGGACAGGGGCATATACATTTATATACATGCATATCTAGTTACATACATAGATATATGCATACTTCAGAGCAGCTATGGGGACTATCAGCAAAGTAGGGAGGGAACGTTCCTACCCACCCCACATTCGTTTGATTGACAGGCGAGGGGTAAAGCAGTTGTTTTGCTAAGTCAAGTGCAGTGGTGGATTCGACACACATTGCGCATCAGTAATATCTCCGCTCTTATTTCTTGTTTCAAAATCTTTACAGTATTTTGTTCATAGGAAGTACACGTATCATACAATAATTATGACGGCCACCTACTGTCATTAGGAAAATTATATATTTTTCAATTGTATAACTATTCCTTTATCATATGCACAAAAATTCTTGAACTGCCTTGTGATCGACATAATAAAGTATTTCTTTTTTAAAACAATAAAGAAAAAAGCAAAGCTCCATTGTCATTTAACTGCACAATATATTAAAAGATACAATGCTCAACATAATAAATTGTTTCTTTTTAAAACCAATAAAGTAACTAAGCTCCATTGTCATTTAACTTGAAAACATATTAAACACAATATAATGATCAACAAAATCTATTGTTTCTTTTTATAAATACTAAAGAAAGTAAAACTAAGCTCCACTGTTATTTAACTTTAAAACTTGTTGTTGATTGCCCTCGAAATATCTTGTTATTAACTAAAAAGGATATAATTGGCTCTAAAATAGAATAACTCAACAGTGATACTGAAACTAAATGCATGTCTGTGATCCTAGACCTGGAGATACTTTTGGTCATATTCATTTTGAAAAGAAAAACAGCTCACAAGAGTATGTTGAGCTAAACATAGATACCATACGCATTGCAAATGTGCGCAGATTAGGGAATTGCTCATCTGGTAGGTATTTAAAGAGATCTAATCCATTTTTTCCTAAACACTTTAGTGGCGTGTTCTTTTACATCTCTATAGTGGCTCTGATGCTTGGGTAACATCAAATACAAATGGATTATTGAACAAACACATCTCCATGTCCATTGCAGTTACTTCTGAAAATCTTTCTTGGAAAGAGAACGCATCAAGTAGGCCTAATATGCACTCAAAGTTTTAAATAAGTTCAGTTCCAGATACTTAATAAAATAATAAGTATCTAAATCCTGAAAATACCATAAACATATCTTGTTTTGTATCTTTTCACAAATATTACGAAAATAGCTTTTAAAATTGTAAATAAATACTTGTAAGATCACCGAAGTCCGCTTTATGCTTCCGCTCAAATTGCGTTTAATATTGAAGCATTTTATATGCGCAATTTTAAACCTAAATATTAAGCAATAGATCTACTTCTTTTTGTAAGTAACCAAAAATTCTTCTGCCACTCTTCCTGAAACTGACGTCCCGAGATCGAAGCCATACCCGTCACTGAATGAAGCGTGTCTAGAGAAGCACCAGGCGGAGGAGAGGGTCGGTGGAGTGAGGTAAGGCGTAGAGTGCAGTGGCCCTTCGGAGCCATTTTTCCCCGGGCATGGGTTGAAATTCACTTATATTTTTCGGGTTCGGGCCGGACTCGGGCTTTAAAGAAACACAAATCTCCCCCCCCCCCCGCGAATTATGTATATTGATTGAAAAATAATACAAACATTTTAATGCATGTAAGATTAGGTGTCTACTTGGTAACCATCCAGAACAGTAGACTACCGGTACCGGTATCGTAAGTTATTGTCTAGTTCGACTTCGTATTTCGGAACGGGATTTGTGTCATCTCTACTCTGTCTTAAACACAGAGCACTATTTATTTGTTTTACCTGGGAGACTGGGAGATTACTCTTTCTCATGCTCCTACTGGACTGATATCTCTCGCAGCTTCTCCTGGCCCCTGTGGCCTCTGGCCTCTGCTTTATCTGCTAGTCTTCGGGTTTCGGGTCGGGCTCGGCTTGATAATTATTGTAAACTAATCTGACATTTGCCTACTTCCGTGATACCCCTAATCCCGTGATACTTTTTTAAAATAGGTCAGTCAAAGCTTCGCCATTCGACCATAGCGCCAGACATCTTTCTTGAAAGAGTAAATCTTTCGCCTAGTATTGAGACATCGGTGAACTTCCTAGCAAGATACCCAATCCCGTGACATTCAGTAAAGAAAACGTATTACGGAATTAGGAGTATCACGGAATTAGGCAACTTTACCATACATACATACATACATACATACACACACACGTATGTACATACATACATACATTATTCATTCATTCATTTTCGCTGACAGATTTATGGTCATAAGGCCTTCTCTTCCACTCATCAGCTTTAGTCAATACAATAGTGACAGAATATATCTTTAAATTATAAATATGGACAGTACACTAAACAGTTTACAGCAGTAATCTTGAGTTTAATTTTAACGGCTAGTAATATACAATTATTTGATTTGAGGTGGTCCATAAGAAAAAACATTTAGGCTACGTACATATGTGCGTAACTGTGATAAAGTAAAAGTGTATATACTTCATTTTGTAAAAGAAATCATTTGAACCACTATTCGTGGAGAATACTAGTTTTCTGTTTTTAAATTGAGTAAACAAGGTTAAGCTTACATTGAATTTTTTTTTATTTTTGTATGACGTAATACGGAAGTTTTTACATATCTAACAAGTGGTTAGCTACTTACATTATGAACTGTCTATTGTTAGATGCTTAATAAATAAATTATATTTCCGTATGAAGTCTGTCATTTTTACGTCGCGTTAAGCCACTCTTGAACTGATAATCTACGTTTCTAAACAAACTTTTCCGTTGCTTTCGAACTATTTTCACATAAATATTCATTAGTGCCTTTCATTTAACATATTCCTCTGCAAAAAGGGTCGGTTTTTGCAGGCGCAGGGAGCTAGTCACGTATACAGGAGTTTCGGGGTTCAGCCCCTACCTTAATTAACCAAACATGTTTTTCGTTATTTATCGTAATCTGGAAAGTATTTTTAAAAGCGGTATATTAATAAATAGGGTAATAGACTTAATATAGTTTAACAAAACTTGGTAAATCTCTTTATACATTATCTATGCCATGTAATTGTGATTACTTCTGCGTACGTCAGTATTTCATTGGCTGTATAAATTTACATAATAGTTCTGTTGTCGGTGTCATTATAATCGTTACTATCATCACCTTCATACCACAGTCATCGTCTTCAATTTTATATTATGTGCATCATCTTCATAACATCGGCACTGTAGACACATCGTCTTCGTCTTCATATCACCATTGCCATCTTCATATTGCCATTGTCATCGCTTCCATGTCTTCATCATCGTCTCAATAGCACTATCGCGGATTTCATATTAACATTATTATCATCATATTATCATCGTTATCATCTCATTCATATCATCACCACCTTCATATCGTCATCGTCGACGTCTGCATATTTTCATTATCGTCTCCTTCATATCGTCATCATCATCTTCATATCGTCATCGTCGATGCCTCCATGTCTTCATTATCGTCTCCTTCATATCGTCATCATCACTTTCATATCTTCATATCGTCATCGTCGACGCCTCCATATTTTCATTATCGTCTCCTTCATATCGTCATCATCGCCTTTATATCTTCATATCGGCATCGTCGACGCCTGTATATTTTCATTATCGTCTCCTTCATATCGCCATCATCATCTTCATATCGTCATCGTCGACGCCTCCATATTTTCATTATCGTCTCCTTCATATCGTCATCATCGCCTTCATATCTTCATCATTTTCATATCGTCATCGTCGACGCCTCCATATTTTCATTATCGTCTCCTTCATATCGTCATCATCGCCTTCATATCTTCATCATTTTCATATCGTCATCGTCGACGCCTCCATATTTTCATTATCGTATCCTTCCTATCGTCATCATCACCTTTATATCTTCATATCGTCATCGTCGACGCCTCCATATTTTCATTATCGTCTCCTTCATATCGTCATCATCACCTTTATATCTTCATATCGTCATCGTCGACGCCTCCATATTTTCATTATCGTATCCTTCCTATCGTCATCATCACCTTCATATCTTCATATCGTCATCGTCGACGCCTGCATATTTTCATTATCGTCTCCTTCATATCGTCATCATCTTCATATCTTCATATCGTCATCGTCGACGCCTCCATATTTTCATTATCGTATCCTTCCTATCGTCATCATCACCTTCATATCTTTATATCGTCATCGTCGACGCCTGCATATTTTCATTATCGTCTCCTTCATATCGTCATCATCACCTTTATATCTTCATATCGTCATCGTCGACGCCTGCATATTTTCATTATCGTCTCCTTCATATCGTCATCATCACCTTTATATCTTCATATCGTCATCGTCGACGCCTGCATATTTTCATTATCGTCTCCTTCATATCGTCATCATCACCTTTATATCTTCATATCGTCATCGTCGAGGCCTCCATATTTTCATTATCGTATCCTTCCTATCGTCATCATCACCTTCATATCTTCATATCGTCATCGTCGACGCCTGCATATTTTCATTATCGTCTCCTTCATATCGTCATCATCACCTTTATATCTTCATATCGTCATCGTCGACGCCTGCATATTTTCATTATCGTCTCCTTCATATCGTCATCATCACCTTTATATCTTCATATCGTCATCGTCGACGCCTCCATATTTTCATTATCGTCTCCTTCATATCGTCATCATCACCTTTATATCTTCATATCGTCATCGTCGAGGCCTCCATATTTTCATTATCGTATCCTTCCTATCGTCATCATCACCTTCATATCTTCATATCGTCATCGTCGACGCCTGCATATTTTCATTATCGTCTCCTTCATATCGTCATCATCACCTTTATATCTTCATATCGTCATCGTCGACGCCTGCATATTTTCATTATCGTCTCCTTCATATCGTCATCATCACCTTTATATCTTCATATCGTCATCGTCGACGCCTCCATATTTTCATTATCGTATCCTTCCTATCGTCATCATCACCTTCATATCTTCATATCGTCATCGTCGACGCCTCCATATTTTCATTATCGTCTCCTTCATATCGTCATCATCACCTTTATATCTTCATATCGTCATCGTCGACGCCTCCATATTTTCATTATCGTCTCCTTCATATCGTCATCATCACCTTCATATCTTCATATCGTCATCGTCGAGGCCTCCATATTTTCATTATCGTATCCTTCCTATCGTCATCATCACCTTCATATCTTCATATCGTCATCGTCGACGCCTGCATATTTTCATTATCGTCTCCTTCATATCGTCATCATCACCTTTATATCTTCATATCGTCATCGTCGACGCCTGCATATTTTCATTATCGTCTCCTTCATATCGTCATCATCACCTTTATATCTTCATATCGTCATCGTCGACGCCTCCATATTTTCATTATCGTATCCTTCCTATCGTCATCATCACCTTCATATCTTCATATCGTCATCGTCGACGCCTCCATATTTTCATTATCGTCTCCTTCATATCGTCATCATCACCTTTATATCTTCATATCGTCATCGTCGACGCCTCCATATTTTCATTATCGTCTCCTTCATATCGTCATCATCACCTTTATATCTTCATATCGTCATCGTCGACGCCTCCATATTTTCATTATCGTCTCCTTCATATCGTCATCATCACCTTTATATCTTCATATCGTCATCGTCGACGCCTCCATATTTTCATTATCGTATCCTTCCTATCGTCATCATCACCTTCATATCTTCATATCGTCATCGTCGACGCCTCCATATTTTCATTATCGTCTCCTTCATATCGTCATCATCATCTTCATATCTTCATATCGTCATCGTCGACGCCTCCATATTTTCATTATCGTCTCCTTCATATCGTCATCATCACCTTTATATCTTCATATCGTCATCGTCGACGCCTGCATATTTTCATTATCGTATCCTTCCTATCGTCATCATCACCTTCATATCTTCATATCGTCATCGTCGACGCCTCCATATTTTCATTATCGTCTCCTTCATATCGTCATCATCACCTTTATATCTTCATATCGTCATCGTCGACGCCTCCATATTTTCATTATCGTATCCTTCCTATCGTCATCATCACCTTCATATCTTCATATCGTCATCGTCGACGCCTCCATATTTTCATTATCGTCTCCTTCATATCGTCATCATCATCTTCATATCTTCATATCGTCATCGTCGACGCCTCCATATTTTCATTATCGTCTCCTTCATATCGTCATCATCACCTTTATATCTTCATATCGTCATCGTCGACGCCTGCATATTTTCATTATCGTATCCTTCCTATCGTCATCATCACCTTCATATCTTCATATCGTCATCGTCGACGCCTCCATATTTTCATTATCGTCTCCTTCATATCGTCATCATCACCTTTATATCTTCATATCGTCATCGTCGAGGCCTCCATATTTTCATTATCGTATCCTTCCTATCGTCATCATCACCTTCATATCTTCATATCGTCATCGTCGACGCCTGCATATTTTCATTATCGTCTCCTTCATATCGTCATCATCACCTTTATATCTTCATATCGTCATCGTCGACGCCTGCATATTTTCATTATCGTCTCCTTCATATCGTCATCATCACCTTTATATCTTCATATCGTCATCGTCGACGCCTCCATATTTTCATTATCGTATCCTTCCTATCGTCATCATCACCTTCATATCTTCATATCGTCATCGTCGACGCCTCCATATTTTCATTATCGTCTCCTTCATATCGTCATCATCACCTTTATATCTTCATATCGTCATCGTCGACGCCTCCATATTTTCATTATCGTCTCCTTCATATCGTCATCATCACCTTTATATCTTCATATCGTCATCGTCGACGCCTCCATATTTTCATTATCGTCTCCTTCATATCGTCATCATCACCTTTATATCTTCATATCGTCATCGTCGACGCCTCCATATTTTCATTATCGTATCCTTCCTATCGTCATCATCACCTTCATATCTTCATATCGTCATCGTCGACGCCTCCATATTTTCATTATCGTCTCCTTCATATCGTCATCATCATCTTCATATCTTCATATCGTCATCGTCGACGCCTCCATATTTTCATTATCGTCTCCTTCATATCGTCATCATCACCTTTATATCTTCATATCGTCATCGTCGACGCCTGCATATTTTCATTATCGTATCCTTCCTATCGTCATCATCACCTTCATATCTTCATATCGTCATCGTCGACGCCTCCATATTTTCATTATCGTCTCCTTCATATCGTCATCATCACCTTTATATCTTCATATCGTCATCGTCGACGCCTCCATATTTTCATTATCGTATCCTTCCTATCGTCATCATCACCTTCATATCTTCATATCGTCATCGTCGACGCCTCCATATTTTCATTATCGTCTCCTTCATATCGTCATCATCATCTTCATATCTTCATATCGTCATCGTCGACGCCTCCATATTTTCATTATCGTCTCCTTCATATCGTCATCATCACCTTTATATCTTCATATCGTCATCGTCGACGCCTGCATATTTTCATTATCGTATCCTTCCTATCGTCATCATCACCTTCATATCTTCATATCGTCATCGTCGACGCCTCCATATTTTCATTATCGTCTCCTTCATATCGTCATCATCACCTTTATATCTTCATATCGTCATCGTCGACGCCTCCATATTTTCATTATCGTCTCCTTCATATCGTCATCATCACCTTTATATCTTCATATCGTCATCGTCGACGCCTCCATATTTTCATTATCGTCTCCTTCATATCGTCATCATCACCTTTATATCTTCATATCGTCATCGTCGACGCCTCCATATTTTCATTATCGTATCCTTCCTATCGTCATCATCACCTTCATATCTTCATATCGTCATCGTCGACGCCTCCATATTTTCATTATCGTCTCCTTCATATCGTCATCATCATCTTCATATCTTCATATCGTCATCGTCGACGCCTCCATATTTTCATTATCGTCTCCTTCATATCGTCATCATCACCTTTATATCTTCATATCGTCATCGTCGACGCCTGCATATTTTCATTATCGTATCCTTCCTATCGTCATCATCACCTTCATATCTTCATATCGTCATCGTCGACGCCTCCATATTTTCATTATCGTCTCCTTCATATCGTCATCATCACCTTTATATCTTCATATCGTCATCGTCGACGCCTCCATATTTTCATTATCGTATCCTTCCTATCGTCATCATCACCTTCATATCTTCATATCGTCATCGTCGACGCCTCCATATTTTCATTATCGTCTCCTTCATATCGTCATCATCATCTTCATATCTTCATATCGTCATCGTCGACGCCTCCATATTTTCATTATCGTCTCCTTCATATCGTCATCATCACCTTTATATCTTCATATCGTCATCGTCGACGCCTGCATATTTTCATTATCGTATCCTTCCTATCGTCATCATCACCTTCATATCTTCATATCGTCATCGTCGACGCCTCCATATTTTCATTATCGTCTCCTTCATATCGTCATCATCACCTTTATATCTTCATATCGTCATCGTCGACGCCTCCATATTTTCATTATCGTCTCCTTCATATCGTCATCATCATCTTCATATCTTCATCATCTTCATATTGTCATCGTCGACGCCTCCATATTTTCGTTATCGTCTCTTTCATATCATAATGATACTATTCTCATGTCATTTACTTACAACAGATTAATATGAAACTTGTATGATCGAATGCCAAATTAATAAAATGTTACAAACATTTCAACATCTGATGTCAGTTGCTTAGCAATGGCAATGGGTTACGTCACACTATTCTGACGTCACTTACTTAGCAGCGGATCAGTTTCCTGTATTGTTATGGTATTAGTTACAGGCATAGACTTAGGCCTACTTACTGCATGAATTAAATTTTATTTCTCTTATCATAGACCCATACTAACGGCTCTCCAACCAACTGATTCAAATGAAACACAGTCATTCCATTATAAATACTTGTACAGATACATTGTACATATTCAATAAAGAAGAAGCAATCATTAGTGACAGAACTCATAAATAGGATTGCGTTTATTTCACTTTCCATCTTGTTCGCAATTCCTGTAAAAACCAATTCGTTAAAAATTTAAATATCACAATAACGTCCAACCGAGAACATAACGTTTCAGTTATTTACAGGAATATTATGAATCCCCTGTCACTTTTTAAAATAATACAACCTTTAAGCCCCTGCATGATTAGACTGCCCACTGCATTGCATTACAGGAAGAATTCTTTTTATTCACATGCTGTGTTCATATTGTTAGTTAAATTGTAAGAAAAAAATGAAATTTTTATTTTGATTGTTTCTCCAATACCAAAGAATATTCCTGTTGATTCATAATATCCGTAACATTAGTGTTGTTATCTTTGGACATTATTTATGTAATGAAAAGGGAAGGTTAATACAAATTTTGGTATAAAAATAAATACACAATTATATACAGAGTGATTCAAAATATTATGTCAATACGTAAATTAGGCCTACATTAGAGAATAAGAGAAGGAGTAATGTACTGAACGTCTAGAAATATAAACACACATTGTTCCTATTACACAACGTTTTCATGCTGTGAACATTTGTGTTATTGCTTATAAAATTTAGGATATAACCTTCAACTGCAGTAAAATAATATTCAGTTAGTCAGATCTATTAATCATAATAAAAAAATATAACTCCCGACACACTATTAATTTTGTAATTATTCATTTCAAGCTAATCTCAGTGTGACATTAACGAAGCCTCCACTTCTTTACACCACAGAATAGGTGTAAAGTACATGCGAAATGTAGGTTATCTTGTCGCAAATATAATCAGTCATCTCATCTCTTAGAGTATTGACATAAAATTTTGAATCACCCTGAATATACAAGTACTTAACCCAGAACAAGAAGAAAATTATAGAATCATGGTATGCTCCTGTTTTATTAGTTTATTTTTCTGTTTCATAAGATAGCAGGTACCGTCAAATTTGAGGTACGGCTATCCCTATCTCCTACCTATTTCTTCTCTACCACCCCTTTAATGTTAAGCATGTAGTCATAAAGACAATATTTTTATAGCTGATTGGTTAGTATCGTACTCCAATGACAGATTATTAATCGTTCATAATTTCATGTGGATACACAGCTCCAAAGTTTCGATGTGATTGCGTCTGCAACATTGCACAAAATTCCAAAAACTTTGCATTACGTTGCGTTTTCAATTTTTTAGACGACCGTAGTCTTTTGTATATCGATTGTGTTTACATAATTATCTTACAAGTTGACAATAACACACGTTGCCTGGTTGCAATACAAACAAAAGAAAAATAATGCTGTTAGCCTATATCTTACCGCACGAAGTGTGGGAAGTAAAATGAACAAAAACCTTAGGCCTACTTACTTACAAATGATTTTTAAGGAACCCGGCGGTTCATTGCCGCCCTCACATAAGCCCGCCATCGGTCCATATCCCGTGCAAGATTAATCCAGTCTCTATCATCATAACCCCTCAAATCCATTTTAATATTGTCCTCCCATCTACGTCTCGGCCTCCCCAAAGATCTTTTTCCCTCCGACCTCCCAACTAACACCACAGTCTAGTATATACAGTCGCGAAGCTCAGTACGTAGTAAATATGCAAACATTATATAGTTGCTCACCACTAGGATCGCTAATATCGCCTCATTACAGGCAATGCAAAATAGTACCGTCACAGTCTATTGTTTCTAGCACACTCAAAACTCAAGCTTCGTGACTGTATATACACTCAGGGACAAAAAAAAACCGGACACTTTAATATTTGCTGGTATTTTGCAAAACATTATCTTCTCATACAATATTATGGCAGCCATCTGTTGTTATGGAGACGTGCATACTGTACATTGTTGATTATTTTTTGTTTTATAATCAAGCCATTACAACCAAATATTCCAATTTTGCTTTCGGAGTCTCAGCTATAACAATTTTGTCTCAACCATTTTGTGCTTCATTATCGTTATCATTCGTTATTTCTTTAGTTTTACATTTTCTCAGTTTAAGTGGGGTTGTAACATTTGTCTTAAAACAAGATGCGACCTGAAGATGTGGCTCGAGCTGTAGCCCTTTACGATGATGGACGCAGTGTACGTTACATTGCAAATGTTATGAATATGGCTAGAGGCACAACCCTTGATGCCATAAAACGGTATAGAGAGACCCTAGAATATGCCAGAAGACCAGGTTCGGGTCGTCCAAGAGCTACAAATTCAAATGAAGACAGGTATATGGTGTTGAGAGTTCTTAGGGAGCGCAACCTGCCAGCTACTAGTGTAGCCCAGCAATTTGTTAACATGCATGGACGCCCAATTTCGGCCAAAACAGTTAGAAGGAGGTTGAAACCAAGTGGACTGATATCAAGTAGACCTGCAACTGGTCCCAGACTTCTCAGGATGCATCGAGTTGAACGACTGCGTTTTGCAAATGATCACAGGGATTGGAGAAATGGACAGTGGAGCTGTGTTCTGTTCACCGATGAGTCCCGTTTCAATCTATGCTCACCTGATGGACGTGAAAGAGTTTGGAGAAGGAGGGGAGAACGATTTTCACAGTGTTGAATTTCCGAAAATGTGCCGTATGGAGGTGGTGGAGTGATGGTTCGGGCAGGAGTGTGTACGGATGCTCGTACAGAGTTGGTTTTTGTTGAAAATGGAAGACTAACAGCTGATAGGTATATAAATGAATGTTTGTCTGATCATGTTGTGCCATTTGGCCAATTTGTAGGCGATAATTTCGTTTTAATGCATGATAATGCACGGCCGCATATTGCCCATGCGGTCGGAGATTATCTCAAGAAGTGGGAATCCATGTTCTTCCATGGCCAACAAGGAGTCCAGTCATGAACCCAATTGAACACGTGTGGGTTATGCTGGGACGGCGTGTTAAGAATAGACGACCGAGACCAGAATCGTTACAAGGGTTGAGGCGAGCACTTGGCGAAGAATGGGAACTTATTCCTCAAGAAGACATTGCTAACCAAATTGAGAGCATGCCAAGACGTATGGATGTAGTTATTTAAGCCAGATGGGGTAATACCCGTTACTAAAAAGAGTTTTTAATGTTTAAGGCACCATAAAATGAAAAAAACAGTTAGACCAAACGATGCCATAGTTATATGCCCTTTGTAATTTTTTTGTAAATTTTCTCATCAGAGATTTTTTTTTTTCAAATGTTGTCGTATAAGGTGCTAAATGAAAGATTATTTTGTTTAAATGGGTTTTGTTTCATTTTGAAATAATTGGCAACAAAATACAAGCAAATATAGAAGTGTCCGGTTTTTTTTTTGTCCCTGAGTGTAGTAGACTGTGCTAACACTCTATATGCATTTCTGGATTCGCCCATACGTGCTACATGCCCTACCCATCTCAAACGTCAGGATTTAATGTTCCTAATTACTCATGTATGATTTACATTTACAATATCTGACGTGTGATCACGTTTCACTGTTTATTTACGAAATCGGGATTTTTACTCACTTGTGTCACGTAAATTGCGTTTTTCTAAACAATTCCCAGAAGTTAAGCTATTTTCTGAAATTAGTATCCCTATATACTAAGAATTTTCATACCTCATTCTTGATTTTTCAGGAATCATTGACGTCCAGCAGATTTTCCATGTTTCTTCAATCTCTTTGATCTTCAGTTTCTAAATTTTCAATTTTTAATTCATCTATTTGTTTTCTTCCAATTCTAATTCTTTGAGCACGATATCATACATGATTGATTGATTAATTGATTGATTGATTGATTGATTATAATGCAGACTCACAAAAACAAAAGCTTGATCTACATCCACACAAAGAATCGTAGGTCTATAGACTGTAATGTCATAGTAACAAAATCCAAATCTCCCTTAGGCTATACATTTATTGCTTAAGAAATAAATTTTAAGATTTTACATTTCCGTTTGTTATATAAAGTTAAAAACATATTATTAATTACCGTAATTAATTTATTTTAAATTAATTAAATTATGATCGTTCAAAAATATTATGTCATACATGTGGTAAGTAGGCCTACATTACAGAATCTCGGAAATAGAAAAAACTCGACTTCATCTAGTTTTTTTTTTTCAAACTTTTCCTGGAATCTGTAATAACCCACTTACCGCATTTGTGTTATTTACATGATTCATTGTTCTCAGTTGTTTGTTTCCTACTCAAATTTCTGACATCTGAACCTATTTGGTGATTTTACACATGACAAATGGTCAAGGAGTTTATACTTAATCAATCGCTCTGCCTTATTCTCCTCGAATTGGTTTATCTGTGGACATAATATCCTCAGTAACAATCACATCATGATTCTATTCTGACGTTAGGTTAATTAACGTTCTCCAAATGTTTACATTTATAACTCTTAAAATTGGATGGCCCGACTGTTCGATTTAGACTATTAGCGTCGACTCTAACGAAAGTGGACTAACCTGAGAGTTTAAACCACGTCCTCTAATCAGTATTGCTTAACTTTTAAAAGCTTTATATCACCCTTGTCCGCAATGATCCATCTGTACGCGCGAAATCGCTTGTTACCACCCCTTCCACACACACAGACACACACACAAATTTAAACATCGATTCGTTTTTGTTTGGCGCAATCAGTGTTGCGGTTTGTTGATGAACGAGCGCCAGCTTTATGTTAGTTATTATCAGGGGGCTTGATGCTCCTCTGTGCGACACGTGTGCTACAACGCACGGCCAACTTCAACATTGCGATTGTCGAAAATCCCTCTAGTTAGAGGTTTGCTAATTGGACAGACAAATTGCACGTGTAATGAAACTTTGACTGCGTGAAAGAAATATTTGTCAGCAGCACAAGTGTTGTATAACATAGGTAAATAGACTGGGGCCTGTGAATTGGATTCCAAAATGCAGTAGATTAAAGTGCGTCGCCATCCTAGAGCAAATTGGAAAGGAAAGCACTTTAATTACGATGGTCGGTAAAACGCGGCGTGAAATAAAACAGACGCGCGCTCGAATGTAGTTCGAGGGCCACATTACGCCAAATCATTCCATACTGCCGAGCAAACAAGCGTCTGTGAATCACTTGACTTATTCAATTACGACGTTGCCCAATTTTCAGTAATTTGCAGTTCATATTTCGAAAATAAATGTTATCGTTGTCGTCGTCGTTATCGTCATCTATGACGTCATTATTTCCGTCATCGTCATCCTTACCTACTTTCAAGTTTCAAGACGTGATATTCTGAACTGTACCGCCATAATTCTGTATTATCAACTTAAGAGTGTGATCCCAAAACGCACTCGGTCCATTTGGCCATTTTTATTATTTATAGGCTACATGAGAATGAGATAGTTCAAAACCACACTTTTAACAAAAATGTTTTTTTTTTGTGCGAATTCATTTCTTATACAGATGAGGAAGCTACTATTAAAATATTATAAAAATTACTCAACAAATGACGTAAATACGCCAAAGAAATTATGATACCGCACCTAATACACTTTCCTGTAAAATTAGCCTAAAATTCCCTCTTACATTTCAATTTGTTATAGGTTTAGTTATAATGTTGTGATTGCAGTATTTCATGGTAGAATGTGATTATTAGAGGGCGGAAAAATATGCGTTACCACGTGATACAGGCTGTTTTGGTCTGAAGTATGGATGACGTCACAGATGCATGAGCAATAACATAAATGCACTATAAGTAGGAATGACGTGTGAGGAAGGAGGCCAGATCTTCACAGAATTGCTTATTGCCTATGTGTAGATGGCAGTGTTGTGTAAAAGTGATTTAAAATGCTTAAGCCGAAGGATTTGAATTAAATCGTCTAACAAATAAATATGGAAGAGAAATTTTCATTCCGTAAGGGGAAAATATTTTCTGTGCCGTGTGCGAAAGTGAAATTAAAATAAGTAGGAAATATTACATAGAGCGGCATTGTAACAGCAAGAGAACATACCGGAAAAGTACAAAGGTCTTCGATACCAACTAAAGAAACACACTCACAATCTGAATTTAATGAGGATTTATAACTCCAACAAATTCTGCAAAAAAAATACCGGTTGTACAGTTATGTGTAACATTTTGAGTGGAGGGGAAAACGACGATACTACGGCGCTTTTTTCATTTGCACCTCTGACGTCGAATTTCTCTTTCGATAATTTACGAATGTACACATATTGTGGTTCAGTGTAATGCATCCTTTAATCATCCAGGTGGTGGCAGTTAACATTGGACGTTAAATTTTTAAATCATCATAACTATATTAAAACGTCATTCCGTTATTTATAGATCGATTGAATGGAGTGATGAGGTTCTCATTACCAGACTGTACTCTCTTACCACTGTTTACGTGAGTGAATGACAACAGTATAGTCCGTTGACATTGACCTTAAGGCATAACGCACATTTTTCCGTCCTTTAGTGGCACTATTTTAACTGTAATATTATATTCTAGCATCTATTACCATGTTTTGTTGTTTTTTCTCTTATTATGTATTTTGTGTGTGTATCTATGTAAGCCACCTGTAGGCTAAATGGAAGCCTGCTTCTGTTGGTAGTGGATTTAAAATTAAATTAAAATTATTAAGAGATTTGACCAAAGAAAATAATTTGTTAAGGCTACATTTGTCATATCCTGGACAACCGTCAATCTTGGAAATGTTCCTTTGAAACCGTTTAAAATAGTATAACATTTACAAAATTTGAATTTCCTATATCTTAGACACGCCTCTGTCCTGTAATTTGGACATCTTTTGTTCACATGATGGGCAAGTTCATTTTCCCGTCTTTGATTTTAACGAGAAAAAAGTTCATATATCCTTCGTTCATTTGTTCAGAATTCATGAATAGGTTCTACCTGGAGGACTAGCTTATACCTCAGCGCAATGGATAGCTCGAGAAAGTAAACACTCACGCAAGGCCACAAGTTTTTTATCTTCCTATGTGGTTGGCCCGCGGGGGGAACGAGCAGGATTCGTTGTGTTGGATAGAATTACAAGATTCATTTAAAAGCTGCTATCGAAATAAATTGGGTTCGTTTTGTTAGATAGGGTTACAGGTTCCTTTTAAGAGTTGCTACCAAAATAAATTGTGTTCGTTGTTAATATAATTATGGAGAATTACAGGTTCCATTTAAGAGCTACTACGGAAATAAATTGGATTCATTATGAATATAATTAAATCGAAATACAGATTCCTTTTAAGATCTGTTACCAAAATAAATTGAATTCTTTGTAAATATAGTTCCATGGAATTAAAAGTTCATTTCAAGAGATGCTACCGAAATAAATATTAAGTCCCTTGTGAATATAGTGCGATGGAATTACAGGTTCATTTTAAGAGCTGTTACAGAAATGAAGTGGGTATTTGTTAATAAAATTATACTAGGCTGATTGCAATAGCAGCTAGCGAAATAAATTGTGTTCTTGTGAATGTAGTTTGAAAGAAAGAATGACAGGTTCCTTTTAAGAGCTGCTACCATAGTATATTACGATACAAGGTTGGGAAGTACTTTTTACAAAATCGAGGAAAAGTTTGAAAAACGAGCAGAGCGAGTTTTTCAATTTCCGATATTTTGTAATGCACTTCACAAAATTGTGTTGTACAGTATTTTTTGCACGATAGTGTATTTGGAAAATAATATTTTCAAAAATCTTAATATACAGTACCTCTGATTACACTATGAACAGCTGACTGATGTTAGCAGTCTGGCCAACGTAAAATCTTCACCTTCGACTTCAATGTAAAGGAGTAAAAATGATTCAGGTAGGCCTACTTGTGATATTTCGAGTTCAATTGAAATAATTTTTATTTCTTTTTGTTAGGTGAAGTTTGAATTGTTTAAATGAAGTTCAGTACGTTTCAAATGCAGTGATTTGTTTCGTATAATGTATATTAATTAACATTGTCTTTTGGGTATGAATGTTACATGCATTGAAGGTTTGTAGCAAAGTACATAGAAGGCAGTGGTTTTCATTACAACTCTAGAGCAGTTATTTGTAATATTTAAATTTACTTATCTAGGCTGGCAACTCTGAATTCAGTAAAATCAACTTTCAATGCTGTAACGACGAGCAAACACACTATCGTGCAAAAAATAAATTGTGTTTGTTCTGAATATAGTTAGATAGAATTACAGGTTCATTTAAAAAGCTGCTACTTAAATCATTTACATTCTTTTTAAATATAGTTCCATAGAATTAAAAGTTCATTTCAGGAGTTGTCCTCGAAATAAATTAAGTTCGTTGTAAATATAGTTCTATAGAATTACAGGTTCATTTCAAGAGCTGCTACCGAAATAAACTGAATTATTTGTGAATTTATTTCGATAGAATTGTACAGTAGTGGCAAAAAAACCGGACCGACCCTTGTAGCTGATTTCAAAGCCTTGTTCACTCCTGAGCACGATAGACTGGTAACTAAGACTTTCGTGGTTCGAATCCTGCCTGGGAATGAAACTTTTTTTTGTTTCAAATTTATTCCCAATACTTTTCGATAGCTGGTAAAATTCATGTTATGAGAATAATAAGTTAATTAAGTAGTAAAATATCGCTGCAATCGAAAAGTATTGGGAATAAATTTGAATATGGAACAAAAAAAAATGTTTCCTTCCAGGCAGGATTCGAACCACAAAAGTCTTAGTTACCAGTCTATCGTGCTCTGGAGTGAACAAGGCTCTGAAATCAGCTACAAGGGTCGGTCCGGTTTTTTTTTTTTCCAATACTGTACATAGGTTTGTTTCAAGAGCTGCTACCAAAATAAACTGGGTTCTTTGTGAATATTTATATTTCGGTAGAATTACAGGTTCATTTCAAGAGCGCTACTAGAATAAATGAGGTTATTTGTAAATATATTTCACTAGAAATGTAGATTCATTTCAAGAACAGCTACCGAAATAAATTGGATCCATAATGAAAATATTTCGATTAAGGAACTTACATTTTTTTTTTTTCGAGACAAACCGAAATAAGCTGGTTTGGTTGAAAATTATATTTGACGGAATTGTTGTTTCATTCCAATACCTGCTACGGAAATAGATTGGGTTATTAGTGAATATATGTCAATGGAATTAAATTTATATTTTCAGATCTGGTACAGAAATAAATTGATTCTTTTTAAATATATTTTGAAGGAATTGCAGATTAATTTCAAGAGCTAATACCAGAATAACTTCAACTCGTAGTAAATATATTTCATTGTAATTGTAACTTTATTTCAAGAGCTGCCATAGTTATAAAATTGGCTCGTGGTGAATATATTTCGTTGTGGAATTGTAGATCCATTTCGAGAGCTACCACCACTGAATTTTTACCAAAAATATATTTCCATGAAATTGTAGCTTTGTTTCGAGAGTTGCTACCGAAATAAATTTAGTTCGTGGTGAATATACTTTTAATCACTTTCCTAGATACCGCATTCAAATTCTGTTAGAAAATTTCATTGCCAATTGAGCACATTTTACCCAATAATTAGGATCGAGGGGCACATGAAATTAGTGATTGTTACCGGGTTACGCAAGTGAAACTCGCCACATCAAAAAACCTACATGCAAGAGCGGAAGTTTCCACTGCGTTGTACACAAAAACATGCTTTATATTCTCTTGGTTTGAAGATATACAACAAAATAGGGTAAACTGTATAGTGATTGACCACTTAAGCTAATGAATAATAAAACAATGAAATAGCGGAAAACAGTGGTAACTTATTGAGAGAATTTTAAAGGCATTGGGTCAAGTGAAGATTCAGAAACAAATCAAAATCAATAAACAAAAGAAAAAATAAAATTTTAATGCAAAGATAAATTAAATAAACACAACAAGTCCACTTTTACAGTTATTGACCACACGCTTATTAGTGATTGACCGTCTACTGCACAGTTATTGAATACTCATTTATTAGTGATTGAACAACACATTTTCACAATTTTCACTTTTTTCTTGTCTGTTTCGTTTCTCTTCTTCTGATCTTTCTCATTAAGAACTATTCGCCACCTTCGTAGCTCTGTCGGCAAAGGTGTTTGCCTGCCGATCCGAAGTTTCGTTCGGGCGCGGGTTCAATTCCAGCTTGGGCTGATTACCTGGTTGGGTTTTTCAGAGGTTTTGCCCAACCGTAAGGCAAATTTCAGGTAATCTATGACGAATCCTCGGCCTCATCTCGCCAAATACCATCTCGCTACCATCAATCCCATCGACGCTAAATAACCTCATAGTTGATACAGTGTCGTTAAATAACCAAGTTAAAAAAATAAGAAAAGAACTCTTCTCGCTGCCTTTTCTTTCATTTCTTATTCGCTTCCTTCCTTCTCTTGCCTCTTCTTCCATTTTTCTCTTTTGTGCCTTATCAGAAGCAAGTGTCAAGTGTGTGTCATTTCTCTGATGTTATTACAAATGGCTTCACCCAGCACTGGACGAGGACCAAAGAACACTTTTCCTTCAACGGGATATTTGCTTCTGGACGCTAAGGTTGCTTTTAGGACACCAAACTTCTTGGCAGCTTCATTTAAATCAAATCCACTGTGGACAGGTTCTGTAGCGTTTCGTAAAGCTTCCCCTGTATAATGCACTTTACCTGGCTTAGGCATTATAATATAGTATCAGTCCTGTAAAAATCCCCATCATTTAACCGATAACATATATAGAATTGAAGCAAATTGGTCATTATTCTAACAAATAATTTATGAACGACCAATCACTGTAGTTTGCGGCCATTCACTTTATAGTGATTGACCACGGGGCATTTTTATGTCATATAAAAACTTTAACAAAATAATATTCTGTGGACGGAAACCTTATACCTTTTCTCACACTGTGAGTGTAAAAACGAGCACCAGAATTTATGTATCCTTTGCAGAATAAATAAATTATTGGATGCATTATTCTTAGCAATTACTCTAGTTACTTACACTTGTTTAGGTTCAGTTGCATTTCCAATCGATTTCAGTCCTCTCAGACAACAGACACTAACTCAGTGGGATGAAAAGCGACAACTAACCACAAATAAGGGTTGCTACTAGAGGTATATGCAGCAGAAAAAGAAATCACGATCGTGGTTTATTCACAATATACTTGAAAAAAGGAAGCGGTCAATCACCGTATACTGGTCAATAACTACCTAGTTTACCCTAAGTATCGTATTTTAATTTCTTATCAAGAATTTACTGCTAATAAAATTGTCAACAGAGAAGGTACTTGTATTGTAGCTGTTATAAAATGTATTCAATATTTAGGGTTTAAAGAATTAGGGTAAATTTTATAGCAGTATTAGAAACTGTAGTTTAAAATGCTTATGCTTATAAACTATTTTATGCTCGACCATGCCGAAATGTAGTAATTATACACCTGGTAGCAGCACTTTAATGCATGTCATTAAAATACACCTATTCATTAAAGTTCAGGTTTTCGATTATTCTCGGATATGCAATCGAAAGACAACTAGCGAAACGTTACGGAGGCTGGAAATCCAGTACTGTCGCAGACGGTTATGTTCTGTTACTATAAATAATTAGCGTTAATTGTAAATAATATTCAAATAAATTCAATTTGTCTTCTCGTTTTTCGATGTCGAATTCAATTTCAAGGTTATATCAAGATTAATGTTTATCTTACTCTTTAGATTATATCAAGGTCGTCGACATTCGTTTCCCGGAAAAAATCAATACTTTCGCGTCTGCGCACATCTCACAATTTATGATGTAGGCTATTGCACTCACTCACATAACAATAACATGAATACTTATGAATAATTTCAAGTTAGAAATATGGTCGAGCATAAAAATTCGTATGAAACTTGCCTATAATGGTAATTAAGACGCTCGTTTCATAAACATCCTCACGTCTTAATTACTACCATTATAGGCTCGTTGCATAATGTACTATTGCTTATTTATTTATTTATTTATTTATTTATTTATTTATTTATTTGTTTATTTATTTATTTATTTATTTATTTGTTTGTTTATTTATTTATGTATGTATTTATTTATTTATTTACTTATTTATTTATTTATTTATTTATTTATTTATTTATTTATTTATTTATTTATTTATTTATTTATTTATTTATTTATTTATTTATTCGTTTTAGATCTCTGTTTTTTTATTTTGTTTGTTTTAATTGTTGGTTTTCATTATGTATTTACTTTTTTATTTATATTTATTATTCATTTATTAGCTATGCATTTATTTATCTATTTATTTATTCATTCATTCATTTCAAGATGTGAACATATACAGAATAAAACCCAATTACAGTGGTCACGTATGCAACAATATTGATTATTATTTCAATAAAAATTGTAAGTAGACTATGTGTAGCCTATATCTAAATTTATAAGTTACTATAGATTTATAAATATGACAATATATAGGCCTAATATTAAATAAATTCAGATAGAAATGTTGATTGTGCAGGAGTTTTATGAAAGGCCTGAAATTATTGACCTTTGAAATGGACATTAAGAACCTAACAAGTTGTTGCGTACTTAATATTATGTAAATTATTGTTGCATAGCTTTCATTTCATACAAAATCTAACAATGTTAAAGATAAAAAGATGTTCCTTCGCAAAAAACCGGTTCTTCTCTCGCTCAGTAAAATTGTATTAAATTCTCAAAAAAGAACTATCACAATATTACCAACTTTTACCCTATTGTTTTAAAGACACGTTTTGTACAGGGACATAATTTTATTTTTACTGACATTTCTAATATTAACCTGGCTATACCTTTGGATTAACGATTAAGAACCGGAAACACCGGTTGCTATCTCCCTTCCACGACTGGATTCGGTGATACTGGCGTAAAATACAAACAAATCACTTTACTAAGTATAGGAAGAAAGAAAAGTAGTTCATCCATTTACGTAAACTAGGAAATATCGCGATTTTGAGTTTGATAATTATCATTAGGTTCTTGTTTAATCGAAATACAGTACTGTATTAACAATAAGTGTTTTTACTTACTAACTGAGTTATCCATTCGGACGTATTCATTATGCAGTGTACATTATACGGCGTACAACACATTAGCGTACACAATAGAGAATTGAAAAATAATCATAATATGGATATTTAAACACATTTTTGAAAATGGTGGCCGTTCAGTCTTAATGTGAATATTATCGCACTATAGACTATTGTACGTAATTCCAATTATCAGGTTCGTACTTCGTATCAGTAATTCATGTTGAAATAATTCTGTACCTACTCTATAAAAGAGACCTTAGGTACTGTAAATTCAATCTTCATTTCTGCCCGATCCGAAAAGATAAAATTTCTCAGACTTGCTATCTACTGTCCGTCCAAGTGGTTACGTCGCAGCTTCGTAGAAAGGGAGGAAATCACGTGACAGTTAATTACTTAACGAGGCCCTTTTATTTAAGTTATTTTAAACAATTGTATGGGTATAATATTATGTAGACGTTCAATTCCTAACAGAAATTAATATTCTCAGAAAAGAGCTAAGACAGCCCAGCCACTAGCATTGACAGAGAGGCGAATAGAAGCAGGTGGGGGAAACCGGGATCCGACGTAGGCAAATGGAAAATGGTGCAATATTGAAAGCTCTTTTGTCACTGGGAAACGCGAACATATTTTTGGAACGTACTGTTTACTATGACCGTAAGGCTACTATGACTGTATATGCGGTCTTGGATCTGTGTGGAGGACGGCTGAACTTCATTAGTAGAAGGGGTGGGAGTAAAGTACATTAAAAAACTCAGGTACAATAAAAATTGAAGTAAAAATAAAATGACGTCCCTGTACTTTTCAACACAAAATAAAAATCGGAGTTTTCACCCCAAATCACTATCCAGTTCCCTATAAATATGCCAGAATAAATTAATAATAATAATAATAATAATAATAATAATAATAATAATAATAATAATATTTGTAAAGAGATGCTCAACTAAAAAATTTAAGCAACTAAAGTTACGTCATGGATGAGTAGACCTAACTACATACCTTAACACTGAAAATGATTCATAAACGAAAGTTGCATCCAACTTTGTGGATATAAAAATAAATAAATGAATATAAATATAATTGAGTTTGAGTAATGCTGGTCCCAGTCGCTGTTTATTGGGAAGTGCCAATACCTATCAGCGGGAGCAGTAGGTTTATCTGCTGTAGGTTGGATTG
The DNA here is from genome assembly GCF_040183065.1 of Periplaneta americana. Lineage (NCBI taxonomy): Eukaryota > Metazoa > Arthropoda > Insecta > Blattodea > Blattidae > Periplaneta > Periplaneta americana. The sequence goes on from NC_091119.1 coordinate 162,320,138, forward strand.
CAGGGGGGGGGGGGGAGTGCATCGAGTGTGGGGGTAGCGGCATAGGCGGTTACTGCTGATGGGATTGCAGTATGCAATAAGCATTATGAACATAAATTGTCGAGCTGCAATGGTGAGTTTGAAAAGGCGTGCATATATAGGCATCCGCCAGCTAGCAATTCACAAAATTGTTTATTTTCAACGTCCGCGCGGCCATAATTATCCATGAGCTGTTGGTGTTAACGTTTTGGCTTTTATGGGCATAACATCGCACTACAGTTTTGTTGTTGTGTTTGGTGAATTTATGAGTGTGGGAAACTGTGCGACAGAGAGGGGCAGAGAAATTGGGAAAATGAGTTTCACGCCAGCAAGAATCACATACATGGTGGGAACGTTTTACAAATTTCAGATTTCATCATGCGTGTTTACCGTTAAAAATGAAGCGCTTTGAACCATGTAATAAGTACTCGGATTCTAAAGTAATGACGAAGCGTGAGAAAAAAATATCAAAAGAGTGACGTCATTAGTATTTGATGGTTATAGCCAGCAAATTTCTGAATTATGTAACTTATTTGGAAAACAAGTTTTCGTTTAGGCCTACATAAGTGAAATTAAATTAAATTACTAAAGCATAATAATGTCAAGAGAATTATTAAAAGAACGAAACAAAAGGATATAATTCAAACGTTGGAAATGAACTTTCTGAGAGCTCTGAAAGGAAATTCTAGATTAGATACTCGTAGAGTAATTGATCAAGGCATATGAAATAAATTGGATACAAGATAGTGTCAACAATAAGATTACAGTCATATAGAAGGGAGTTGGAGGAACTTCTACAAGTTCACAGCTGTGAAGTAACAGTTAGCATGTCTGTCCTTGAAACTAGCGGGTCCGGGTTCAAATCTTGGTTGGGACAAGTTACGTAGTTGAAATTTTTCCGGGGTTTTCCCTCAACCCATTAAGAGCAAATGCTGTGTAACTTTCAGCAATGGAGCCTGGAATCATCTCGCTAGCATTATCGCCTTTATCTCACTCAGACGCTAGATAACCATAGCAGTTGATAAAACTTTGTAAAATAATCGGCTAAAAAGAAAACTTCTACAACAAATGTCTACTATCAGATTATCAAAACAGATTATGTAGAAGGGATTATTAAAAGAACGAGACATTAAGTTCATTTCATTCATATTGTTCTGCCCATTGGCAAGTCTTTCATTGCAAACCCAGCATTTTCCAATCTTATCTATTTTCTGCCTTCCAGTGCATCCTTCAGCAGGCAATTCACTGACACAGTCAATTCCTATTTTTTCGTCAGTTTCAACATTTTTCTTCCATCACTCATTCTTTCTATCACAGCTTCACGTCTTGTTCTGTCTCCGTTTCACACGCTCCATTCTTCTATTCTTCTCCATATTCACATTTCAAATGCTACTCTTCACTTCGTCGAAACGACCATGTTTCTGCCCCACACTCCACACAAAACACTTCATTAGTCTCTTCCATAGTTTTTTTCGAAAGGTCCGCAGAAGATGCTCCTCTTTCTATTAAAAGCTTTCTTTGCTATTGCTATTCTCCTTTCGACTTCCTTCCGATCGCATATAGGGGCGGAGTCTATTTGTGCCGGAGTGTATTGCGGGCAGCATCAGCTCGAGGCCGCTAAGGGGTAAGATGCTCGTGGTAGAAGGTAGAGTTGAGTTCAGATAGAAATGATCCAATCCCTGCAAGCGATTGCTAGCTTCGTTCAACCAACATCTCTCCCCAGAGCGATCATTGGCCCTAGCCCTCCCACATACCACTTGCCAGAGATCTTGTTTCCTGGGATGGACCATAGGCTTACTTGACACCACTGATATAGGAGATTGTTTCCGAATAAACGTTTACAAAAGTAATTCCTTTATCTCCTTTGTTACTTTGTTTCTTGTATTAAAACAAATAACTTATAATACTCCTTGAAATTGGTGTAAAATAAACGCTTCTATTGTATTTCTTGTTCTTTTTTTCCTCAGGTTTGGTTTCAGAACCGACGGGCGAAGTTCCGGAAGCAAGAGAGGTTAGCCCAGCAGAAGGCATCCCAGACCTCTTCGAGTGGCGGCAGTGGAGGCGCTTCTACGCCGGGAGATGGAGTCACGGGGGCAGGCCAACAGGTGGTGAAGAACGAAGCAGGGGGCGGCAAGCAATCCGGGGGAGGTTCGTCGGTGACGGGAAACCCCGGAGGAAGTTCCGGTAGCAACAAGGATGTGAAGCCCGGCACCCCGACAGCCACCGTGAGCACCACCCCTAGCAGTGTATCCTCCAACAGCAACGACGTCAAACCCATGAACGGTAACGGTGAGTTCTCCAATGTATGCTACAGCTTATGTAGGCTAGATAGAATTTGTTTATCACTCCGCAAGACGGTGGGCACAACAGTAAGGAACACACAATCCTATAGTTAGCTTGGTACTGTGTTTGTCTACTTATTTTTTTTATTTTTTTATTTATTGAGTAGCTATGCCCCAATGAATAAAACTCATATTTAAGGGCTATACAAGAACATATGAAGAGTACAGGGGAAAAACAATCAAAGTCACAATTCTCTTGAGAGTAATGTCATCTAATTCAGTAGGCCTATATTACTGCAAAATTTATTGCTGTTCCTAATGAAAAAGGAGGAAAGGATGACTATATCCATGGTGATAATTCTGCTTTACCAGTTTTGATAAGAAAAAACACTAACGTTTGCAGTAATATATTGAATTAGATGGTATCACTCTTATGAGCATTGTAACTTTGATTGTTTTTCTCATGTACTCTGCATACACATAGGCCTATGTTGTACAATAAGTATAGTTTAACAAATCATAAAACTACAGTCTGTGAAAAATATACAGTATGACAAGAATTAAAGAAATGAAACATACAATATAACAAAAATTAAAGAAAGAAAATAGATAAGAACTGTAAGGTAACAATTAAGTTTTAGGGAAAAATAAGAAAAAGTTTGAAACCACCAAATAAATAAACCAGCCGAGAATTAAAATAAATAATCTTCCCAAAAAGGCCTTTTTTTTGTTTTTTTTTTTTTTTTTTTGCATTTCTTAAAGTCAATCATTGTGGGCCATTCACGTTTGTTAAGCACTATTACCATACCAAATTTGTCCCCGATTAAAATATACGGCACCGAAATTCCGTTCATTGAATCAGTAAAGAATCTAGGTATTTATATGGATAAAAGTTTAATTTGGAACATTCAAGTTGCAGGAACCTGCAAAAAAGTATTCTCATTAATCCACTCGTTTAGGCGATTGAAGAATTTTCTACCCTTTTCCATGAAAAAAATGTTAGTGCAAACACTCGTGATGTCCCACTTCCATTACTGTGATATTCTGCTTACTGACCTAAGCGTTACTTCGGCGCAGAGACTACAACGTCTTCATAATATGTGCGTCCGTTTCGTCTGCAATATTCGCCGGGCTGATCACGTAACACCATCCCTCGAAATGTTGTCCTGGCTCCGTCTAGATCTCTAGAAGATCGTAGGAAAATCCACTATCTTTTCCTTCTCTTTCACATATTGCATTTCTCCACTCCTGTCTATCTTGCGTCTCGTTTTCAAAATTTATCCACCCATCATAACCTAGACACACGATCACAACACTCCTCAATTTTATCCATTCCCTCCCACCGAACATCCTCATATTCATCTTCTTTCACTGTGGCTGTTCCTCGGCTTTGGAATTCCCTACCGAGTAACGTCAGGGACTGTCAGACATCAAACCAATTTAAGAATAGACTAACGAAATATTTTTCTAACAATTCTTGTTAACAATAATAGCTGTTTCAGGTTTCTCAATGTTTAATGGTATATATATATATATATATATATATATATATATATATATATATATATATATATATATATATATCACAGATAAATATCTAAATTATCTCATTATTATTATTATTATTATTATTATTATTATTATTATTATTATTATAACCATTTCTTACCAATGTTTATTATTGTCACACTAACATTACTTACCCAACTTTCATTATTTACTTTCATGTTGTTTTATGGTCTAGATATTAATGTAATAACTATGTAAGCAATTGTATTCAATTAGAATTAGAGTCTGGCTGGGCGGAAAAGAAGGCCTACTGGCCTTAGCTCTGCCAGATTAAATAAGTTATTATTATTATTATTATTATTATTATTATTCTGATTATTATTATTATTATTATTATTATTATTATTATTATTATTATTATTATTATTATTAAAGCACCGGAAATTTGGTAAAACTTTGTATTCTGAAGGAAGATGATTATAAGTGATTAAAAAATGCTTAATTTTTTTCGTATCATATGTCACTGGACCATGCTGGGAAAAAAGTATTTTCTTTTTGTCTTGTAGAATAAATTAAGGGTTCAGAACCATAGTGGGCCAAGCGCCATTTACTAAAACCGTAGAAAACAAGAGTTAAAATGAAGTTATCACCACAATTAAATGGAAACATACGAGTATACACGTATACACATTCAAACTAAATGTTATGTCAATCTTCATTAAACTAACTTAACTTTAACCCTTGCTTTCTCCGTTTTTAATAAATGGCGCTTGGCCCACTATGGCTCTGAACCCTTCAAATATGTATAGTCTATCTTTATTAAACTGAAATATAATATTGCTATGTATTAAATTGTTAATAACTTTGTACATGAAAATAGCAGCACTTAATTTGATAATTAATTAAACTGATAACCATATATATCTTAAGAGTGCTCTTTCACGCGCCAATTTTTATATTTATGAGGCAGTATTGATAAGTTTTAACCTAACATGAATAAGGTTATTATATCTAAAGAAATGCTTAATCACCTTTTACACCTATTTAATTATACTTAGCAGATTGTCATAAAGCAATTCTAAACCTTAATATTTTTGTCTCCGTTTGCAAACCACACCACCACTGCACTTATTACTACAGTTTTACTCTCTAAAAACTTACTTCCTTTTAATTAAGCTATATATATTTTTTAGTTTCAAAATAAGTGATAACTTAGTCTGAGAGAGCTAAATTGGGAGAGTATGGGGAATAGCCGATCAATTCACAATCAACTTAATTCCTGCCACACAATCAGGGACTTATAAGCGAGTGCATGGTCTTGCAAGACCACACTTTTCGAAATTTTACAACGACGATTCTCTACAGTTGCTTACTGAAGCATAGTTAATAACGAAGTATAGTTCGGTCCAGCTACAGTTTTACCTTGTACCTAGTCCGTCATATTATTTCATCTTTGTCCCAGGAAATTGATGCAAAACACTTTCCTGCCGAATATTGAACGCGAAATTTCTGTGGTTGGAAGAACCTGAGTGTTTTCATTTCTTAGACTGTTCTTTTGCTTCAGAATCGTAATGATGTAGGCCTATCCATGTTTCGTCCATAGTTACAATACGATCCAAAATGTTAGAATAGGCCTAATCGTCTTTCAACCGGCGGCAAAGTGACATGGAAATTGTTACTCTGAGTAATTTCTGTTCAGAGTTCAGGCATTTGGGCATCCATTTAGCCGATATAGGCTACGTATGAGCTCAATTTGTCGACCCTTCAAAATCATGTCTTATACAGCATGAATATTTTCTGGAGTGGACATCTTCCAACGCGATATTTATATTTCTTATAGACTATAACTTCTTATAGATATTAAGATGATCTACAGAGAGCTATTCACGGGTTATGTTATGTTATATTATGTTATTTATTTATTTATGTATTTATTTATTTATTTATCCATCCATCCATTCATGTATTCATCTATTCATTTATTTATTCATGTATTTATTTATTTATTTATTTATGTATTCATTTATTTATTCATTTACTTATTTACTTATTTATTTAATTACATATTTAATTATTTATTTATTTATTTATTTATTTATTCATTCATTAATTTACTTATTTACTTATTCATTTGCTTTCTTATTTATTTATTTATTTATTTATTTATTTATTTATTTACATGTATATCTGTAGCTTATGTGGATATCTGGCTCTGTCTATAGCCTAGGCCTATACAGTATTTAAGTTATCTTTATACAGTATATGATCGTCCATCTCTGCTTTGGCATGTGAACATGAGGCCAGCAGCCAACTGGTCGGTCTGGGTCCTTCAAGGGCTGTGGCGCCCGGATGATGATTATACAGTATATTTAGACGTGCCTGTATCTGTGCATAGGCCTGTGTATAGCGTAGGCTATATAAGCCCTAAATACGTGTCTATTAAGAATTTTTAATATTCCTACCTACATTTAGGCCCTACCCTAAACCGCTTGAGTCCATGGTATTCTACTCATATACCAGACGGACACCAGCGGCGGATTTTCAGGGGAGGCAAGGAAGGCAGAGCTTCCCCTAATATTTTACCAGAACACAATATGGCAATAATAATTTCAGCAGAATTAAGATCACAGACAAGTTACAGCAAATGACGAACTTTTTTCTTTTATATTAATTTTACTATTCACTACGACTAAGATGTAAGTTACGTAAAGTCGACCACATTCAGTTGGTGATACCCGCTCGCTATACTGTAGATAGTACAAATAATTTGTACTGAAAAATAACAGATAGCGCTGTAACCTGTATAGTCGACATCTAGCAGCCTGCAGTGTCCATGCGAGAGCGGGTAAGAGGATGACGCTACTCCCCGGTAACCATGACAACAGCAGTTCAACCAATAAGATAGCTGGTTAGAAGAGTGTTTAAACTTGACTAGAACGCGCGAGGGGAGCCGATTTGGAGACGTCCTACCCACCGCTGACAAGTGTACTGCTTATAGTCACGGCTGGTTTCGGCAGTATTGGGAAGTTCTCTCTCTCTCTCTCTCTCTCTCTCTCTCTCTCTCTCTCTCTCTTTTTCTCTCTTCTTAGTTTTAGAAAATTGAGTGACGTGTTGTTAGTTTTCTCTCCCTGCGTAAAAGTTTTCATTTACGTTGTTAGAGTTTCTCTTGTTTGCGGGTGTTCTTGTTATTTTATTCTTTTGTGTTACGAGATGTATTTACTTATACATTATTTTAAATATATCGAGAGTTTAGAAACAAATGCAGATTTGTCTCTAGCTTCTTCTAGTAGCAGTTATTCAGTATGTTGTGGCCTATTTGATCGGTTTGCGAAGAAAGAAGATCGTCGAGGTAATTTGCTGTAAAATTAGACTATGTAATAGTAATGAGCAAGCCCTGGATTCTTTGGTTCGAATCAATTTTGTTGCTATCTCGTTACTCTCCAAATATTGCTTTTCTTATTCGTTTTATGTAGCAAAGAGTAACATTCTTAAATTCAATATGACCTAAAAGATCTAATTCGTAGGTTAGGACTTAGATTGTCCTAAAGAGAGGAAATCTTTACCAAGCCTTGTAATATATTAACAGCATGTTGTTTATTTTTATTCTTTCCCCGTAAAATCATATAAATTCCTAAACATAAGATTTAAAATCCTAAAACATAAACTGGAAAACCTAATTTTAATTTCTTAAAATCTATCAATTCTGCGCTTGGTAATGAGGTACATCACAGGCCTTATATTTTTATATTCTCATCATTCACGTCTTGGCCTCCTCAACTTTCAAACCCACCGTCCGCTACTGACGGACACACAAAACTGCAAAAGGCAAACAACATGCATGAATGCTTTCTGAAAAAATTCTTATATGGAGTAGTGATACTCCAAGACCAAGGAGCATGGTCGCTTTCTGTAGTTTAAGAAGGTGTGAAAATTTCATACAAGTATTAGATTAGCCCTATCTGCATATAGAGTGCAACATGATGTAGCTAAATGAAGCTTTGAATTTTTTTGAAAATGGTAGGAATAGCTGAGCGAGAGATTTTGAACCGTCATTAGTTTTTTTGAAACGTCATTATTATTATTATTATTATTATTATTAGTAGTAGTAGTAGTAGTAGTAGTAGTAGTAGTAGTAGTAGTAGTAGTAGTAGTAGTAGTAGTAGTAGTAGTAGTAGTAGTAGTAGTAGTAGTAGTAGTATTTTCTTAAGGGTTACTCGCTTTCTGCATAACATGATACAAATTGAAGAAAGCAAACAGCCACGAATTGCTTCCGACGCCGACGGTGCACGAGGTGCTTGCTAGGAATAGTGTGCGTAGGCCTACATGGTCCGCGTAATTGAATTTGATACGAAATCTGGTGTCTAATTTCCACTTCATAACGCATTGTTATATTCAGCTACTTATGGCGAGCTGGCAGGCTGGCACAGATCCAGATTCCGTTCGGAGACGCCTTCTCCCCTTCGCGTCTATTAGGCCTACAATCTTAAATTTATAAACATAGGCTATATATAGGAATGCAGGCTCAAGTTGACGCCCGTCCGTTCCTTCAAGTTTATTGCTACAACATTCAAGAAATGAACATACACAATAACTTAATTCCACGATAAACAGTGCCAGGCTGTTATTAGTTCTTACAGCTGCTGCGTATTAAATCTAATCATCATTAGACCCAAAACACAGGAATCATATTAACATAAAGACTACCGGTACAGCAATAAAGTCATGTCAGAGAACTAGGCTAACCATAGCATATCGCTGACTAGTAACATTTGGCGAAAACGTAATATGGCGAACGCCAGTAGGGGAAGTTATCTCCACCCACATGAAACGTGCATTCGACACAACACTAGCCTATCACGTAGAGTATGTGGTGGGCTTGTAGGGGAAAAGTGGAAAGGGGTCGTGGGCGGAGCTTAGCGTTCGCCGTATTACGTTTTTCCCTAACATTTTATACTAATCAGACTTCAGATGTATACAAACAATAAGTTGTTCTCCCTCTGACACATATCGTCAAGTGAGATGTACTGCCTGATAATACTGTAGATATACATATCAGCCAGAACCTCAATCAGAGGTAGGCTATCCTTAATATTAAATATAACTTATATGGTGTACTCCAAAAGCGTTAACTAGAGATAGTGTCGGGATATGATTCCAGAACATGCATATTAGCGCAGTGTGGGATAAATGAAGATATTAACGCCATAACTCAAAAAATGGGTTACAACTGACTAGAAATACAGACAATAATATTGATTTTTTAGATATTGATCATTTCTTGTGGAATGTAGACTGTACAGTGGGTTACAACTGACTAGAAATACGGACAATAATATTGACTTTTTAGATATTGATCATTTCTGTGGAAAGCCACCAGCATGGCTCAGTCGGTTAAGGCGCTTTCCTGCCGGTCTGAAGTTGCGTTCGAGCGCGGGTTCGATTCCCGCTTGGGCTGATTATCTGGTTGGGTTTTTTCCGAGATTTTCTCCAACCGTAATGTGAATGCAAGGTAATTTATGGCGAATCCTCGGCCTCATCTCGCCAAATATCATCTCGCTATCACCAATCTCATCGACGCTAAATAACCTAGTAGTTGATACAGCGTCGTTAAATAACCAACTAAAATAAAATAAAATAAAAAATTCTGTGGAATGTAGACTATAGACTACAGTGGGTTACAACTGACTAGAAATACGGACAATAATATTGATTTTTTTAGATATTGATCATTTCTTGTGGAATGTAGGCTATAGACTACAGTGGGTTACACCTGACTAGAAATACGGACAATAATATTGATTTTTTAGAGATTGATCATTTCTTGTGGAATGTAGACTATAGACTACAGTGGGTTACAACTGACTAGAAATACGGACAATAATATTGATTTTTTTAGAGATTGATCATTTCTTGTGGAATGTAGACTATAGACTACAGTGGGTTACAACTGACTAGAAATACGGACAATAATATTAATTTTTTAGATATTGATAATTTCTTGTGGAATGTAGACTATAGACTACAGTGGGTTACAACTGACTAGAAATACGGACAATAATATTGATTTTTTAGATATTGATCATTTCTTGTGGAATGTAGACTATAGACTACGTTTCAAAAGTTGTAGCTAATTGTGGAAAGATTTTACAACAATACAAGTAGCCCCTAAATAAAAGTATGACGCATACTGGCGCTATTATCTGCAGTGAAGGTAAAAATACCACTTAAGTTACTTTTTTAGAACAAAGAAATATGTTTACAAGCAAAAGTGGCAAATTAAGCTTATGTTATAGGATTAAACAACTATAAATGATTAGGGACAACAAAGAAGTCTCACTACTCATTACCACGTAATTTTAAAAAATCCAATCAAAATCACTGTCATTGAGTGGTGCACAACCGTCTTCACATAGATAGTAGATGGATGGATGGATGGATGGATGGATGGATGGATGGATGGATGGATGGATGGATGGATACTTTATTAATGCTGAAGACATTACGAATAATGCATAGCAACGTCAATAAAAACATTAACAATTAATGTTATAAAATTCATCAAGGCTATAGGCCTACGAAAGGTCTTGAGGTCAACACTGTCTTGAGCTTACGTTTAAAAACATTAATGGGTAATTCCCTTATATGAATAAGTAAACTATTAAAAAATTTAATTGATAGGCCTATTGTTTCAAAACTGTTTTGAGTAGGCTAATTCTGAATTTATTTTTATTAAGATGGCATCTAACGTAGTGAACTGGGTCCAGTTTTCTTTGTGCTACTCATGTTTCAGGTTTCATGGTACCCAAGTCCAGTCGATTATACTTAAGTTAGAGACTATTAAACTAACCACTATTATTACATAGGCCTACTAAATCAAAGTTTATTCTCGCAGCAAGATGGCGTTATTACCTGCAATCGCAAATTCTACTTCAAGTGGATAATTACCGTAATATAATATTAAACATTTTATTTTAAAACAACACAACTCCACTAAACTTAAGAACACATATAAGTTAAACAAATTTCTCATAACATTCCATCATTCACTATAGGCCTATTTCAAATTCAGTTATCTGTAGGCCTATTTACTTTATGCAGAGTATAATATTCACGTTACTCGACAATCAGCTCAAGTGCGCAATTCTTCACTTATGGCCCGTCCCAGGAATCTGTGGAGTAGAAAGACGAACAAGATCTCTGCGCAAGAGGTAGCCTATGTGGGAGGGACAGAGCCAATGACTGCTCTGGGGGAGGCATTGCTTGAACGAAGCGAGCAATTGTTTTCAGGAGGAGATAATTTCTATCTGAACTTTACCTTCTACCACGAGCATCTTACCCCTTAGCGGCCTCGAGCTGATGCTGCCCGCAATACACTCCGGCACAAATAAACTCCGCCTCTATATGCGCGAAGTTACTCTACAGATTCCTGGGACGGATCATAGCTAAAGATTGTCAAACTCACACTAAAGACAGAAATCCGTTTTATTGTTAGTTTCGGATGTTTAAGAAAGGCCTCTCTAAACACTAGGGGTGCTATTCATAGACATTTCGCTAGTCCGCGCTACGAGTGTGCTAAACTAGCCCCGGCTATCGACTGGTTACTTGTACGGGTTTCATATCATATCGCTAACACTGGTTTATGAATATGAAAAACGTTAGTTCGCTAATCATCCACCGGAAGCCCGCGCTAAGAATGTCTATGAATACGGCAGTAAGTTAAGGACGGTCACACGTCGCTACTTTTGCAGCGCTGCAGTACAAAAAACTGCGCAACTCTCGTACTGCGACGTGTGAACAACGGTGCAACCCGAAAAGTAGCGGCTGCCAAACCTGCTGTCCGCTACTTTTTCATGCTGTGCGCGCAGCTTAGAAGTAGCGACGTGTGAACAGGGTTCTCAGGGTTGCAGCCGCAGCATTTTTGATATCGGTTTTGTTGAAACTTTTGCTGCGGTTGCGACCAGTGTTGCCACCCGAATGTGCCAATGATACTTTTATTGTTTCAATATATTTTAATGTTAGATGTGATGAAAATAAATTATTTGTAACAGTCATTAAATGCACAACACAGTCTGAGCATATTTGCTGACGATATAATTCATTTTTTTAATTTTCCGTAGCGTGGAGGGTTGCCAACATTGATTACGTGAATATGCTGTTGGTCATCATTTAAGTATGTAGGCGTTTTTAAAAGCTTTATAGTAAAAATAATGACAATTTCTGAATACTAGTTAGGACAGAAAAGAAAAAAATAGATAAGTAAGCTTTCGCATGAGTTTCTTAATAATGCGAACATAACCACAAAATGTATATTGAGGAGTCAACACGGAGATGGGAACCTGCAGCATGACTGCGGCTGCAAAAGTAGCGCCTTGTGTGAACAGACTCGCAACCTCCAGTTGCAACTTTTGCTGCACTCGGGTTGCGCAGCACGAAAAGTAGCGTGCAGCGCGCTACTTTTGGCTTACGTGTGAATACGACACGCAACTTTTGCAGCTGCAGTACAAAAGTTGCGCAGCAAAAGTAGCGACGTGCGACCGTACCTTTACACTTCTCTGACTAGGGCTACCAATATAGATTTTCATGTAAGTAATTATCAAAAAAATATTAGATGGCGTTGTAACCTGCATGGCGTTACTAGGCTACCTTCACTTACCCTATCTCAGCGGTGATGAAAATGTAATCGTGCGCCGCGCCACTGTGTAACCTGCAACGTGCATAGCACCTATGGAGGGAGGCGGACACCCGAAGGGGAAGTGAAGCAACTGTCTGACTTATTAGCGGATTTTCATTTTCCTTACGTCAAGCACTTAAATATAATTTTATACAGTACAAGGCTACAAACTAATATTTAGTACGTGTAACGAAGAAAGAAATGAACAATAAATCAACAATATCACAACCTAAAATTAACTGTCTTCAGAATGTCTCTGCGACGAAGTTTCAAAATCAGGAATTATGTCACTTACTGCCAGTCGTAGTTGATCACGAAGGTATTTGTCTGTCAGTCGTGATCTAAATTTGGTTTTTATTATTTTAATTGTTGAAAATAATTTTTCACAAACGTAAGTTGTAGCGAACATGGCTTCAAGAGAGCAAGCGAAAGATCGAAACTTCGGATATTTATTTTTTGGCAAAGATTTGAAAAGTTCAACATTTGTCAAGTCCTTACATCTAGCTTTCATTTGACATCACATTGTAAATCAGTAAGTTCAAATTGAAGAGCTAACCGCATAATTCGTACATCTGCTGAAAAAGGATCGACGTACAGAGATGATGATGATGATGATGATGATGATGATGATGATGATGATGATGATGATGATGATGATGATGATGATAACACTTAACCTTTTAATGTCTCATCAGTAACATGTAGTATAATGCCGTTTTATGTTATACAACCGTTTTCCTCGTAATACTTGTAAACAAATCATACATTTAATATTCTCATCATATTGACAGCAAAAAAAACTGCGTCCTCCCATCCTACTTGGAACTTTCGTACATGGTTTCGAGAGAGACATATGCCATTCGCAGGTCAGAGACAAATACAAATGAAACGGAGTTTGACTCCAGTGAGTGAGAGGGTGGGGGTTGGCGGAGATTAGAATCTATCACTGCGAGCCACAATGTCTCGCGAGCAGTAGCGGCTGGTGGTCAAAATAATGAGTGTGCTACAATTTCTATATTGGCCTACTGTATACACATATGTATTTATCTTAATTTGAGACTCGCATAGTGACGAAATATGAAGTCCATACGACGTTCCTTCCTACTGTAGAACCTGTCAATTATCATGGTGTTAAACCCTTCAACTTGGATATCATACTCTTTTCTATTGACAGTGTTACTTCACAGAATGGATCCTGTGAATTGTTGGAGGCTATGTATCGTAACAATTGAACAGCTCCATCTATATTCCGGAAGGCAGGTGTTCCGTATAGAACTCAAAGTTGTGTCTTTAACACTCTTTTGTGCAGTACAGTATAGCTGTTGACAGCAACTTCAAGTTCGCGTTCAGGAAAATTAGGCTATCCAAAAATTGCCAGAAAATTTGCTGTTTAACAATTTAGTTGCATCTAGATAGCTTAAAGACTGGAAACGGTGAGTAGTTTCCTGAATTATACGGTCACATACTTCCTTGGCTTCAGTTTTCTGGGATTCCATTCTCCGTCGCTTGCTGACTGGTTCAGGAGGAACCTCAAAAACCAGTTAGACGGCAGCAGCAGTCGGACACTTGAATTACCAAATAGGCCTACATTGTAAATAGTTCCGAGTTATTCCACAAACAAGCATTCTCTCGTTACGCTTTACTTTTGCAATCTCCAAGCTGTGTTGTGCTGAAGCTGACTACAGCACTTCCCCGCGTAAAAATAGCCAATCAGAGCAGTGATTTCAGCTTCGCACATGCGCATTAATTGTCTACATTCTCATTTAGAGTTTTGAGTAGCACAATGTACCCCCTGAGGCACCAAAGAGCTAAGAGCGAAGACTAAACACTCTATAACGCGTCATGAACATAACCACGGAAAATTGTCAAATGGCAGATCAGATACTATGGTGGTATTGCAAATACATTATTTGAGCAAAAATTATCATTGTACTGTAGCACATAAGGACGGGCCGCCCCTGCTCGCGAGTCACGTTCTCGCCACGGCTGCCCTATCACATGTATCCTCCTATTAGTATATTAAATGTATAATATATCTCAAGTGAATTAATCGTCGTATTTATCTCGGGCATTTTAGGTCTTATAAATTGTGTGTGTGTGTGTGTGTGTGTGTGTGTGTGTGTGTGTGTGTGTGTGTGAGTGTGAGTGTGTATATTCCCCTTTATGTTATGTAACTGATTTTGATTATGTGTAATTTTCTACTTTATTTTATATATTACAAACCGATCTTGACTATTTGTAATTTTATATTATGTAACTGATCTTTTCTATTGTAATTTTCTACTATATTTTATGTAATATCTAAGGTATTTTCTTTTGTGTTGTTTTGTAATCAAATTTTGTATTTCATGTATATTATTAAAACCTGGTTGAGTGGAAGAGAAGGCCTCATGACCTTAACTCTGCCAGGCAAAATAAACCTACTACTACTAGTACTACTACTACTACTACTACTAGTACTACTACTACTACTACTAGTACTAGTACTACTAGTACTACTACTACTACTACTACTACTAGTACTACTACTACTACTATTACTAGTACTACTACTACTACTACTAGTACTAGTACTACTACTACTACTACTACTACTACTACTACCTAATCCGACGTTCCTGGACAATCTACGGTTGCACGTTTCTTGCTTTAATTGATAGAGGGTGGAGAAATGAAGAAAGCTCTGTCTTTGCATGAAGTGGCTACTGTTAAGTGTGGCAAGATAAAAGAGTGAAGTCATAAAAACGCCACCCGAGGTCCGCGAGTCATGGATTGCGGTACATGAGTCAGCTCAGCCTCGGCTGCACACCGGCAGGCCGGCAGGCAGGCACACAGACCTAAAGAGTTGACAGTAATGGAAACACACGACCAGTGCAGAGCAATTTTCTAGATTAAACGTCAGAGCCGGGGAGGGAGAAGGGTGCTTCTGTGATGGCGAGATATATGGCGTTCAAGCAGTAGCTGCAAGGGGGTGGTTGATCTTCTCAAGGGATGACGTCTGGGGGGCTGACTGGATGTCACAGTCCTACCAGAGAAGGGATAAAAGAGATGGACGAGGTCCAGTCGAAATCTTGAAGCTTCCCATATGGATGTCAAATACACAGACTCGCCCTTCAGATTTGTTAAAAAAGAAGAGAGAGGTAATACCCCGTCATAAACATAAAAACCGGGCAAGATATATTGACAGAGACGGGCAGGCGTGTAGGCCTAATGCGTATATAAGAGATTGGATATCAATGATATCGGAGGGCGAGCGAGCGGGCCCTTGTGGTAACACGTGATCGATATTCTGTCCTCTGTAGCCTATCATATCGGAGAGAATGAAGTATCACGCTGGCTTCAGCCGTGCAAGCATGTCTGATCTGCGTCCAGGACTTCGCAATTATGAATCAGAATTTTGTTTGTACTGTAAAAATCAGAGTATTAACTCCAAACTTCTTCTCATGAACCAGTGGCGGCTCGTGGACTCTTGAGCGCCGTTCTCACAACGCAAATAATGCAAAATTCTTCTTTCGTTTTCCCTTGCTCCAAACTTGCATACCTTAAGCAAAGAAAAATAGCCAGGTAAAATGAAATAAATTATAATTAGTCTATTATTATTATTATTATTATTATTATTATTATTATTATTATCATCATCATCTTGGAGCAATAGTAACAAAATATAAATGACACTCGGGAGGAAATTAAACGCAGAATAAATATGGTAAATGCCTGTTATTATTCGGTTGAGAAGCTTTTGTCATTTAGTCTGCTGTCAAAAAATCTGAAAGTTAGAATTTATAAAACAGTTCCCTATTACCGGTTGTTCTGTATGGTTGTGAAACTTGGATTCTCACTTTGAGAGAGGAACAGAGATTAAGGATGTTTGAGAATAATATTCTTAAGAAAATATTTGTGGCTAAGAGGGATAAAGTTACAGGAGGATGGAGAAAGTTTCACAACGCAGAACTGCACGCATTGTATTCTTCACCTGACATAATTAGGAACATTAAATCCAGACGTTTGAAATGGGCAGGGCATGTAGCACGTAAGGGAGAATTCAGACATGCATATAGAGTGTTAGTTGGGAGACCGAGGAAAATAGACCTTTAGGGAGGCCGAGACGTAGATGGGAGGATAATATTAAAATGGATTTGAGGGAGGTGGGATATGATGATAGAGACTGGATTAATCTTGCACAGGACAGGGACCGATGGCGGGCTTATGTAAGGGCGGCAATGAACCTCCGGGTTCCTTAAAAGCCATTTGTAAGTACTTAAGTAATGTTTACTAATTATTGGGTGAATCATTCGTGGAAGAATATAACGAGTGCATTGTAACTTGAGTAGCCTGTCAGAATAGCCGACTTTAACCTTTAAGCGGTAGTCGAAAATTAATTAGATCCCATATAATGTTGTCTTTCAAGTTAATTTTCTGATTTGCAGTTGTCTGAACTCTGTAGGTTTTACTTATAAATCATGGGCTGCAAAAAACGTTCGAAGTCAATTTTTTTAGGTTTTTACTTAGAGACTGAAATGCATACTCTTAATGTCAATACATAAATCTGCGAAAACATTCTACGTCAGATGCCTTTATAACACTGAGTTGGCCTGTTGAAATCATCAATGCATGCAAAAAGATTCTATGTCACTGACTTAGAGCGTTTTAGCTGCCTACCACAGTAAATGACCCAGAACCAGTAAAGACTGTGGATATAATGGACTTCAAGAATTGGTGACAGGAGTTGTATAATAGTACATTATGCAACGAGCCTATAATGGTAGTAATTAAGACGCGAGTATGTTTATGAAACGAGCGCAAGCGTTATTCTTATCTGACTGAGGAGCGGAACTGACCTTGCACAATACCTCGTAAATTGTGAGATGTCCGCAGACGCGAAAGTATTGATTTTTTCCGAGAAACAAATGTCGACATTGACCTTGATATAGCCTAATCTAGAGAGTAAAATAAACATTAGGTCTAATCTTGATATAACCTTGAAATTGAATTAGACATTGAAAAACGAGATGAGAAATTGAATTTATTTGAACATTATTTACAATTAACGCTAATTATTATAGTAACAGAACTAGTTGTCATTCGATTGCATATCCGAGAATAATCGATACTTGCGCTTTCATATTGCTACAATGGTATTTTCTGATTGGTGGAACACCTGAACTTTTAGGTGTACTTTAATTAGGTCCATTAAAGGGCTACTACCAGGTGTATAATTACTACATTTCTGCATGGTCGAACATAAAATAAATTGCGTTTCAGAGGAAACACGAGGAAGGAATGTTTGTAAAAAAAATCAAAATTCGTTTTGGCATAAGTTCTCTCGTGCACTTCACTTATGGAAGTCTGAGAAAGGGCACAATCACAGCTAAACCTTTTATTGATTCCATGGTAACACATACCTACAAATTGTCGCATCTTGCAAATTCAAATTCTACTCTTCCAACAAAATGAGCGTAATTATGCATCACAAAAAGTGTCTGTTAAGAACAGAAGCTTAATGACATTCGATCTCTTCTGCCACTTACATACCTCCTGAATTTATGGATTTCTACCAAGAAATATTGAAATGGCCAACAGGTGATGTAGGCCTAAGTGATGGTGACAATGAACATGATATCAGTGACTAAGGAACTAGACAAAGTTCAAATACTGTACTTATGTAGGCCTTTGTATGGGTGGTACAAATGAATAAATCCTGGACTGAGACTAATCTAGGACAGTTAAAATACATCAACATGCACTGTATGAAATAAATGTAGGCCTATTGTTTGTGATAATCTAGTTTTTATTAGATAGATAGTGATATATTTATTGATATTAGTTCACAAAAGTACAAACAATAATTTAAAAAATGATTTATATACAAAAGTAGTTATAGGCCTACATAATTAATATGCAATTTCCTAAACAAATTAATTTATCGCAAACCTCAGTAATTAATTGTTCAAACTTGCACTTGCGTCTAGTTTTAGTACATGTTTAAACCAATCGTGATGACTATTAAAACTTTAAAACTTATTTATCTGCACTTTTTTACAATTTTCTACCATGAACATTTTTAACTTAATTTTTCTTCTTTTTTTTTACTTCAAACATCTAAATTTATTCTATATATTTCATATTTATGTTTAATTGTAGGTTCACTTATGCCTATTAACTAATTCTTCCATGTCATCACAATGCATCCAGGTTAGCAGTTGTTGACATATAGCCAGCACACTGCAATAGCTGAATCGGTATTTCTCAGTGAGTACAGTAGATCAGTCTAAATTCCTGCTACATGCTTGTCAGCAGGTTATTTGCTTATTTATAATCTTGCAGCATACATGTAAACATACTTGACATATTAATTACGTAAATCAATATCAATTACATTTACAACATTCTTTTTCATGCTCACATTTTCGTTTAATACTATTCTACTTTTTATTAAATTTATTTTGTGTAATCTTATTGAAATTTAAAATCTTGAAATATACAAATTAATTTTATGTTGTCTTTATAACTAGTTTTTATTACAAACTTTTCCGTAATAGGCCTATGCAAAAAGGTTCCAAGTCAGATATATAGCCTAAGCCTAATTGTATCAGGCCAAGAGAAATGCATGTAAACCATAGGCTAATAAATAAAATTAAAAACAGACTAACATTAACAGCAGGAAATTATAATACAGCATGATAGAGTATGATATAAAATAGCCTAAGTTATAATTCTTTTATTTTTTTAATTTCGTGGTTTACGACGGAGCGATTTTTTGTTGTTTTCCGAAAAACTACCCTGAACGACTTTGAACGTTTTTGCAGCCCATGACTCATATAGGCCTACGTACATGAGTCGCCGGGCAAATCGCAATATAGCGAACGTAGAAGCTCCGCCCACGACCCCTTCCACTTTTCCCCTACTAGCTCACCAGACACTCTACGTCAGCGGTCGTCAGCACTCGCTGAAATGTGCAACGGGTACGCCGTGCTGTCCCATGTACACCGTCGTGCAGCAGGGAGAGATAGAGAGCATACCCGCTAGTAGCTATGCAGTGTACTATGGTGCGCTGCGTTTTCAGCGGGTAAGAGATTCTGTCCCCAGCGTGCTCTGTGCTGACGACCCCTGCTCTACGTGATAGGTGAGTGTTGTGTCGAATGCACATTTCATGTGGGTGGGGATAACTTCCCCTACTGGCGTTCGCTATATTGCGATTTATCCTCACAGTCGGAACCAGCGACAAACCTGTCACAGCGATAAAATCACAGGACTTGAAATCACACCCCACCATTATTTCACACAAGGAAATAGTCTAGTTAAGAAAAATCGACAATATTTATTTGATAATCGACCTGATTGACGAGTTGGTATAGCGCTGGCCTTGTATGCCCAAGGTTGCGGGTTCGATCCCGGGCTAGGTCGATGGCATTTAAGATTGCTTAAATGCGACAGGCTCATGTCAGTACATTTACTGGCATGTAAAAGAACTCCTGCGGGACAAAATTCCGGCACATCCGGCGACGCTGATATAATCTTGGCAGTTGCGAGCTTCGTTAGATAAAACATAACTTTTTTTTCATTGATATAATTGACATTTTTCTGTACCTAGCTAAGCATGATGTAGGTTTGAAAGGACGTAATGAAGGTTTATTTTTTTCACTGTGTAGGCTTCTATGCGTGTGTGCGCATTTGTGTACCCATGATAAGAGTATACGTATTTGTGAATTAGCTTATTTTATCATCCTATTGTGCCCTCCAAGGAAATAGTTATCTCCGCCTATGTCATCCTTACAGGCCTAAGTTTTCTCTCTCTGCCGCCCTCTTGCCTACTGAGTGACAACAGCGCTGTTCAAGACAAAAAGAAATTGGTGAAATTAAGATGCCTACCCATAGTCTACTTAGGTATAAGATGCTAAATCTCCGTGAGCGACAGTCATCGCCATTTCGTCCGTGCACACTGCACGTGTAGCAGAAGAAGTCGAGTTGCACTGGGTCGTTAGGGACTCGCTTAACGAGCATCCAATCTCTTAGCTGCTGGCAGCGCCGCTTGATTCGCCGGCGGAACTCACGCCGTCCCTCCTCCACCCGCTCACTATTGGTCGATACCACATGACGTCACTGATTGCAGCTTCGTCGTAGACTTTATTGACAATGTCTCTTCCTCCCTTACGATGTCACTTTAATACAGGGTGATTCGTAAATATCACATCTATTGAGCACAACCAGATTTCAATGAAAAAGTAACAGTTTTTGTTAATAAAGAGAACGCATTAAATAATCACAGAAACCTGCAGAAAAGTATATTCTATTATCCATGTGCTGAAAAGGATAAATGTTCATCTCCCCTCTTGCTTAAAAAAGTCCCTTGTGCAGACACTTGTATTTCCCTATTTTGACTATGCTCACATTTTACTGACTGACCTCTCCAGCGACAACAAAACGAAACTTCAACGTGCTCATAATTTGTGTGTACGTTTTGTAAACAATGTTCGTAAATATGATCATATTACCCCATCCCTGGAAACAATAGGTTGGCTTAAACTTGATAAGAAAAGAAATTTACATTCACTTCTCCTTCTCTTCGAAGTCTTGAACTCTTCTATTCCTTCGTACCTGTCGTCACGCTTCACCTACCTTTCTTCCCACCATAATCTGAACACACGCTCTCGTCATGAAACAATACTAACAATACCACCCAATCGCACCTCCTCATATTCATCCTCTTTCACAATAGCCCTGCCAAGACTCTGGAAATCGCTACCTGCTAGCATCAGGGACTGTCGAAATAAAATTGAATTCAAACGCAAACTTACTAGGCACTTGGTCAGTAATTGATTTCTTGTAAATAGTTTCCTTAATCTGTCACAAAATATTTCAATATCCAGTAATTTCATCACTATACAATTTTGTTATTCTAGATTTAATTTGTAATTCAGTAAATATAAAATATTCTTTGTTTTTCTATGATAAATTATCTAGCTTTATTAGTCAGGTAATCTTTTCGTACTTTGATTTTTATTGTAATTGTAATTGTAAATTTTATACTAGGCCTAATTGTAATTTTATTTGTAATTGTAATTGTAAATTTAATACTAATTGTAATTTTATTCTTCATATTATAGTTGGAATCTCCTGGTAGAGGGGCAGAGAAGGCCTGACGGCCTTATCTCTATCAGGTTAAATAAATAAATAAGTACTACTAATACTAATAACTAAGTTATACTAGCTTTCACTAACTAAACTACAGAGTCTATTGCCTCTGACTAGACCTGACGTACTAGCTTTGACTAGACTAGACTACACTAGATTAGACTAGACTAGACTAGACTAGACTAGACTAGACTAGACTAGACTAGACTAACTTTGATCGCGTCTCTGGTTCAGCGCAAGCGCACTCGTCTTCTGTTTCTTTCATTTCACCAACACTCCCCCTCCCCCTCATTTCACCTAGGCTATCACCTGGGTAGCATAATTAGCCTATTTACTTTAGTTCACTTTCTAGACAACATTTATTCAGAACTCCTTGATTTGACTTGGACAATACATACAAGCTACTAAAATTGAGCGGAAAGCAATCATAAATTACTATAACCTTGTTAGAGTCCTCGGTCTCCTGTCACTTAGCTATCCCACCATTCAAACCACTCTAACCTTGTCACATCCTTGGCTTCATTTCACTTAGCTAGAAGAAATGTCAGAAGGAAGTGAAATTGGGAGAGGAGTACGTCAAGGATGTCCTTTATCACCTACTCTGTTCAACATCTACTTGGAGGATTTAGTAAAGAACTGTTTTCAGAACATGGGAGGAGTGATAGTAGGGGAAAGAAGAATGAAGTGCATAAGATTTGCTGATGATATGGCGTTGTTAGCAGAAGAGGAAATGATACTAAAGGATATGCTACTGGAGCTAAATGACAGCTGTGCGCAGTATGGGATGAAGATAAATGCAACTAAGACGAAGAGCATGGTCATAGGAAGAAAAGTAAAGAAGGTAAATTTGCGAATTCTAAATCAGGCAGTAGAGCAAGTGGACAGATTCAAATACTTGGGGTGTACTATAAGCAGTAACATGAGCTGCTGCCAAGAAGTCAAAAGGAGAATAGCAATTGCAAAGGAAACTTTTAACAGAAAAAGGAGCATCTTCTGCGGAACTCTGGAAAAATAACTAAGGAAGAGACTAGTGAAGTCTTTGTGTGGAGTGTAGCATTGTATGGGGCAGAAACGTGGACATTACGACGAAGTGAAGAGAAGCGAATAGAAGCATTTGAAATGTGGATATGGAGAAGGGTGGAGCGTGTAAAATGAGCAGACAGAGTAAGAAACGAAGCTGTGTTCGAAAGAGTGGATGAAGAAAGAATGTTGCTGAAACCGATCAAGAAGAGGAAAAGGAATTGACTGAGTCACTGGTTGAGAAGAAACTGCCTACTGAAGGATGCACTGGAAGGAATGGTGAACGGGAGAAGAGTTCAGGGCAGAAGAAGATATCAAACGACATTAAAATAAGATGATATGCGGAGACAAAGAGGAAGGCAGAAAATAGGAAAGACTGGAGAATGCTGGGTTTGCAGTGAAAGACCTACCCTTGGGGAGAACACTGTGAATAAATTAATCCCCTCATCTAATTCACTCTTGCCTAGTCACAGTCCCCTGTCTCCTGTCACTTATCTATCTCACCATCCAACCCAATTTAACATTGCCAAGGTTCTCGTCCTCATGTCACTTAGCTATCCCCTCATTTAACTCACTCTAACCTTGTCACATTCATATTATTTACTTTGGTTGGAGTGGACTGTACAAGGTGATTCACGATTTTCATACAAAACTTCGGGAAATGATTGCTGACAGCATTATCGTGAAATAAGTTTAAATATCAACATGTGCCTTATTTCAAACCGTTAGGCACATAAAGTTGCAATAATTTTAATGGCGATAATAAATATTTTGTTTTGGGAAATACATAACTATTTGGTTGGGTCACTAGCTGAGAAGAAACTGCCTACTGAAGGATGCACTGAAAGGAATGGTGAACGGGAGAAGAGTTCGGGGCAGAGAAGATATAAAATGATAGACGACATTAAGATAAATGGATCGTATGCGAAAACAAAAAGGAAGACAGAAAATAGGAAAGATTGGAGATTGCTGAATTTGCAGTTGAAGACCTGTTCTTGGACACAAAACTATGAATAAATGAATCCTTAAAAACACATAGGCCTAATTATTTTGTACATTTATGAAAGTTGTTGGCTACATTCCATTAACTGTATTTCACTTAGCCCATGTAACTTCTTATGAGCTAAGTTCGTAGCTGAAACCTTTTCTCCTTGATTTCGTGCGCAGCTATTCTGTAATTGAACATCTAAATGCCGCAGCGTCTTGAACGCTCTGTTAACCGACAAACTACGATGAACGACTGATACGAATTCGAGTCAAGTGAACCTTGAAAGGGCATGAATGAAAGTACTACGTGTAATTACAAACAACCCTGGAAAGTCGAAGTCCGCGATGTCAGAGCACTGTGACGTCATACCAGGAGAGATGTGCAAGTAAACAGAGGCACGCAGGGTTCACAGTAGTTCGCAAAAATAGACGTAGCTCCGTAACCATTGCGCATAGGATCCATGTTAATACAATAAACTTTTTCCACACCTGTTATCTCCGCAATCACGACCTTAAGTTTTGTACGAAACTCGTGTGTCATTCTGTATATCAGCTTTGACTAGAATACACTAGGATCTATAGGACTATCAGCTTTGACTGGACTATAGACTATTAGATTTGAGTTTACTAGACTGCAGTCCTATAACTTTGAATGTAAACTACTAGGCCTATACCTTGACCAAAACTACTTCCGACTTGACAGTTTACAGAGAAGGGGGAGCAGAGTTGTCATTTTCCCATCTTTCGTATAAGCGAGCGCGCTGCCGATAGAGTGCAGTAATGAACGGCTGACACGAACGTATACATTTCTAACCAATTTGTTGAACACTAGGCATTAAAATTTGTGTACATTATTACTTTTATTAGTATATTATTATTATTATTATTATTATTACCACCACCACTACTACTACTACTACTACTACTACTACTACTACTACTACTACTACTACTACTACTACTACTACTACTACTATGTAATACCGTTAGAAAAGCGTCGAAAGGACTGTAGACTGTGAAAACAAGTTCAAATTTAATACGAAGCCTCTACTTTTATGAGTGTCGGTATTAATCAATGTAATATTGTTAGAAATGCGTTAAAAATTCTAAACTGTAAACATATTTATGATTAAAAATCTGCACGGCCTATTTCTTTTCCAATATCGATAACAGTGCTCTTATTATTTTAACACAAGCAGCAGTTCTCATTACGACTTGCGCTCGACTTTTTTAACAAGGCACCTTGTACAATATTCTTTGTTCTCTGTCTGCCTTTCCTTCCTTCCGATACTGCACAAGTCACCTGTTTAGAAACTCTCGCAGAAACTAGAAAACACACACTAGCCATACACTCCACCAATGACAACGAAGATAATACGTATAATAAAATGGAAACAGAATAATTACCGATACCGGTACACTAAACCAATAATACAACTAAATAATATTTTTAATTCACAAAAAGCACGCACTAACCAGCCAACTCAAAGTCATTCCGGGCACTGTATTCACCATTAGGCCGTGGTATTCACGTGCAAATTGTACACATAGACACGGCAACACCGTCCCGTTACCATGGTTACGGCTCTCTCGTGATTGGTTGATTTGAATGGTTGCCATGGTAACATACTAAAGGCGCCATTTGTCAGGTCGGAAGTTGTTTTGGACAGACCATAGCTTCATAGATTAATTTCAACAGCTTTGGCTGGATTATACACTGCGTATACTAACTGGCTCCGCAGGAGAAGTGGCAAGCAGAACGCGGAGACTCGAGGAGTTGTGTTGGTATCATCCAGGTAGAGTCAATGACCTTGGCCGCATTGAATGGTGGAGAGTGGGAGAGAGTGAGAGAGGAGATGTAATATTCCTACGTGTTCGAACCAGGCGCTTCACAGTACCAACTTTACATCGCTGCCGGGTCTAATACTGCCGAGTGCTTCACAGCAGTAAAATTTTGGAAAATATTCAACTTTTTTTTCTCCATTACTGTATCTTGTACAATAATGAAAATTGGTATATTTAAAACACTGTCCTGCTATATGAGAAAAAAAAATATTTTTACGATTTAAAAAAGTTATTTAATTTTTTTTTTCCCCCAAAATTCAGTTCACTGTGCAGTGATGAAGCGTTTCCCACATAACTAAAAAACTATCCAACATTCTGTGATGAAATTCTTTCTGTATATTTATACATGTCATCAACAATATGATGCAAGATCACTCCTCTACCTTTGATAGATTGTCTGATAAAAAATAAATTCGTTTAAAAAATAGTCAAATATCAGTATTTTCTTCTAACACAAATTAAAAAAAATGATTTATTAAGGAATGTAGTTGATTATATTTTAGTAGGTTATTTTACGACGCTGTATCAACATCTCAGGTTATTTAGCGTCTGAATGAAATGAAGGTGATAATGCCAGTGAAATGAGTCCGGGGTCCAGCACCGAAAGTTGCTCAGCATTTGCTCGTATTGGGTTGAGGGAATGTAGTTGATTTTATTTTATTGGGTTATTTTACGACGCTGTATCAACATCTCGGTTATTTAGCGTCTGAACGAAATGAAGGTGATAATGCCGGTGAAATGAGTCCGGGGTCCAGCACCGAAAGTTACCCAGCATTTGCTCGTATTGGGTTGAGGGAATGTAGTTGATTTTATTTTGTTGGGTTATTTTACGACGCTGTATCTACATCTCAGGTTATTTAGCGTCTGAACGAAATGAAGGTGATAATGCCGGTGAAATGAGTCCGGGGTCCAGCACCGAAAGTTACCCAGCATTTGCTCGTATTGGGTTGAGGGAATGTAGTTGATTTTATTTTATTGGGTTATTTTACGACGGTGTATCAACATCTCAGGTTATTTAGCGTCTGAATGAAATGAAAGTGATAATGCCGGTGAAATGAGTCCGGTGTCCAGCACCGAAAGTTACCCAGCATTTGCTCCTATTGGGTTGAGGGAAAACCCCGGAAGAAACCTCAACCAGGTAACTTCCCTCGACCCGGTCCACTTGGTTTCGCGGCCAGACGCGCTGACCGTTACTCCACAGGTGTGGGCGGAATGTAGTTGAAAGAGCATGATATTGTAAATATGAGTTTCAGCAATAAAATAAAAGAGCGAGAATATGAAAAAGTAACAAGTTTATGAGTTATGAGGGAAAGGCTTCATCACTGCACAGTGAACTGCCACCATTTTTAATTTTGAAAAAAAAAAAAAAAAGTATTTTTAATCGTAAAAATATGTTTTTATATATAGCAGAAGGACAGTGTTTTACACATACCAATTTTCATTATTGTACAGGGACATCACTTTATTTTTATCAACATTTTTAACATTAACTTGGCTATACTCGGAAACACTGTTACTCCCCTTCCATTGCAGGAGTTTGGAGTTGCTAGTGCAATATGTAAACAAATCATTTTACTAGCTACAGGAGGATAGAAAAGTAGTGTATCCATTTATGTTACAGGGAAATACAGTATTACGATTTTCAGCTTGATCATTACTTTTACAGTATTTTATCAAAAAACAGTAAAATAGTAACAATTTTTTTTCACAAGCTCAACTCTTCAGGCGGTTATATACGTACATTATGTAATGTCTATTTTATTCAGCATATTACTAACCTAATTTATTCCTGAGAATTTTGTGAGCACTTCCGTAAGAAACCCCAATTTCTACAGCTAACTTCTTGACCGTCTTATTAGGACCTTGCTGCATTCTTTCTCTAGCATCTTCTACAGCTCTTCTGTCACCTTTGTTGGCCATCTTACACTTTTCTTCCTTTCTGTACACTCTGTTGCTCTAAATTTATCTACCAGATTAATGACATTTCTACGAAAATATTCCGTAATGATATAATCAGGAAATTGTGAAAAAAAAAAAACTGTTGTTCACATTCGGTTATATTGTAATTCCAGTTTCCATCATCGTCCTTCATACCTACAAACAGTGAAACAAAACTCTTGTTTAAATAATGCTGTTAAGTACCGTACCATATTATAGGATACCGTACTTTGGGTAACTCTAATCTTCACTTGTGCTCAGTCCACACAGACAAATTCAGTTGTGTTACACACCATACCTGTATGAAAATAGGCCTAAACTTCAATAATATAAGCTTTTTCTTCTATAGAAAACGCAATATATTTCTGAAACACACTGTACTCTGTACTGTTTATTTCACTGCTAGCAACAGCGGCCGTAAGTTTGTGTAACTGGCGTTAGCAAGGACATTGGTGAAAGGGGTGGGAGTCAAGTACATTTAGAAACGCAGGTACAATAAAAATTGAAGTAAAAATAAAATGATGTCCCTGTACAAGATACAGTAATGGAGGAAAAAAAATGTTGAATATTTCCAAAACTTTTATAGCTGTAAACTCTACTTAACCTCTTAAATTTCTATATATTATTTTAATGTACCGAAGTACATATGATATTTCCATGCAGATATTCTGCGTCATCATACGATGAAAGAGTAATGGAACGGAGAAAAACTCTTTCATCGTATGATGACGCAGAATATCTGCATGGAAATATCATATGTACTTCGGTACATTAAAATAATATATATATATATATATATATATATATATATATATATATGATATGCGTAAATCACTTCGTGATTTAGACGGCGCTTATTCCGTCGGATCCCGGCCAACTAGTCACTCATAACGAGTGCACCTCAGCACATGTGTGGACTTCGGTCCTATGTTCATAGATATCTATGACGTAATGCAGAGGGCGGCCACTAGAGGGAACCCAAGAGTTGGAACTTAAACTGAGACGATTCTGTCCGACGCCGGGATGGGTATCCGGTGTGGCTTAGTGGATAAAGCATCAGCACGTAGAGCTGAAAACCCGAGTTCAAGTCCCGGCGCCGGAGAGAATTTTTCTCCATTCCATTACTCTTTCATCTTAAACTTCTGCCTAACCAGGCAGACCAAAATCAAGCAGTCATAAGCATTATTGTGAGTAATGGTCCTGGTGACAAGGTTTATTAGACGAATACCACATAAAGACTACGTAACATTCATCAGAAAGAAAACGAAATCTTTCCATCTGCACCTCTCTGCTTTAGTGAATGAAGCCTTTATGCCTCCAAATGGGCAATCCTCAGCTAAAATATAAAGTTAGAAATTGTAAAGGTCTTGAGTCACAAGAGAGGCCGATGTTTTTTGTGAACTTTTTTTTATACTTTCCCATTTCTTGCTTTTTTCTCCACCGAGACAAAGAAAGAGCAAGCTCGGTTGCCTGGGGGTGATAAATGGAGCAGACATTCCCGCACTGCACCCCCTCCTCCCCGTATTTGGGTCCCCTCGTCTATCTCTTCGGATGTAGAGAATGCCCCATGTAAAGTGTTCTTTCTGCACGCATAAAGCCGACTAGCACAGCCCATTATTTCCCACCTCGCCTTGCATTTGTCTCTTGTTGAAATATTCCCGCAACGACAAAACTCGTAACGAGTCCGGAGGGAATCATCGGGGGGAGATTAAGCGAGTCCACTTGCTTGGATTCCGGGCCTATGGAGGAATTAATGACGCTGCACGAAATGTTCAAACTTAGAGGCAAGTTTTATATCGGTGCGCTATCTCCCTGACTTTAAAGTAGCCCGGTTCCCACTGTGGCGTTCCTCTTGGAACATGTTCCCGAAAGATACTACTCCAGTCATGAATTCAAGGGTGGTTCTGGTGGGAATTTCCCCTTTGGATTCCAAAATGCCCCCTTCTCCAGAGATTTCAGTCTTTTTTAACTAAAATATAATTTATGCTCGACCATGCCGAAATGTAGTAATTATACACCTGCATGTCATTAAAGTACACCTATTCATTAAAGTTCAGGTTTTCGATTATTCTCGGATATGCAATCGAAAGACAACTAGGGAAACGTCACGGAGGCTGGAAATCCAATACTGTCGCAGAAGGTTATGTTCTGTTATATAATAATTAGCGTTAATTGCAAATAATGTTCAAATAAATTCACTTTGTCATCTCGTTTTTCAATGTCGAATTCAATTTCAAGGTTATATCAAGATTAAGTTTCATCTTACTCTCTAGATTATATCAAGGTCGTCGACATTCGTTTCCCGGAAAAAATCAATACTTTCGCGTCTGCGCACATCCCACAATTTATGAGGTAGGCTATTGCACTCACTCACATAACAATAACATGAATAACTGATGAATAACTGATCCAGTTTTATGTTCAACTATGTAAGCAAGTTTTAATCCTGGTTGAGTGTAAGAGAAGGCCTTACGGCCTTAATCTGCCAGGTTAAATAAAGCCATTATTATTATTATTATTATTATTATTATTATTATTATTATTATTATTATTATTATTACTTATGAATAATTTCAAGTTATAAATATGGTCGAGCATAAAAAGTCGTATGAAACTTGCCTATAATGGTAATTAAGACGCTCGTATGAAAATTATGAAACAAGCGCAAGCGAGTTTCATAAACATCCTCGAGTCTTAATTACTACCATTATAGGCTCGTTGCATAATGTACTATTATAGGTACAAATTAGGCCTATATTTCAATTTGATATGACTTTTCAGGAACTAAAATAAATTATACATCTTGATTACACAACTTTTAACACTGTATCACTTCGGAATATGTATTATATGACTTTCTTGTGTTAAATTGTATCGTACCTGGTTTACATGTTTCGATCTATTATGGATCATCCTCAGAACTGGTCGTTGTTGGTCTTGGCGCCTCTTGTTTTGTTTCCTGTGAGGGTGTGTTCCTGTGGTATAGTGTAGAGTCAAAGAGTGTGTGTGTTTTGAAGTTGAGTTGTGTGTTGAGAATTTCATTGGGGTGTGTTTTTGTGTGTCTGTATATTTCATATTGTTCTAGTGTGTTTAGTTTCTGGCTTTTTGGTTGGATGTGTAGTATTTCCATGTCTGTGTTGATGTCTCTGTAGGTGTGGTTAGCATTTGTGATGTGTTCTGCATATGTGGAGGTGTTTTGTAATTTTGTTATGGCTGCGATGTGTTCTTTGTAACGTGTTTGAAATAATCTGCCTGTCTGTCCTATGTAGCCTATAACATCGCATACAGAACAAATCACACTCTACAAAAACATCTCAACACACAAACAATACAAACAAACAAATACAACCACACAGGTGTATACAAACTCAAATGTAACACCTGCAACAACTTCTGCATAGGACATTCATATGAAAGGATCATAGTTTCAACGTTCCTTCAATAGATAATCTTACAGTATATATTTCAATGAGTTTTTTTTCTTTATATATTTTGGAATTTCACCTAATTGAACGCAACGTATTCAGTATCCATCTGTGACTGCCATAATTGTTTTGATTTCATTCCGGAATATACTAAAAAAGTATTTTGTTTAACATCGTACTTCGGGTTGTATCCATTGGTTGAGTAAAATTCTACTAGTTTTGAGTAAAATTCTACTGGTTTTGAATAAAATTCTACTGGTTTTGAGTAAAATTCTATTGATTTTGAGTAAAACTCTACTGGTTTTGAGTAAAACTCTACTGGTCTTGAGTAAAATTCTACTGGTTTTGAGTAAAATTCTATTGATTTTGAGTAAAACTCTACTGGTTTTGAGTAAAAATTTACTGGTCTTGAGTAAAATTCTACTGGTTTTGAGTAAAATTCTACTGCTTTGAGTAAAACTCTACTGGTTTTGAGTAAAATTCTACAGGTTTTGAGTAAAATTACAATTTACGATTCTTCATGTATTTGTATTTTTGAAATGGTGTCAAGAACTGGTACGGTAGTGCAGGAGGACTGTCGCAAACTGCAGTCTCGTTTAAAAGTGGTTCGCACCTTCAAAAAGTTTGAGAACCACTGCCCTAAAGGTTGGTGGTCTGCCGGCCTATCTCGATTGGTTGAAATTTGAACCATCTGAGTTTTCAATTTTCGTTGTTACAGTTCTAAAACAGCATGTCTGTTAAGTCTATTCAGGTGAAGAGCACTATTGTTCAATAAAATCACTTCTAATGAATTTGGATGGTTCTTTAAACGTTTCTAATAGGCGAGACATTTATTTTCTATTTCTTGTTTAATTGTTGGGATTGTGAAGATCATGGTAGAATGCAGGTGTATCTGTTGTTGACGTACCAAGGGATGTTTCCTATTATTCGTAGTGTTTTTGATTAGAATCTCAATGTTAGAGTTGCTTGCGGTACCCCAAAGCTGAATTCCATACGTTCAAACAGGTTTTAGAATGGATTTGTAGAGGGTTAATTTACTTACTGCTGATAGCTGTGATTAACCAGTCTAATTTTCTGAATTTAAGAATTAGTTGTTTTCGTTTAGTCCAGATATGTTTCTTCCAATTTAGCCGAAGATCTAGATGCATTCCTAAATATTTCACATCTTCAGTTTGAGATATAGGCCTAATTTGATTGCTGATTTGTACAGGTGGACAGGAGCTTCTTCGAAATTTAAATGTAACGTGCTGACTTTTGGTTTCCTTGATTTTAACTCTCCATTTTAAAGTCAGCTTTCTACGATAGTTGGGTCAAATAATCTTGTAGATCCTGTGACGCAATGCTTGGATTATAATGAACTGCTAAAATAGCAATGTAGTCTGCAAAAGTAGCTAAGGTTGTGTTTAAACTAGTAGGCAGATCAGCAGTAGGCCTATATAAGATAGCACCATGTTTCCTATTAGGTCCATTTTAAACATTATCATGCAAACCAAGATTTAAAATAAAGTTATTAATTTTCTTTTGTTTTCCCCACTTCTGCTCTTCACATGTACAAGAAGTTGACGTTAATGTGTCAACTATGGTGTGTCCAAAACTACTTCCGACCTGACAAATGGCGCCTTTAGCATGTTACTGTGGTAACCATTCAAGTCAACCAATCACGAGAGACGCGTAACCACGGTAACGGGACAGTATTGCCGTGTCTGTGTTTACAAGTTCCACGTGTATACAATGTCAGGGATGACTTTGAGTTGGCTGGTTAGCGCGTGCGTTGTGTGAATTAAAAATATTGTTTAATTTTATTATTGTTTTAGTGTATCGACAATTATCGTGTTTAAATTATAACTTATTGCACGAATTATCTTCGTTGTCATTAGTAGAGTGTGTGACTAGTGTGTGTTTTCTAGTTTCTGCGAAAGTTCTTTCAACGCTTTTCTAGCAATATTACATTATATTAAAGAATACCGGTGCTACTGCTGCTAAAAATAATAACAAATAATAATGTGCACAAATTTTAATGCATAGTATTCAACAAATATGTACGTTCATGTTCGCTACTGCAATCTATCGGCAGCGCGCTTGCTTACACGTAAGATGGACAACATGACAACATTGCTCCCCCCTCTCTGTAAGCTGTCAAGTCGAAAGTAGTTTTGGTCACACCATAGAAGGGAAACATTCAACGTCACAGCACCCTTGCATGCGAGTTTGCATATGAGCGGGTGCATCAATACAACGCCCTCGTTCCAATATTCAGGAGTTCAGTTCTAACCAAATTAACTATTCCGCTATCGACTGACGTTACGTTTCTGATTGAAGCGAGGTAGCAGGCCTATCGACTCCAACTTGCGAAAATTTGCTCCGCTATAATTAATTTTAATTTAATTGGCTAACCATACCGTATTTTTATGTACTTACGTATTTCTTACGTAGATTTTTTTAATATACAGCCCAATTCTGATTTGTCTGTCTCTGGCCCAACCGCGACGTGACATTATTCTCGTAGTCACATTTCCCTTCAGACTGCAGGTAAATGTACTCTAATCAGGGTGAACAGGTAATGAAGTAAAATACCGGAATAGGCCTACTTCTTAGATGCGAGATACGAAACACAAATTTTACAAACTAAAATTCAGGCAATTGCAACTGCGAATTAATGCTGATGCGATAGAAGAAACTAAATACATTTCCTCGTAATTTTAATGCTAATGCAACAACAGCAGTAGATCTACATAGCGCTATAATTTAACATAATCTACCTTAAAAACAATAAGTAGGCCTAGATTACACTTTAATCATGTAGGCCCCTATGTTACACTACTGCCAAACTGCGCAAAATTTTCAGCCTAATTTTCTAATGAACCATTCATTCATAGTGTTCTGCCCAAGCGCAGAACTTTCACTGCAAACCCAGCATTCTCCACATGATGAAAGATGAGTGGAACGGAGAAAAATTCTCTCCGACACCGAGATTTGAACCCGGGTTTTCAGCTCTACATGCTGACGCTCTTTCCACTAAGCTGAAAACCCGGGTTCAAATCCCGGTGCCGGAGAGAATTTTTCTCCGTTCCACTCATCTTTCATCGTATGATTACGCAGAATATCTGCATGGAAATATCATATGTACTTCGGTACATCGTAATAATATATGATATGCGAAAAATAATCACTTAGTGATATAAGACAGCCTTAGTCACTTAGTCACTTAGTCACTTAGTCACTCATATCGAGTGCTCCTCTGCACATGTGTGGACATTGTTCCACTGTCATACATCTATGACGCAGTGCATGAGGGTAGGCCACTAGAGGGAACCCAAGAGGTGGAACTTAAACTGAGAGGATTCGATCCGACATCGGGATGGGAATCCGGTGTGTCTTAGTGGATAGAGCAATAGCACGTAGAGCTGAAAACCCGGGTTCAAATCCCAGTGCCGGAGAGAATTTTTCTCCGTTCCACTCATCTTTCATCATATGATGACTCAGAATTTCTGCACGGAAATATCATATGTATTTCGGTACATCGTAAGAAAACAGCATTCTCCAATCTTTCCTATTTTCTGCCTCTCTTTTTGTCTACACTTATTACAAAATGTATAATAGGTTTTTTTTTGTATCTGTTTTATTTTCATTGTATCATTTCTTAATATGGCAGACTAATGTGTATTATTTTGAATTTCCACTTTATATGCACTGGTTCTTTTATAGGCTGTTTTTATTTTGTCACACCTTATTGTGTTAGACTAATTTGCATTTATATGTAGGCCCTACACTTTTTCTTGCAATTTTATTATATTTTTGGTGGTGTGTAAGAGATGGTCTGATCTTAAATCTTCCATAATAAATAATAAATAATAAAAATTAAATAAGTTACATAAAAGGCGACCCAAGCGATCTACTCGTGCTTAAGCATATATTTTCTTCTAGTATTGAATATAAGAAAGTATGGGAGCTGTAGGCCTACAGTAGGCCTCTTATGTGCTTCAGTGACGTGCATAACACATATTTTACTTTACTGTCTTGTTTAACAAAAAGGCGGTTTTTCTTGACAAGAAGCATATAGAAATGCTAACATGGGTCCTAATATTGTTAAAAATGGGTTGATTCCAACTTCCTTTCTTTAAATATATCTAAATCAGCCTTAGTTCCTTTTTCGTTAACAACTGCTAGTGTTCAAAATTTAAAAATTAGCGATGAATATAGACTAATAATACACAGTGAAAATTGTTTAGATCCCAAAAGTTGTAAATGTCCACCATTGAAAGAAGCCACATATGTGAAATATCTGGGTATCATTATTGATCAAAATTTAAAATGGTCTCATCACATTGCTTATCTTTGTAAGAGGCTTCGTAAAACAATTTATAAATTCGTTAATCTTCGATGCTACTTACCCATTAGAGTTCTACGAAATGTTTATTTGGCCATTTTTCAATATATCATTCAATATGGTATTATTGTTTGGGGTGGAAGTACAAAAATTAATCTTAGTCCGTTAAATTTACTACAAAAACGAATAATTAAAATTTGTTTGAAGAAACGTTTCGATTATCCAACTAAATTAATTTATCCTGAATTTAATGTATTTAATATTGAACAAATTTATAAATATACTCTGTTAAAATTTTATCATAAAAATCGTAATAAGTTTATATTACAGGAACATAATCATGACACGAGACGAAATAATAATTCAACATTAATAGAACCTAATGTTTCACAGCTGCTGGTCTAAAGCATAACATTAATTTTGGCCCTCGGTTGTATAATGCTTTAGCTAAATTACACCCGGTACTTCTAACATGTAACCCACTAACATATAACAAGAAAATTAGAAACGTGTTAATGTCTTCAATTTGATTAAATGAATTTATAGCATATGTATATGAATTAATCAGCCTATATTATATTTGTATTCTATAATTTTGAAATATATATTTTTTCATAAATTGTCCTGCTTTATTCACGTACGATATTATTCTTCTCTATGTTAATATTATATTATATTATATTATATTATATTATATTATATTATATTATATTATATTATATTATATTATATTATGTTATGTTATGTTATGTTATATTATATTATATTATATTATATTATATTATATTATATTATATTATATTATATTATATTATATTATATTATATTATATTATATTATATTATATTATATTATATTATATTATATTATATTATATTATATTATATTATATTATATTATATTATATTATATTATTTCATTGCCGCTGTAATTTTACTTTTAGTTCCTATTTTATTTTATTTCCTATATTCCTCTTATATTAATATATTATATTATATAATTTCACTGTAGCTGTAATTTTAATTTTTGTTCCTATTTTATTTTATTTTGTATATTTCTCTTATAGGCCTATTAATAATATATCTGAACTGTGACCGAACACGAGCGCTGCTCGTTCGGTCCTCAAATTTTGTTAATATTACTGTATCTCCTTTTCTTTTATTGATTGTATTATTTTATTTCTATTTCTCTTGTTTGTAATATTATATAATTAATTAAGTTGATATGTAATTAATTAAGATGATATGTAATTTAGTTGATATGTAAATAAATTAAGGTGATATGTAATTAATTAAGATGATATGTAGTTAAGTTGGTATGTAATTAATTAAGGTGATATGTAATTACTTAAATTGGTAATAGTTGGGTGAAACAGAAGTACTTATAAGTTAGATTTACTTTTGCTTATCGTAGGCGTTATTATAGAATAGCTTTTATTTATAGTCCTAGGTTTATTGCATCTACTATTTATAGATTTACGTTTATTTTATTTTATTTCATTTAGGTTTATTTTATTTTAGTTCATGTAATTGTAATTATTGTATATTATATAACTTATCACTGCCACCGGGTGTATACCCAATTGTAGTGTTAATAAATACATACATACATACATACATACATACATACATACATACATACATACATACATACATACATACATACATACATACATACATACATACATATAGTCCACACCTGTGGAGTAACGGTCAGCGCGTCTGGCCGCGAAAACAGGTGGCCCGGGTTCGAATCCCGGTCGGGGCAAGTTACCTGGTTGAGGTTTTTTCCGGGGTTTTCCCTCAACCCAATACGAGCAAATGCTGGGTAACTTTCGGTGCTGGACCCCGGACTCATTTCACCGGCATTATCACCTTCATATCATTCAGACGCTAAATAATCTAGATGTTGATACAGCGTCGTAAAATAACCCAATAAAATAAAATATAAATACATACATACATACATACATACATACATACATATTTCTGTATTCTGTATATTTAAATTTAAATGATAAATACATAAATTTAAATAATAATAAATGGATTGAAGTGCTGCCTCAAATGAGATGAACTAATGCCGTTCTTTTCTCTCGCACCGCAGCCAAACTCGTGGACGACAACGGTACTGCAGGCGGCGCCAACAAGTGGTCTTCGCAGCAGTCTTGCAGCACGCCGCTGCTGGTGCAGCAGGCAGGCAACAAAGTGTCGCTCACGGTCACCCAGCAGCACCAGCACCATCAGCACCAACACCACGGGGGCGGCGGGGGCGGTGGCGGCGGGGGCGGCGGTCTCAACAACTCTGCCCTCTCCGTGTCGCACTCGCACCACCACCATCACCACCACGCGGCGCTCACGTCGCCGTTCTCGTCGCTGCTGGGGGCCGCCGCGGCAGGGGGCAGTCCCGCGAGCTATCTGCTGGGGGGCCCCGGCGATCCCCTCAGTCTGAACAAGGTCGTCAACTCTGCCGCCGCTGCAGCGTCCGCGGCCGCCACTGCGAACCACCTTTTCTGAGATTTATCCATCTAGTAGGGCGTCCTCACGTGGCGCCCTCAGCAGGTGTAGAGCTCGGCCAGGAATGTGCAGAACACGACGCGACCTTATCTTACATGAAGCTTCCGTTGCGAGGGGGGAAATAACGTAATAGTTATTTTAGAACAGTTCCTTTCTTGAAACTGTTCGAGAAACTGGAATAACTTACTACGTTCCAAAATAATAATTTATTGCTTTGAGCTAGGACTACGCGTTCAATGTCACATGACCGCTAACAAGCAAACATTCTCATGGGGGAAGATAAAATAGTAATATGCGTTACAAGAGCGGTATGTTGAAGTTTTCATGTTCGAGGAAAAGTTTGAAAAAGCGAAACGTAGTTGAGCTTTTTTAATTTCCGAGAATTGAAAGAAAACATACCGCTCGTGTATCGTACATTATTTTGTGCGAAGATCGTTTATTACATACCTGAAAGAGGAATTTCTATTTAATTGCAATGAAATCTCCATCTTGGTTTCTGTTCAATGACAGCAAATTTGCAAAACAAAAATATCTATCTTCAACATTGTTGCTTTAAAATGTTTTCTGTGTTTACTATACTCCAGCAGGCCGTGATATACGTCTGTCTTTTTTCCCCCAGTCTATAAATGCGAACTTAAAACAAACTGTAAGGTTATGTAACGGTTTATTTTTCATTTTAGTATTTTAACAATATTATTTATATAACATATTGCAGTAATAATTTCGGCAAGTTTAATTTTGCCGGTCAAGGAGATGTAACTTTAGTGGAGTTGTAGATAGAGTTTACTTAATTTTTGCAAATATTTAAAACAATAATTAACAGTGCAATTTAGGTGAAATTGCAGTGGTAAGTTTCCAATTTATAATTATTAACTTACTATATTGAACGTCTCTAAAAATAATATGTTAAAAGCCTAAAGCAGTAAAATCAATATGTCACTTAAGCGGTAAGAAGAGGGAAATTGTTATGTGTGTTAGGTTGGTAATACTGAATGTGGAATTTTAGACTTTCCGCGGATTGGTTTTGTGCGGAAACCAAGCAAATACGCACGATCTCGCACAAAAGTTATTTTTTTTCGTCGTTCCTGCAATAAGTCCTATGTGACATATTTATCGATTTAAAAATTTTTCTCTATTAAATAACTTAAACAGTGGTACAGCAAATAATAAAATCTCCTATATGTAATTATATTTCTTTGTTTCGAAAATGTAAGAATTCACAGTTTCCAATGTACGGCTGCCACAGGAGGAATAAATGTGTTTTTTCTTCCTACTGAAAAATTGTATATTTTGCACATAGGAGTTATTGCAGGAATAACGACGATATGTAATGTCTAAACAAGTGCTTATACAAATTTTGGCCACTCGAGGGCAATTACGAGTGCCGTAAAATAAGTTTACCTTGGGCCTTTTACAGAAAGAAAACAATTTCATGGAAAGTTTTATTGGAATAGATACAGCAGTAATTGTAGAGCTACTTTTCAACACATTCCCCACCGTAACTGAGACATTTGTCATACTGTGGGATCAACTTTTGTACCCTGTGTCGTAGATGTCTGTCGCCTGGGATCGGAACCAATATGTGACAGCCGTCTGTACCTCTCTGTCGATCCCACGGTATGACAAATGTCCCAATTCTGGTGGGGAATATGTTGAAAAATAGCCCAACAGTTGCTATATCTGTTTCAATAAATTTTTCCAATGAAATTGTGTTTTTATTCTGTAAACGGGTCCAGGGAAACTTATTTTTACGACTCTTGTGATTGCGTTCGAGTGGCCAAAATTTGTATAAGCACTCGTTTTGACATTATTAACATGGTGGAAGAAAAAATATGACTTTCTAAGGGTATATGTACGTGAACGAACACAAATATTATCAGAAAATGTAAGCTCTAAATTTTTAAAATGTTACAATAAAATGAACTCACAATTGGACAAAAATTACAAGGTACCACAACTTATTAGACTTATTAGAACATAAGTATGTGATAAAATATAAAAAAGTTACTAATAATATTTTTTCAAATCAGTTTTATCAAAGTATGAAAAAAAGAAAAAAATTCTGTAGTTACATCATTTGGTAACCATAACATTTATTATTTCAATGTACCGATGTACATATGATATTTCCATGCAGATATTCTGCGTCATCATACGATGAAAGAGTAATGGAACGGAGAAAAATTCTCTCCGGCGCCGGGACTTGAACCCGGGTTTTCAGCTCTACGTGCTTATTCCGTCGGATCCCGGCCAACTAGTCACCCATAACGAGTGCACCTCAGCACATATGAGGACTTCGGTCCTATGATCATAGACATCTATGACGTAGTGCAGAGGGCGGCCACTAGAGGGAACCCAAGAGTTGGAACTCTATCAGAGACAATTCTGTTCGACGCCGGGGTTGTATCCGGTGTGGCTTAGTGGATAAAGCATCAGCACGTAGAGCTGAAAACCCGGGTTCAAGTCCCGGCGCCGGAGAGAATTTTTCTCCGTTCCATTACTCTTTTATCGAACCATAACATTGTTATGGTCTCTCTGACATTTTTAATATTTTTTCTGCATGTAATAAACAGTTATTTCTGAAAAGTAGACTACTCTCAGACATGTAGAGTTGTTTATTTTAATACAATTAATTTTTTATTTGTCCTACATAAAATATATTAAAATTTGCATGATGTTTTTTGACCTAATTGTTCTATTTTCAAAGAAGTGGGCATTATTATAGTCTACCTTTTGCATAAATGCATGTTAAATCAGTGCACAAAATTTCAGAATTCTATCTCTAATGGTCTTGGAGTTATGAAATAACGTGTAAAATTTTCAAATTTTGAAAAATTTAATTTGAAGTAAAAAGTGAATTCTAAAAAATATTAGTAACCTTTGTATAGGCCTACTTTTATCAGATATTTAAGTTATAGTAACTCTTGTTGTGGTACCTTGTAATTTTTGTCCAATTGTGAATTATAAAATACAAAATTATTATAAATTATTATTATAAATGATAACATTAAAAAAAATTTAGAGCCTGCATTTTCTGATAATATTTGTGGTCGTTCACGTGTCGTACATATACCCTTAATCTGCCCCCATGAGAATCTTTGCTTGTGAGCGCTGATGTCATTATTGTATACAAGAAATCGTAGTCGATCACGGAGCTCGGAGCATTGAGGGGATCAAAGCATTCGTGGAAAGGTATGATGCACTCTGATAGTTCGTGGAATCAACACCAGCTAATAGAAATTATAAAGAAAGAATACTGAGCGAATATTCTTGTTTTGTTTTTCTGTGCGTATGCTCTCCGTTAGCGTGTAATTTCACTTTTAAATGCTAGAGGTCAGTGTAATCGAGCACGCGCGAACGGTGGAACAGCAATCCCTATTCGCTGACAAGTCTGCTAAAAGTGTTTCTGCTTCGATTGATAGTGCGATATTAGCGCCAACTCTAGGGAAAAGGGTAGAAGCTCACGCTGATGTCGGTGCAGCTGATTTGAAGGTCATTGAAATAAGTCGCTGCTACATCAAATGTACCGACGCGCAGTGTCCATACTTATAATTCCTTATACGCTGTCAACACCGGTCAGTTCACATGACAGATAATACATAATAACTTACTTGCTGTTACTAATACTCGATGTTACTTTCACCTCGGAACTACATTATGTGACAACACCTGTTCCACAAAACCGAACATCTTTGACTCTATTGGCACCAGACTGAAATAATTGTTAGAAACTAAAGCAGCAGATAAATACTGCAGATACTAAAAACTTTTTCGAAAAAATTGACAAATTATCTTGAAACTGATGTTACTGAATATAGGAATATATAAAACAATTATGGCCTATTTAACATATTATCTGTATTACAGTATAATAGGCCTCTTCCCAAGTGACTATTGTGAATTTTATCAGGTGAGATGGAAGAGAGGTTAATTTAATTTACAAATGTTTTCCTTCTTTAGTTCCATTACCAATTCTTGAAATTAAATCCTGTTCAAACATGACTCTATCTTAGTCAGGCAGCAGTGAATGTTTAAGACCCTTTTTTTTTTTACCAAGATTGTAAATTTTCCTATTTAATTACAATGCTTAGATTAT
Organism: Periplaneta americana; assembly: GCF_040183065.1. Taxonomy (NCBI): domain Eukaryota; kingdom Metazoa; phylum Arthropoda; class Insecta; order Blattodea; family Blattidae; genus Periplaneta; species Periplaneta americana. The sequence continues at coordinate 162,361,904 of NC_091119.1, forward strand.
TACTCTTCACAGACATCAGTATTGTTAACTTTAGCAAGCTCGAATTCATTATAGGCTAGCCTTTTATTTCCAAATGTCCATGTTTTATTACCAATTTTTGGACTTGAGCTTGGCAGAAGAGGAAGAATAGTCTGTTTTATTTACAATTGGTAACCACTTCGATTTTCGTGACCAATTTACAAATAATTTAAAATTAAATTAAATTGCCTGCTTTGAACGAAACTGACTTACGAATTCAGTTTGGTATTAGATAAATTTCTTTTCCACAAACTCACAATTCAGCTGATTATGACGTCATACTAGATCACATGGCATTACAGAGAATTTATGTGGTCGTTTATTTTTGTTTTTATAGCATTCAAAATACCACTGTTATTTTGTTATACACTACGTACGTACGTACGTTCCAAAATACCTGTGCACCTGTATAGTAATGCAGGTGCTGTTATTTCGGAACTGTTATTTGGAACCTATATTTTCGAGGAACTAGAACAGTTGGAACTGTTACGAGAAAATAGAAGCCGTTCCACCATAGGTGGAAGCATGACCTAGTCATCTCGCGAACTTTTATTTTTATTTTATTTCACATTTATCTAGAGTTTGCAACGACTGTCTTAACTAAAGCCACTTGGTAAAAATTTGTCGTTTGTTAGAAAGGTGACTGTCAACATTTAAAAGCAAATCTATTTAAATGTCCTAATTAATTGCACTTTTTTATAACTTTTCCACAGAAATTTTAAAGTAACAACGCTGTTTTTTTGCTAGTAACTTCAGTGTATGAAGCGTTATGTCGATAAATCATTCACTTCATTCATTTAATTTGTTTTGTGCAATTAACCTGTTATTACAATACATTTAAATTGAAAAAGTAAACATGCTTTAAGTCCTCGGACAGAAAGTTGAACTCGAGATCTGAGGTTGTGCTCGAAGTGGTTGTTTTTTTTTTTTTCTGAGGTTTTTCCGAACTGTAAGACGAATGTCAGATAATCTCATGGCAAAACCTGGTACCCATCTCGGCAAATACCATCTCGTTACCATCAATTTCACCGTTCTGCACAATAAGCATTCTAACTGCGTTTGCCTTTGGAAAATAGAAATAGATGCTTTACTTGCAACGTTTTTCCTCCTGTCGAATCTTTATGGACCTCAAGTTAAGTCCTCCCTGCCGTTGTGAGGATGCTGTAGTATAATTGAACCACTAAATACGAAAAGGGAATAAGTCGCCTTCAATTAGTTTTGAGTAAAATGCAAATAACTTCTGCACACAACGAAATATAAACAAATTGCATCGAAAATATTTCTATGAACCAATCGTGACTACACAATATATTTATGTAAAAAAATGTATATTTCTCAATTTATTCTGCCTTATAGAAATAATTTTTGTATGTGGACTTGTTCCCTTTCATATCTAACGAAATATATTGTAAAAATATTGAAGAAAATATATCGTTATCTCTATTATTTAAATCAAAAGCTTTATTGAATGCCAATTTGTGAAGAATAGTACAGTGTAGCAAATAGAAACATTGAAAGCTGTCACTTATTACATAAACTAAAAAAATTTTGTGTTCGGATTTGTTCCCCTTTCATATCTAACGAAATATACTGTAAAAATATTAAACAACATGTATCGTTATTTCTATTTTTCAAAACAAAAACTGTATTGTATGCCAATTTATGAACAATAGTAGAGAGTAGCACATAGAAACATTGAAAGCTGTTGACCAAATTATTTATTTTGAAATTTCTAATTAATCTTCAGTGTTGTTATCAGTAGTGGGCCACTGTAAGATCTCATTCCAGAATTCTTTCACTTCCTCACTTCACCAATTTCTTACAGTCCTCAATTTTGAGTTTCTTTATCGGACTTTGAGTTGCATAGGCCTTTCCTATGGGCAAATTGGGAATAACATTTTTCCTTGACAAGAGCTCAATAGTGTGATAGATCAAACCATCAATGTTCTCATATGCCACAAATCTGCCAGGAAATGAACTCGTATTCACACACATGAAATACTGTGAGATTCGTCCAATGGACTCTTTTGAAAGTGTGTTCTTCTCCTCTAGATGGCAGAAACAACAAACCTGAATTTCTTGTGAGAAGGGAACAAGTCGTGGACTAAGCTCCTTTTCAAGTAAACACGAAAACTAAAGTGTTGAAATCTAGACTAAGGAGATGAGGGACCTTTTCCTTTTTTATGCAGAATGAAAGAGCATATCCAAATTAGTATGACTATAGTCTTAACTAATTTTTTGCCAAAACTTGGACTTATTCCCTTTTCATATTTAGTGATTCAATTATATTGCTACAAATCCTGTACTGTCACGCTGTATATTTTGTGAAATAAATTAAGATTCTCGTCTTTTCATAAGGTTAGACGAAGGATGCTAAAGAACCGTAATCCAGAGATGTTACTCGTAATTAAAATTTATTCTTATCGTCGAAGAAACCCTATCTCGTCGACTGTTGCTTCATAGAAAAATGTAGTCTCGTGATGATAAAAATCTATATGCTGCACATTCCTGATCGATGATATACAGAATGTCACATAAAGATTGAGACATATTTCGTTAGGGAGGACATTTTAGCCAATTTAAGATAGGCATGTACATCCTATGAAGCCTCCTTTTGGCGCTATATCATTGTAAAAGTCCTACCCCTTTACTTTTGCAGGTAGGCAAACCTGTCTGATCTGTCGTTTGTGTTGTCATTGCACAAAGCCACAAACGTGTATTGGCGCTGTCGGCAGACAATGAACATTTGCTGTGAAGTTGAGTTTTTTCTTTTAATCTTCTTCTCTTTACAACTTGTAGAAATAAAATCTGTTCCTTATTAATTGTTTTGTTTTAATATCTGTTTGATACATCCTAATAAAATGTAATTTAACAAGGTCCGTCAGAGGAACGGACAATTTTAAAGAGCGCGTATCTCTCACAGCACAGTTGAGGGACGATAAATTGCGCTCACATTCTGTTGTCAATACAAAGTCATGTAATCATCTTGGGAAGGTGGAGTGGTGCAATACATGCTTTTGAAATTAAAAGCTTTTACAAGAACAATGACAGTTTTGAGGCTACAAGGCGTAAATTTCGTCATTTTGATGTATGGTCCTATTATCCTGTCCCATCTGCTCATACGGCTTATATTTTCATCCATACAAAATTCAGATAACTTAGTACTTAATTAAAAGATCGTGATATTCTGAACCGGAGGACATGAGATTTAAATTAGCTGGATGAAGATGAAGACTTTGACATTTTGTGCATACCTGACGAAGCACATTCCCATCTCGGTGGTAGTCACTTAACGGGCGTCCTTTCCAAGATATAAATGGCAGACTATGTATTTTATGATCACACGTAGGGTAACCAAGGGTAAATGGGGTCAAAAAGTAACAAATCCTTAATTTTATTGTTAATTTCATAATATATTACACTCATAACATGTCGTTAGTTACAGCCACATGTAAGTACTACTTTCCCAAAAATGTTTCTTTTTTACTCTAAACTTCAAACTAACTTTTTTGCGTTAGAGGTTGGTAGTACTGAATACTGCTTCGACGAAAGTGTTAATAGCCATAATCTCTTCTAAAAAGCTTAAACTTAATATTGAAAGTTAATCGCACAAATTCTCTGCAATAGTTGTTGTAAAATAATAAAGGAACTGTAAAGTATTATTTAAAATGTATAAAATACTCTTAACTCACCTTTATATTTTCTCTATTCTTTTATTGTCAACACAAAGAATACACACACCAGCTAGCATCAATGGCACTCAACGTGTACAGGAAGTTCTCTTCCTGACCAGTATATGGTAGCACTTGCTTGAACTGGTTTACACTTGAATATGGAGACAGGGTTTTGAAATTGACCCGATTTAACCTCTGACCCGATTTAGACTGAGTTACCCTATGTCATTGTCATGGTTGAGTGTTAGAAAAGGCCGTATGGATTAACTCTGCCAGGTTGAATAAACCATTATTATTATTATTATTATTATTATTATTATTATTATTATTATTATTATTATTATTATTATTAATTCTTGAGTCAATAATCAACTATTTATAATAGTCGGTCCCTCTCCTTGACTTCTGATGCGTATCCTTCAGTAAAAAGCCAGTCAGTGAGTATTTGTTGCCAGTACAGCTGAGAACGGTGCCACCCAACACGTCACGTCAACAATCTGTCAATGACAGTTGTCAGTGTTATTGCCCACTGCCTGCGACAAAGGCAAGTTACTCGCACTTTGTGTTTCTGGGGTGTATCCTTGAGTACATTTTCCAGCCAGTGGCATATGTTGCCACTTCGTCTGAGAATGGTACCACTTTCTAAACAGAAGTGACGTCAGGAATCCGCCAATCACAGTTGTCAATTTCGTCGCTCACAAACTATGGCCAAGCTAAAATACTCGCTCTCAACGTTCCAATTACTTATTTCACACCCCAGAAACGGTGGCTCTGGTTATACTGCACTCTATTTCAAAATTTAATTGTTTAATTTAATTAATACTATATATTAATACAAAATATTATCTACTTTCTGCTCAATTTAATTCAGCTCTTTTTAATGTTTTACGTTTACCTGTGCCCAGATAACATGCAGAGGTAAAAGGGTAAAAAGTTTACAATTATGTATCCCCAAAAGGGGGCCTCAGAGGATATATTTCCAATCCCACGAAATTTGACCAAATCTTTTTGTGACATTCTGTATAATGGTTAATGATAAGGGCTCTTTTGTAAAATATTGACACGAAAGCTTAAGATTAGGTAGTCTCTTCGACTACGCAGCTTGAATGAATATGAGAGAAATATAATGTGAAGAACATTGAGTTTGTGTGAGATATTAGTTTTTCACGGTGATTATGTTCGGAAGCAGACTTCTGGACAGTCCACCGTGTGCTGGAACTTAACGTCTCCAACGTTTCAGTGGTTCCGTCTTCAGGGCAAATTAATACGACCTAAAGGATCATCCAGGCCTACTCTGTTCGGTCTGTTACGCGTGGCTCAGGTATTTGGAGTAGTCTGTCATTTTACCCAGGAATACTCAAAAGTATGCTTCTGATCATTAAGTTTATTAACACGACTTCAATGACCACACAATTAAATTATTAATTCATTAAATTATTGTATTTATTTTATGTTTAATTATATGTATGTGCAAATATGTATTTTTTAAATATAATTACTCCATTATTTTCAAAATGTATAAATGTAACTAATTTATTTACTTTTGAGTGTTGTTTTCCTAATCATGTGTTAACTTTCAGGTATTTCTACCTAATTGAATTTACACGAGTAAGGTCAAATTCAACAGTGTTCATAAATGAGATATTAAGCATACAAAGAAATAATTTATTACAGTTCTATGAACACAAAAGTGTTCATACAACTGTAATAAATTATTTCTTTGTATGCTTAATATTTCTACCTAATTCTTCAACAATGATTTTAGTGTTAATTTAAGATTTTGAGTTTGTAAAAATTTAAAGAAATGTGTTCAGAGTTGCTGTTCTAGTTGGAAATTTACAAAATGTGTCCTAGAATGAGTCATATTCTGAATATTTGAAATAAGTAATTTAATTTTATGCATTTTATTTGTATCAGCATTAGCATGAGATTATTCAGAATTTCGCTAATTTGTTTAAATCTTTGGAACTCTGTTAAAGTAAGTTTTACATAAAATAGGAACACCATTTCGCTGGAATGCTGTTTTTTATTAAGCTGTAGAGATGACCAGGGTATTTGGAATATAAGTATGGACACAATATGTCGGTACCTTTGATTTAACAATGACATTTCAATGACCTTCAAACTAGCTGTACCTACATTATCTTGAGGTTCTGCCTTTTTCCTTAGAGCTGACGCTGACATCGCACCAGCAATAGACAGCAGAAATATTTTTAGCAGACTTGCCAGCAAGTAGGGATTGGTGTTCCACCGTTCGCGAATGCTCGATTACACTGACCTCTAGCGTTTGAAAGTGGAATCAAGCGCATAAATAAACATTGCAAGAAATTTCGCTGTGTCCATTCTCATTAATGTCTAGGTATTCGTTGGATATGACCTTTTATGCTTTCAGCCATTACTAGCTTCTAGATCAGGCATGTCAAGTGCGGGCATTTCTAGCTTTTAAACGGGTGACGTAGAATCTCTTTTAAGCGTGTCTGCATGCGATTCTTTAAGCGGAAGGTCTCTAGACTCGTCGAAGGGTACAAAATTTCCGCGCTTGTCATTTCTGTTCTAGATTCTGTAATGTACGGTAGAATAAAAACTAATCATGGGTTCCACAACTCAAGTCATTCAGAGACATAATTATTGTTTCCAGTAATAGCCTACGCCTACCAAAAACTCTTGTCGAAATTAAGCAATTGAAATCAGGTATCATGACATTTTAAGCCCTTCCTTACCCGAATAAAATGGTGGATTTATTTTCATGTAAATCGTGTTTTAACGAAGTTTCAGCTATTTAAAAATATTATTACTTTAATAATTATGTATAATAGAGTCATGACATATCATTTGATGTTAATGAATATTTGATGCAAATCTACTTCGACAAGCATTTTTTTTAACTTTATCTCTCTCTTTTCTAAGCCGCGATTAAAATAATATCACTTAGATTTGTAAGCAAAATATTGTACAAATATCTGCGTTTTTTGACAGAAACATTATGTTTATTACAACTGTCATTCCTTATACTTCTCATTTTAAATCATTTTCATCGTAAAATTGAATGCAAAGTTAATTAATTTTTCTCAGCATTTCCTCTAATTATTGTTTCTTTACAGTTTCATGGACTTGCTAATGCTGGAGCAAAAAAATTTACCCAAAGATTGGGCACCATATTAAAAATATTTACAGCAGTATTTTTTAATTCTGGAAGAGTACATCAGTTACTGCGCATCTGCGCAGTTAGAGGGAATAAATTTATTCCATTGTTCTGATCTGCTTTGTGAGTAATTTTGTTTATTATTCTACTTTATTTTATAGAATATCTTGCGCGAGAAAGCTAATTTAAATTCTTACCAAGTCCACTGTATTTTTACGATATTTGATTGAAAGTTTCAAATATTCATAAAACATTAATTCTGTACCATAAGACACATTTCTCACCATTATGACTACCACCTAAAAAATGTGAAAATAGTAGCCTATGTTCCGACAAGATAGAATATTGCGCACGACCTTGTGCGCATTTTGACAAGAGTAATATTTTCATTAATTAAAATGACAAGAAAGTGAAATAAGTGAAGCAGTGAACATTATAATATATACTCTTCCCAATAGCTTTTCTCTATCATCGCTGATAAGGAAAGCCCTCTGCAACCAAGCTCTAGACCTACATGTCTTCAATCAAGGTGATGTTCAAGAAGCCGTTCTGACTGGCACGAGTGTGTACCGTTCTGACACCGTTTTATCTGTGAAATACTCCCATTGATTTGAGCCGTGTTTTCGTATTATAAAGCACTTTTCAGTGTTTGTCCGATCATCTACATGGATTGATATGTTTAATTTACTCTTACATCAGCAGATATTAGAGATTTAAAATGCAGGGTGTTTAATATTATGGGATGTGTAAAATATAAGGTACCCTTGATCCATCTGGGCCATCTTTTGAACTGATTATCTTCCTTTTGCAAAGTTGAAGTAAAAGGACTGCAGTGATAATCAATATTAAGAGATTTTAATATAGTGTTAGAAGAGTATAACGAATTTTTACTTTATTTTTAAAAGCGCAAGTACTTAAAAAGCAAGTCATAGACAATTACAGTGTTGCAGGAAGTTGGTTTTATAATCATTCCTAATGTACTTATTACAATGTATTTGTTCTTGCAACAGTTCCTCTTTCCCTTGTGTTTGTTTCTATTTTCATTAAACTTATTAAAGGAGCCTTCGTTTCTGTCTCGATTTGTGTTTAAATGTTTGAAATGTGCCGGAGTCACTCCATCGAACTGCAAGAGTGAATTGTTCGTACTGAATCATTCTCGTCAAACCCGAAGGCATGAGTAATAATCGCCAACCGTCCCTTCTTTGATTTAGAGTAGGCGTGAATTATACGTTGTTCGAAAAATAATGCAATTGACTATCGTGTTGGATAAATTTTGGTGGAGTGATTGGATTCAGGAATCTAAAAAATATTAATAAACAAAATAAAACATTAATTTTTCATATTATGTAACTATGTTCCTTTGTCGTCATCAGATTTCATAAGTTCTAGTCTATGGTTGTAAATCTGTTGAAGGATATCAATAAATTGTAGAATTTAATGGAATAACTCCTTACATTACATGTATAAGAGCACAATTACACATATTGAAAATGATTATTGTATAATTATTTTACTTCCATATCCATTGATTCCATAGAGGAATAGTGCACCGATAATAGACCTCGTGTAGAATGCTACGTAGATGAGTAAAAAGTATGGAACACAGATTGTTGCTTTTCTATTTTTAATTTTATGAAGAAACTCCATTTTAAAAGTTAATTCCTATTCACTGGTTTGACTTTCGGACGGGGTGGCCACGTGGTTAGTGGCGTGAGCTGTTAGGACGATGTGTTCAGCAACCTATCATAAGCGGTGGATTGGTAGTTGATGCAGTCGTCAATACAGTGAAGTTTCCTACAAAAGTTCCTTCAAAAATTTGTAGTACATACGCGGTTTTCAAACCACCTACTACATTTTATTCATCCCAAAAATAAGACAGATGCTCTGCAGGAAAGCAGGTGTTCCGTGGTGTAGTTGGTAGGCTACTTCATGTCTAAGCACATACTTCTGTGTATTATTCTTACGAAATGAAGTACATGCTCTGAAAACGTACGAAAGAAGTCGGTGCTTATATTTATTCATACCACCCACGGACAATTTATCGCATGTACAGAGTGATTCTAAAGTCTTTCCGAGGTTTCGGGAGTCTATAGATCAGTAACCATGACAGATATAGCGGAAATATTTGTATTAGAGGATAGAGTATCGTTCAAAGTTTGTAATACGTAATAGGCGCCATAGCGTAGGCCTACTTGTAAATTTTACCGCTGATGGGCAGTCATAACAGTTGATTAAACATGGCGTTCACTGGTGATCAGAAATCATTTTGTATGTTACAGTTTGCTAAATGCGAATCGGTTGTGACGATACAACGACGATTTCGTACAACATACCACCAAGAACCACCTACAGACAAAACAATTCGTGCATGGTACAACAAGTTTGAGGAGACTGGCTGTCTATGCGCTGGTAAACCAACAGGCCGGCCAAGTGTGTAGGCTGTGAACGTTGAGCGTGTGCGAGAATCATTTGTCAGGAGCCCGCAAAAGCCAATACATCGAGCTAGAATTCCACATCGTTGGATTTGACGTGCTTCTCCATGGCCTCCAACGTCACCTGACCTAACTCCATGTGATTATTTCTTATAGAGTTATGTCGAAGATCATGTATTCGTCCCCACTTTGCCACATGATTTAGCACAGTTGGCGAGAGGTCACGCATGCAGTCGCTTGTACCAACCGTGAGATGTTGGGACGTGTATGGCAGGAACTGGACTATAGAATTTATGTCTTCCGCATCACCAACGGTGGGCATATAGAATACCTATAAGGTATGTGCGAAGCTTTCATAGATACTCTATCCTCTGATACAAATATTTCCGCTATATCTGTCATAGTTACCGTTCTATAGGCCCCCGAAACCCCGGAAAGACATTTGAATCGCCCTGTATATAGGGTGCAAACTGCCAGGAGAAGCCGTACAAGGATTCGTCCCTGGTCCTATTTGTATTAGGCCCTTACTACTATTACTAGTACTTCTCTACTTATGCTGCTGCTACTACTACTACTACTATTACTACTACTACTACTACTACTACTACTACTACTACGACTACTACTACTAGTACTAGTACTACTTCTACTGCTACTGCTACTGCTACTAGGTCTATTAATTTACTAAAGTAAAACATTTGAATTTTGTTAATTTTTAAATTGTGGGTCTACGTTTTAAGTACATATTCCGATAAAATAGCAAAGATGCGGCTTATATTGCAATAATTTTGGCACTGAAAATGGTATATGTAAGCCTGCTTTGTGTGTGTCTCTGATTACCTTCCAAGCCTTCAGCCACTCCAAGAATCTGAATAAAATATAAACTTACAATCATCCACAGCACTTATAAGACCGATCTGTATTAATATATTTAGTTCATGCATAACTTTTAAAATAATTTACAATTCACAATATTCCATCATTTTCTAATAATTTCCAAAGATAGGCCTGTAGCAGTTGCTGAGAACTTAAAACAATCCATAACTTGTCTTGAAAATTGTTTGAAGTGAATGTGGGCCATTTTGAACAACTTCTGTGAATTCTTATCGATACGTGACACAATTAGTACATCGTTAAAATGTTTTAATATTTATTCTTTCTTTAAATTATGTGTGTTGTACTATTAATATTGTGGTTCAATTTTAATGGTGCATACCCGTTTTCTAAGCTATCAACATGTTTTTGTTTTAATTTATAAACAAATTTTTGTATTTTTTACACCTGAGGAATCCAGAAATGGGGAAAATAAGTAGGCCTACATTGTATCATTAAAGAAAACTCCTTTGCACACAGAATGTAGGTTTTGAAAAACTATAAAAAAAAAATATTTTTCACACCCTATTAATTCTGTAGGCTATAATAGAATTTTATCAGAAGATTAGAATAGAAAAGAGAAAAGATACAAGCAGTGTTCCATACATTTTATTCATCTGATAGTTTTGAAGAAAGCTGAAGGTAAAATTGTAAAACATTTTGTCAATAAGGTAAGATAGAACCACAGTCTAGTATATACCGTTGCTTACGAGATTATACAAGCTGGCGCATAGAGCTTGAAAAACGAGTCTGAAGTGGTTCCCTCGTAATGCCAATTCCGCCGCTCGGAGCGCTGTTCTGCCCTATATATTCATAGCAGAACACTTAAAAGACATTGACATTTGGGACATTTAAAGGACTCACCATTGCTTATTAAATGCTTCGTACAATATTTTATGGACAATAGACGTAATTTACAAACTTCTACTCCTCAATTATATTACAATAAAAGGCTGTCATTCTTGATATTAAAACATATTACATATAAACTGAGGGACTGTCTGCTCTGTACTTCAGTTCATACACCAAACATTTCCGGAAATAAATTAACTTGACATCTTACATATACGCACTATAGCCCACCCATTTCACCTAATATTATTAATATTGTTATTAAATAAGATATTGCAACTAATTAAGGTACTGCATTATCTTTAATTTCCTTGAATTCATAATTACGCATTTGCAAGAAGGCCTAACTTTTCCCTCTCTTTTTAAAAAAAATACGGACGTCACAATAACTGAGAATTATAATTATTGCGCGATTTTTTCTTGCAGTGGTGAAAACATTTCTATAGGCCTACTGATTAATCTATTGAGCATAGTAATAGTAAACGCTGTAATATTTTAGTGCGTGTACGCCTACTTAGCTCTTGTAAAACGAAATTTTCACTTTCACTTTCAACGGAACACTCACTTATATTCAGTTCTTGTATCTTGCAGTAAATTATCCATTTGTGATCATCTTTCCAATATAACCTCCTATTGAAACGACCACTTAAAATCATGAGCTAGAATTTATTATTTTAAAAACATTTCCACGTACATAATGTTATAATTGTTATGAACCACAATACAAAAGACAACACTGTGAAATTGGATTAATTTACCAAGATCAACATCAATACCGGTAGTATAAAATCACATATAGGCCTAGGCTATATTATTTCATTACTTTATGGTATTAATTAGAAAAATTAATTTTGATGAATTTACAAATATGCTGAAATAATTTATGACACCACTTATAGAAATGTAAAAATATGTATGTACATTTTGAAACAATGGGTATAGCACCACTTGAAAATGTTGAGCATTTTAACAGTAACTTGTAAATTGTTCCATCACGTTGTCTATAGTGTTCATTTATTGTAGCACTTTTAGAACGAACGTGGTTCACATACATAAGAAGAAATGACGGTGGAATGAGTCGAACACATACAGTTTTCTTTAATTTTTAGCAAATGATGAAGTTGAATAGCCTATATATTGTTACTTCATATCCTAACATAAGTAGAGTTGCCACCATAGATGTAACACCTGAAATGAATATAAAATAAATTAATGTATTGATAATGATACAAGAATAAAAAGAAATTAGGCTAGACATAACCTCACAAAATTACAAACACATGCTAAAACAAAAACAGAAAAAAAACTTTACGTATCCGTATATAATAAAACTAGATATTCCAGATATAATTTGTTTCACACGATAACCACCTCAGCCTATTTCGGCAGCAGCCATTATTAGTTACAGTTTGAGGTGCATTACCCAATCTCATACTAACCTTGTTAAGTTCTCTAACCTAATTCACTGAAAATTACGTAACAATACACAGGTCTAAAATACAGACAAATACACATTAATTACCTAATAAGTACAGCATGAAGATAATTCATTACTTTTGTCGGTATTTTCTAAAAGAGAAAGGGAAAACAGTAACAACATTATCTTCAATGTTTACATCACGTCGTTCACATTTTCATTAGGCCTATATCAGTAATGCTTGGTAAGTGAAACAATGCATGAAATTATTTTACATTTCGGGTCACATCATTCGAGAGTCGGAAAATGCAATTCGCCACTTTTAACATAGCATTGCTTGTTATATGAGAGAACTTTGACATTTACCTTAACCTATAAAGATACGACCTGTTGGTACCGAGTTCTTCACATAGCAAAACACAGACAATTTTCGAATATAACTTAGCAGAACAAACTTCAAATAACACTGTAATATGCTTGGCATATTTATAATATTCGTACTCAATCAGTAATGCACAATTAATCGAACTATTTTCACGATGCACAATGCTTTGTAATGGTACTATTCATCATTTCATAGGGCAGAGAGGCGAACCTAGCGGCAGAAATTGTCATGACTCACAGAGACCTACTCTCGATCGTGCTATGCGCCAGCTTGTGTAATCCCGTAAGCAACGGTATATACAGTCACGAAGCTTGAGTTGTTGAGGGTATTAGGAACAATAGACTGGGCCGGTACTATTTCGCATTGTCTCTTACGAGACGATAGTAGCAATCCTAGTGGTTAGCAACTATCTATAGATGCATATTTCCTTCTATTGAGCTTCATGACTGTATATAGGCTACTAGACTGTGGTAGAACTTGACAGTTGTTTTAATGATATAATTGCAGATTTTACATCAGTGACGGGAAAAGTTACAGTGGAAAACATACATTATATTTTTTTTTTATGTTCTGAAAAGATTTTACAACCCTAATTATGGATGAAGGGTATATTATTTAATTACAATATTCTGTACTGCAGGTAACAATAATTTTTGTTAGTTCTTCTTTCAGTAAGACGTCATCGACATCACATTGTCCTGTGCAGACACAGCCAGACAACAATTAGATTCTAATTGGCAGTGACCCAGGCTGTGCTGTCGGCCTGATTACGTTGTTGATTGTAATTATTCCTGTGTCCAAAACCAAAGCGATGGTTGGTGGAGGATTGAAGAAGGTGCAGCTCGAAATTCCATGAATACATCTATTCATGATAGCTTTCATAGTAAAAGAGAAAGACTTCTTTGTGTGGGCCGAAATTTGCGGAATCAAGGTCAAAGGTAAGCACTGGCATATCTTCTTCTTGAACCATTAAATCTGTTGCAATAATGTGAGACTCATAAAAGTTGTCTTTCTCTGATTTTGTAGACAGTACTATTACGCTAAGAATGCAAAATCGGGAAATGCACTGCAAAATGTTTCCTAACACCAATGGACGAGAGCGTTGTGTTTTTGTACACACATAAAACATTTTCCGTAAAACCAATTCGTGTAGCCTACATCTCACTAGTAGGAATAGATGCCATCTATCTAATACAAGGCGCATCCAGAAAGTAAGTTTCCCGATTTTTTCCCTTGAAAGTAAACGTAATTAGCCGTGTCAATTGCGCATGCGTAACAGATCTATGACGTATCAATCATATGCCAGCCCGACAGGTCCCGCCTGGTGCCAGTAGCGTGGCAGCAGTGGTCCTAAATAGAAGCTCTTATTCCTTCTCCCGCCGCCTGCGAGGTTCGGTCGGTGATAAAGTTCTTTAATGCACAAAGCATTGAGCCAATTGAAATTCATCGGCAGCTCTGTCAGGTCTATGGGCCGAACATCATGAGTAAGCAGATGGTGCGCCGCTGGTCTAGGCAGTTTTCCGAAGGTCGTCAAAGTGTCCATGATGAAGAGCGCAGTGGGCGACCGTCCCTCATTAATGATGATCGTGTTGAGCTGGTGCGGCAGTGCATTATGGAGAACCGTCGCTTCACGATTACGGAGCTGAGGAGCCATTTTCCGCAGATATCGCGATCCTTTTTGGATGAGATTGTCACTAAGCACCTGCTGTTCAAAAAACTGTGTGCCAGATGGGTGCCGAAAAACCTGACACCCGAACACAAAATGCAACGTTTAGGAGCAGCACTGACATTTCTGCAACGGTATCACGATGACGACAGGATCGTCACGGGCGATGAGACTTGAATTTCGCACTTCACCCCGGAAACCAAGCAGCAGTGAATGCATTGGCGGCATAGTGGATCTCCGGTCAGGACGAAATTAAAACAGACGCTGTCGGTACGGAAAGTGATGTGCACGGTGTTCTGGGACAGGAAGGGCATTCTGCTCAATGACTTCCTTCCAAGAGGTGAAACAGTGAACGCTAGCCGCTGGCCGTTACTGTGAAACATTGCGAAAATTGCGACGTGCCATTCAAAACAAGAGGCGTGGAATGCTTAGGCCTGCTGCAGGTGTTGTGGTCCTCCATGACAATGCTCGTCCACATACGGCTCGGCGCACAGCAGCTGTTTTGACGGAATTTGGCTGGGAGTTGTTTGATCATCCACCCTACAGTCCTGATCTTGCTCCCAGCGATTTTCATGTTTTCTTGCACCTCAAGAAATTCCTGTCCTCCGGTGAGCGTTTTGGCAATGATGAAGAGCTGAAGACGTCTGTCAAACGCTGGTTCCATTCACAGGCGGCAGAGTTCTACGACAGAGGGATACAAAAGTTGATCCCACGATACGACAAGTATCTCAATTCTGATGGTGGCTATGTTGAAAAATAGCTGAAACATTGCTGTACCTGTTGCCAATAAATGTTTTCCTGAAAGTGTGTGTTCTTTTTTTTTAAATAGGGAAACTTACTTTCTGGATGCGCCTCGTAGTTCCCCTTACGGGAGGGCAAGGACTGGAAGTGCCATCGCACGCAGGCCGCTCGGTTGGGCCCATTCTACTACCCGGGATGGAATGGATGTAAATATTAAGCAGTTTCAATTACATAAATGCTGTTATTTTAAAGTACTTATATTATGACGTCACACAATTGAAATTGCGTTTACGAATAACGTTTTTTAATTAGGATCTCATTTTATTTGTAATTCAGCTAAGAAACATGAACGTTTCTAAAGTTGTCGAATATAAGCTGTATCCTAACTGAGGTGCTCAGCACACAAATGACCAAACCCACAAAATTATATTTCCACTTTACCTCTTTGTAATAGTGCGTGAAATGCGATACACAAAACGAAAATTGTGCTCTATTGTCATGGAAAAATTGAGAATGACGATTAGGCTGATTTACACTTTGAAGAAAACAATATGAGGAGCTCTTTAAATTAATAAACTCGATGTTCATATTTTGTGGGTTGGGCCATATTTGTGCGCTGAGGGTCTCAAATAAAACAACTCGCTTTCATCGAAAAGTGAAACATATGCATGTTTCCCATTCATATGCAGCTATCTCAAGATTCTGTATTAATTCTATAATTATTGATTCTTAGCTTTAACTTTAATGTAAATTTTCAGGAAAGTAGACCCAATTTTTTTTACTTAATATGATATTTAAAAAGTCTCACTTTTGAGAAGTGAGAGAATACCCAAAAGTCATAAAGGGAAAAATTTAGGGAGTTATTTACAAGTTATAAGTAGAGAGCGGAATTTTAGGCTGTAAAACGTGGCATTTTAGGCGTCTAAAATATGCTCTTAAACTCCTTTATTAGGCTCTATTAAATAAAAAATAGGCTTTTTTTGTTTGTTAAAGAATGTCACTACTATAAATTCAACATTTATTTAATGCAAAATTCTTGGATTAAAAGAAACTTCCACACATTTCTCATTTTACAAGGGTACATACACAAAATGAAGACATTCTGTCTTTAAATTAGTGTTTTTCATTCACCGATCACATTTCCATAGTTTGCTTCACAGTAGATGATCAGCACCTATTGGGGCTATTGTATCGCTCACTGCTGAACTTGCAAATAGTGAGAAAAAATAAGGGGTTGTTATCTGTCTTGGAATATTAAAGAATGCTTATTCGGGTACAACCCAGCGAGTTTGTGTTAAATTGGTGACAGACAGAGGAAGATTGTATAATAATAATAATAATAATAATAATAATAATAATAATAATAATAATAATAATAATAATAATAATAATAATTTGTCCCACAGGAGTTCTCTTACATGCGAGTAAATCTACTGACATGAGCCTGTCGCATTTAAGCACACTTAAATCCCATTGACCTGAGCCGGGATCGAAACCGCAACCTCGAGCACAGAAGGCCAGAGCTATTCCGACTACGCTACTCAGGTCGTCTGAAAGTTGGAATTTTAGGATTGAAAGATTGTAAGAATGAGAAGGAGTGGCCCGGAGGTACTTCTCTATTGTGTTGTTCATGTTATCCGTCTTGGAATGTAAACAGTACAGGATGTTAAGAAAAACTGTAAAAAGTTACGAAAAAGATACAAAAAGTTTAAAAAACCTTAAAAATAGGCACTAAAGTCGAAATGCATTTTAGGCACTATAAAACCCCTTTATTTATACCTATATTTCCATGACAAATGTAAATATTAAATCTCAAGCCTGTATGTATCAACAAAAAAATAGGTTTTTGCCTAAATTCCGCTCTCTAGTTATAAGTTATAACAGCGGATTTTCGGTCCCTACACAGACGTCACATCCATTGGCTTACGGAGGAAGTGTAGCAATTAGTTCAATGACCTCCCTGCATCTGACGTACACCTAACGTTCAGTATAGAGATCCAAAATCCGCGGTCTGATTATAACAAGCAGTATTTAAGCATGTGTATAACGAAATTATTTTTTACTCGTAACGTCTGTATTTAACCTACACTAATTGAAAAAATTAAAGAATATTATGGAACGAAAATTCGAATAAAGTTGCCATGGAAATGCTTACGTCATATCCAATAAAATGATAATATGAACTAGTTCATTTATATACACAAGGAGAGTCGGCGTATACAGTATACATAGCCTATTTGGAAAAGTTCATTATAATCCATTGCAGAGAGGAGAAGTTTTTAATATATTTTTAAAAATGTTATTTGAATATGCTTTCACATGAAAGTGGAACAGACGCGTGAACAACACATGCGTAACGACAGAAAGTTAATACAAGCTTGGAATTACAGATAGATAAAATAACAACAATATTTACGGATATTATTACGTGTTATATACAGTAAGTCTATATCTTTTCTCTATAAGAAAAATCCTAATGTAAACACAAGCACGTGGCTGTCATACCCGTGATTGGCTTCCAGTCGAAACACTAACACGACGCAGGAAAATATAGTTCCGTATTTGGAAATCATAACCTCGTATTATTTGAAAATAAAAATTGAATTCTAGTTATTAAATACGACGAAACATACAACTTCACTCGTATCTAAAACGCTATGTAAAAGAAAAGCTACTTTTATATTGTGTTATTTATTTTGAAAGCGGATGAATACTGAGAGTAAGTTAATACCAATGTAGTTTGTTCTTGTAATACGTTGACCCCACTTGAGTTTGTTCTCGTAAACACGTGATAACATGGCTTCTGCATCCTCGGTGTGTGCGGTTACTAAACATAAGCCTGGAAACCCTTTCAAAAGTAGAGAGAAAGAAATAGTGTTGAATGTGTATAATAAGTTGAGATGAATCCAATTAATTAATTATAAAGTAACAGTTTCCTAAGCAAACCAATGCATAGTAGTGAGGTTAGGTCTACTTTGACGAGTAACGGGAAATGTTTAACATGAAACAGAATGTACAACAGTAGGCGGAAACACTTACTGAGAATCTCTGGCGCCAATCTGCGGCCAATCAAGCATCTCTTCAGTCAAATGCCATTGTTTGCTGTAGGATTATTTTTACAACGAAAAGATTATACACACACACACACACACACAATACAAGTTATTTGTTAATTGTCTGTTGCTCTAAAACAGTTCTTCACTTATTCTCTTAATAGTACATTTTGGTTTAATGTATTATTATTATTATTATTATTATTATTATTATTATTATTATTATTATTGATGGTGGTGGTGGTGGATTGATTGTTATTCATAGCTTATTTCTTTCCGTTTATTACACAAATGAAGAGTGCAGGGAGAAAACCTGATAATTCAAGATTTACTGTTTTTACAGGAAAGCAAGTTAAAAGTTTTAAGATCCATTACATTTTGGGTTATCATTCTTCACATTTCTTTGGATTAGTGAATTGTTATTCTAAATAGTCAAACTACACAAATTTGCACTACCTGAGTTATTGGATGACATCTAAATCAGAAAATCGATCATTTTGAACTTTATTAAGTTTTTCCCCCCTGTGTCCTTCATTATTATTTAAATCTTACAGTAAATTGTATCCGTTTATCCTAATTCCACTACTCTAATTATTGTATAAACGTTTACGCAATCATAGGGATTTCCTCAAATCCCCTTTTACTGTTCTTTTTTTTTAATTTGAAATTTATTTCTGTATGTTTACACGCTTGTACATAACACAAACATTTATGTATGCTATTATGTAATATACTCATAAATTCGGTCGAAAAATTAAAAGAAATTGACGGCTATCAATCATACTACTTTTTTTTCTCCTTTGATACATAAACCTCCCAAAAATTTGTTACGAGCGCGCCCCGAAGTTCTGCTGTTTTGTTACAAATGGTGAGAGTCAAAGACAAGCTTCTTTCCATGAAATACAAGTAATTTTTGGAGACGAGAAACACAACATAAGATTTTATGGAGTGCCTTGAGATGTACAGTATAGGCTAGTAGACGAAATGCACGTTCCAGATTTTATATTGAAGTGTGATAAAAACAGTTTATGGAAACAAGCTACCGGTAGTGTAGATAGGAAAGATATCCAAATTTTCCAACAATTTTATTTCCATTCTCTGTACTTAAACACCAGACTGCCAGGTGTTCCGAGTGGACATCTAATCGTGCATGCATTAAAATCTTCGTAATATTTTTTAATCAGTACATAATTCTCGAAAAAAACATTTTTTCGTTTCTTTAAAGCCCGAGTCCGGTCAGAACCCGACAAACATAGTGAATTTCAACCCGAGTCCATCCTGTGCCATAACACTAAAACCACAGTCTAGTATATACAGTCGCGAAGCTCAATACGTAGTAAATATGCAAACATTAGATAGTTGCTCACCACTAGGATCGCTAATATCGCCTCATTACAGGCAATGCAAAATAGAACCGTCACAGTCTATTGTTTCTAGCACCCTCAAAACTCAAGCTTCGTGACTGAATATAGTAGACTGTGCTACAACCACATCATCCTCCACCGCCATTGCAAGACTGCCATGATTCTAATGTTCTCAAAAAAAAAACAAACGTTTTTGTTTCCAGCAAAAACGTTTTAAAGTAAAATACTTTTTGGGAAAACAAAATTGTTTTTGGTAACATCATACGTTTATGCTTTAAGCAAAAACGTTTCTGCTTAAAGCAATTTTGCTAGATAAATGTGCGCCCAGCTTAAAAAAATTCCTGTGGGACAAAATCTCGGCACACCGGCGACGCTGATATAACCTCGGCAGTTGCGAACGTCGTTAAATAAAACATAATTAAAATCTCTCTCAATTTCTAAAAAGCATTTTTAAAAACTGTGACTTGAGATTTTGCAGGCGCCATTTGATTATTTACAAGCAGGTAGGGAAATGGCACTAATTCATTCATTCATTCATTCATTATATTCCATAGATCTTATATGAGCAATGAAGCTTTAAGATGTGGAACAAGTCAAAATTTTACAATATTACAATTACAATTTTTACAAATTTTTACAATATTTTACAATTTTTACAGTTTTACAATTTAGTAATTTTCTACAATTTTTACAATTTTCTACAATTTTTTACAATATTTTGGCGAGATGTAGTGAGATGAGGTGAGATCCGAGGATTCGCCAAAAGATTACCCGGCATTTGCCTTTTGGTTGGGGAAAACCTCGGAAAAACCCAACCAGGTAATCAAATCAAAGGGGTGAAATGAAGTGATGCCGAGGACTCGCCATAGACTCTTGATTATAGGATCACAATAATATTATCATCGTAATGAGCACAGCTGCAAGATATGAAGTAAAGAATACTACAACCAGAAAATAATATATATTTGTTTTGAAAAGAAATATTTTTTCTGAAATTAAAAATTAAATCTTGTTACTCTGTTCGTTGTTATAAAAGAAAAGAAGGAAGAGAATATAACGCTCCAAAATTGCACGACCTTACGTCCAGATCTCCTCTGGCTAACCCTGAATCTGGCCCTGATCATTCAGTGTATATATCTTCGAAAATGTTACGTATCCCCAGGCATATGTTTGCGTACCCCCGGTTGATACCACTTCTCTAAATCGAAAAGAACTGAAACTATCGTTAAAGGCGTCATAACAAATTTGGAAGGCATCAACACAAAATACACGCACATGTTGATGATTAGTCTTAGGAATTCGTGGTCCCTTTCCATACACAAACCATGCAGTCTTTACAAAGATTGAATGTAAAACAGATTCGAAACAGGTAACTGACAGATTATGAGTCCCTGCTATATGCGTAGTAGCCTACAGTCGCGTACTGATGTCCTTCAAACTCTGATACAATACGTATATTTAAAAACTGTAAATAGTGCCATAGCTAAACGTTATATTCATGTTATTATATTGACTTAAAATATTTCTACATTCCACGTATTAAGTTTCCTGGAGAAACGTAGGGCCTATCACTTATTGAGAATTAACGGAACTATTTGAAAGTTTGTCAATTTGTTATAATCTTTGGTTCTGACCTATCCCGTGATTAGAAAGCTCACTTACATAATCATAAAGTTGTAGGTCAGATATCTTTGAACTTCGGTGTACAGTGGAAGCTCTTAATTTCGACAGGAAACAAGTTCGACATCCTATAGTTCAACTACTTACATAGGAGAATTATGCACGCCCCGATACGGGCACTAAGAAATGGGTTTGCCATTTGAATAGCATTTGGTTCTGAGTCTTGTAGTGATACTTTTGTTAAAGGAAAACAGAACATTTTATTGATTAGGACATCCATATTTAATCACTGATTTTAAGGTATGTATTAACGTTTTGGAGGAAAATCTACATTTTTTAACCAACCTTTTTAAGATATTTATCAGACAACATATGAAAGTAGACTAACATAACCATATATCAGAAACTTCTATTTCACTTTTTGATTCCTTAAAAAAATGTATTAATTAAAAATTATTCTATTTCTTCAAAATGCCATATATTTTCTAAAAATTACTCAATTTTGAAATTTCTTTCACTGAGTTATTGCTGTTTATGCGTACAATGCTCTGTACTAGGATTTTGCAGCTAACATTATTACAAAGAAAATTTTAGTCATAAAAACGCCATTTCAAACGTTAATACATACCTTAAATTAATGAACTCTTCTTTTTCTATTTGAGAATTGTGCCGTTTGTGAGACGGAACTGTCGAAACCCACTACGGTACTAAAAGCGCATACACAAGTCTCAGGAAATGCAAGTATAGTACTGTATTCGTTGATGGATAACCAATAAGAATTTGTATTCATTTCACCTGCCACACCCACTACCCTTATTGGACTGAGCTTTCAATTCTGTTCAGTCGATCTTAGGAGAGTCCACTGTACATACGTGGGTCATCCTCTCTTTTTCTTTCCTTCCTGGAATATTGTTTCAGTCAAACATGTCGATGTTTATAGTTCGAATCTCGGAGGAATACATCTAAATTTTTATTTTATTTTACATGTGTTTCAAAGGAGCAATTCGTGGTAATGAAGGAAATTTGAAAATGAAGTTTCCATTGTGTGTATTGAGTGCATAATAATAGAACAAATGCTTTGACTAATTTCGACAATGTATCTTCGCATAGCCTATTATTCATGTCAAGTTGCAGGGATTTTGACGAGCTTTGGAAGCCTGGGAAATATTTCAGAATGCTAGGTTTGCAGTGAGAGAACTGGCCTTTGGCAGAAAACTATGATTGAATGAAAATAAATATTTAATAGCATTTCATGGTAATTTCATGCAGCTGAATAGCTGCGGTTTGTACGAGTAGTACATCTTCAGATTTTGCAATAATAATCTGGTCGCCAGCATACTCACAGTCTTTACAATTTTATTTCCTTGTATTTTTATACCACCTTTTACCATTGACCATTGATTTCCATCCTTTTATTTTAAAAAGAGTTATGGATAGCCCTCAGTCCTACTTTAGTCATTTGTTTGTACACTGACATTCTAGATATCTGACCCTACTAATCGATAATGATCGATAATTTGTTGGTGTAAGTGTGGATTCTTTAGTTATTACTTCTATGAATAGATGGCGAAGGTAATAGTCACTGTTGCCAATCGTAGATAAATATAACTTAGTCGTGTCATAAAATTCATTTTTTCATCAAACTCTACTGATTGTAAAACAACACTGAGTTTGGGTGGAAACAGCTAATATTGTCTATTAGAAGAATGATTTATGCTTAATTTACATGACCATTTTCCCTGACACTTTTTTAAAGCAGGTAGTTTTTGTGAATATTATGTAGCAAACACAATAAGAATTTTCTCAGTCTTCGCAGTTCAATTTTTATTTTAAAGACACGCTGTAGTTTTATGTTTTTTAAGAGTGAGGACTTACAGAAATGACCAAATATGTATTAAAATTAACATTTATTTTTTTTATTTTTAGCCTAAAAATACTTCATAGTAGTGACTTCATTTGAGTGAAATTTCAAGGTCGTTAGGAAGAAAATAATTGCTTTTACGCCATTTTTAATTAGCCGCTGCGCTCCAGTCCTCTTGAATATAAGGAGTTCGTTTATTTTACATTTTTCAACATTTGATATGTAATATCTCAGACAATTATAGAGATAATTGAATAAAATTTTCAGGGCATATTCTCACATTACACATGAATAATTCTATAAGAGGAAATTGTAAAATTGCAAATTAAAGAATAACTTAAAAAAGTTTTTATTTCTCTTCATAAAAATACAACGTAATATAAATAAAAATATAAAAAATAGAATTTCTAAAAATCATCAAACAAAATTGATTAGCAGTCTTTTAGCTTTCATTTAAGGTAAGATTTGTGGTTCTGTTTTACTCTTGAGAGCAGATATATCATTTTCTTTATAATATTGCATTTATTTTTTTTACATTTTTTAGCTACTGTATATCTGTGACTGTACCAAGAAGGGCAAAAGTGAAAATGTTGTATTTAAAAGGCTTCATACATTGATATGAAACTATGTTAGGAAAATAGAGGCTCTACTTAAAATAATACGAGAAAAGATATTTCTTGCAGGTCCTTCCCCTTAAAGAAATATTTTTGCACCATCATGTTTTTTGTTGTATTTACAGCTATTGTAGTTAGGCCTTGAAAGTTGGAATTCCCACACAGAAACTTGTTGCTAGGGAAACCATTCTTCATAATATAAAACTTTACTGAAATAGACCCATTACAGTATACTTATTGTTACTTAGTTACCATTACAGTATTGTTTTGCGAAGGTTTGGAATAATATTGTTCTAAATGTTCAATGCAAAATAGTGTATATTGTATTTGTAATTTTAAAAATATGCTCGTTTTTCAAACTTTTCCTCGATTTTGTAAAAAAAAAAAGTACTTCCCAATCTTGTATCGTACTATACTATTGTAGTCTGGTTACAAAATATAAAAGAAGAATAACAAATATATCGCTTCAATAATTATCCTACGTCTAATTTACGAAGCAGGAACAGGAGATAATGTAAAATTCATGCAGTTGATTCAAATTGCTTAGTTCTGTATTGAATTATATATCTTCTGAAATTACTAATATGTCACCTGACACTTAAAGTAATTTGGCATGTCGTAATCCTGTTAGACGCGAGGCCCGTTGTTTTCATATTCTCATGGCGTATAGAAAACATTTACATGCTTGATATCCGTGTTTCGCGATTTGATTACGTAATCCACAACTTAATCGCTTTCAGAAATTGCAACTCGCTTCCCAATTAATCTCGACAGTGTAACCAATTACACTGTTGGCGCAAGAAAAAAAAACAGACATAATTTTACGTTATCAGCGAACATATAATTTTCAAGCTTATGAGTTGAAAACCAACTTAATTTTCCAATTTAATTTAGAGAGCTATGTGCCTGTATACATTATTTCGATCAAAAAGAAAAACAATACGAACTCGTCCCTATTTCCCAGAAGGCTAATTCCCACATGGACCATACGTTACCACTTGTATCTCCCCTCACCCCCGCTCCTAACACCTGCCCTCCACCCCACTTCCACCAATTATCTGCACAACACGTACAGGTAGCCTATGGGGGATTTTTGTTTATATGTATATGAACACGATTTATACCTGAACGCAACTCGGCTACATTGTAAATTAGTAAAAATTGGATATAAATCAGTGAGTCCACATACCTTTATTCTGATTAGCCAATTTTCGCGTTGTTGGGTGTGCAAATCAACGCCGAGTGTACATCGGCGCGGCGGCGGGAGGAGAGGGAGCAGCAATTGTTGACTCTCTTTGCTGCAGGCTGTTTGCCGTTCTTTTTTTATGCATCCACTGGGCAAGGACTAATTACTGCTCCAGATAAAATTTAATATGGAAACTATATAAATATATTTACGCCACGTTTTCAGTATCGTGCTCATGCTAGCGCGTAACTGCTTCAAACAAAATTGTGATTTAAGACCTCCACGACATTAAACGCAACGTGAGATCTTTGGGTCTTTTCACCGTATCTAACATGTGGATATAGTTACATATCGTTAGGGAATTGAAGAAATGGATAACCTACTTGTTTTATTGTTACAAGTGTTATTCTTCAAGATTTGACATCAAATGCAAAGTAGGATTTGCGTAGACCAGGCATGTCAGAAATCAGACTCTTGGCGCAATTCACACAGAGAAGACGTGGCTCGGACATGGGGCGGAGACATGATGACTTTTCGAGTCTCTCCCATGTAAACAAAATAATGTATCAATGCACACAGAGAGAGCGGGATGGGGGCACGCCACTTCGAAGTCAGAGCTTCGCCTCTTTCGAGTCACGAATGGCCCTTCAAAGCGACACGTGGCGTCTGATTGTAAAAGAAAATTCGCTACGATTTTGAATTTGAAATTCAATTTGCGAAGAGATGTTGTAATATGGTATATTTAATTTTTTTTATTTTAGTAGGTTATTTTACGACGCTTTATTAACATCTTATGTTATTTAGCGTCTGAATGAGATGAAGGTGATAATACTGGTGAAATGAGTCCAGGGTCCAGCACCGAAAGTTACCCAGCATTTGCTCATATTGGGTTGAGGGAAAACTCCGGAAAAAACCTCAACCAGGTAAATTGCACCGACCGGAATCGAACCCGGGCCACTTGGTTTCGCACCCAGAAGCGCTAACCGTTAATATGGTATAGAAACATTGGTGGGACATTATATAAAAATTCTGGAAAAGGTCGGGATACATGTTCAATTCTTTCATCACAGCTTCTACTCCAAAATATCTGAGAACTCGCTTTGAATGTCTTACAATTTTGCGAAATCAACATCAGACTTTATTATCTATTCCTGGTCACCGTACCTCTTTCTATTCATCCTCTTTCACCGTGTCAGTTTGTCTCCTATGGAACTCCTTACCTCGTCATGTCAGGGATTGCCGAACAGTTAATCAGTTTAAATTAAGAATTAAAATTACATACGTTTACATGGACTTGATTTGTGAGTGTAAGCCGAATTTAATAGGTTATTCTATGTGTTTGTATAAATTGTCATTTACGCCTATTATAAAGTGACAATAGGATATAAATTGTAAATAATTATGTATCATGTTTCGTCAATATTTTTTTAAACAGTATGTAAGCTCCTTAATTTGCATGATAACGATTTTATATTTAAATATTACTACGTTTTATTGTTTCAATGTAGGGGAAGACTGCCTAAGAGTACTCACTTCCTAAGAGTACGCATTGAGGTTCACATTTTATCCAGTAGATTGCAGGAGCTACGAAGCACAGGGGATGCGAGTCGCAGGCTAACCAATGCACCAGCAAGCGTCAGTAGAGATTTTGTTGCTGTGATAGAAGGTACGCTATTTTTTTTTTTGTGTGACAAATATGCCATTATTATATTTCACTTAAAGAGACAGATCAATATTTGCATGTAATTGTTAATTTTTGAATATATAAGTGTCATATACTCTGTGTATGAGTATAAACTATTTGTTCAGAGGTGCATATATTTAATTACTATAGTCGTTTTGATTCAACAGTGTTTTAAGTGGAAGGTAGTGCGATGTCCCAAGAGTACGCAGTTGTTTTCGTAAGTGCGTACTCTTGGGACGCTTTAAATAATCTTGTGTTTATAAAGGAGTTTCTTCGTTTTTAGGCATTATGTCATCTAATTATCAACGAAAAACGGATAGGCAGTTGTTCACTCGTGAACAACTTATGACAGCTCAAGAAAGAATTGCTTCAGGCAGTAGTGTGAGAGCTGCAGCCAAATTTGTGGGTGTACATGAAGCAACGCTGCGGAAGAGACTAAAAGCAGTGAGTTGACTTGTGTATGTCTGTTAATTAACAACAATATTAATAAAATTATTACTCTTAATATTAGTATAGTAATGACAGGCTTAGGTAACAAATTATTCATAATTTCAGGGGACAGTACCATCTTCACTGGGCAGATTTAAGTCAACATTTTCCAAGGAAGAAGAGGAAGCCCTTGTAGCGCGCATAAAGACTTTAGATAGCAAATTCTATGGAATAACACGAAAACAATTGATGACTGTTGTTTTCCAGTACGCTACGCAAAATAAAATTGCCCATCCATTTAATAAAAATAAGAAAATGGCTGGTGAGAAATGGGTCAGAAACTTCTGTAAGAGGCACTCATTAACATTACGACAACCAGAGAAGTGTTCATTGGGAAGAGCCATTGGGTTTAATCCAGTTCAGTTCGACAGATTTCACGAAAATCTGAAAAAGGTGTTCGACGAAAACCCTGCCCTTTCAGCCAGTGACATTTTCAACATGGATGAGACAAGTGTGCCAACTGTTCCAAATAAACTCCCAAAGATTATTTCTCCTAGAGGAAAACGAGTAGTGTCTAAAGTTGTCTCTCAAGAACGTGGGGTGTCTGTAACTGCAGTATGCTGTGTGAGTGCAGCAGGGTATTATGTTCCACCTGCTCTTATATTTCCAAGAAAGAGATACAAGCCCGAATTTTGTGACAGAACACCACCAGATACTTTGGGAATGGTATCTGATTCGGGCTTTATAAATTCTGAGCTCTTTATGACCTGGCTAGAGCATTTCAGAAAACATGTGGTTCCATCCCAGCAGAAAAAGAAGTTGTTGATATTGGACAACCATATATCTCACTGTAGCTTGGCTGCAATTGAATATTGTCGGGAGAAAGGCATAATTTTGTTGTCTTTGCCACCACATGCTAGCCATAAATTGCAGCCACTCGACGTGTCTTTCTTTGGGCCATTGAAGAAGTCACTGTCCGAGGAATGTGACCGGTGGGTTACGAATCACCCAGGTCGTCCTATAACAATCTACCAAGTGGGTGAGATTTTTGAAAAAGCCTACTCTAAAACTGCTTCAATTCAGATAGCAGTCAAGTCATTCCAAGTTACGGGGATTTTCCCTCAAGATCCCTCAGCTTTTAAAGATGATGACTTCATGCCTTCATCAGTGACTGACAGAGAGGTACAGGAGCCTTCTGAAGAAGTCAACTTGGAAAATGAGGCGGGGCCATCAAGTGTTGGGCAGAATAATGAGGAATCTCCGCTTCAAACTGCAAATAATCTGGGGGAAGGGAAAAATCATCCAAGTGGATCTAATGTGTCACCAAAAGACCTCCTTCCCAGCCCAAAGGGACGCAGAGAGAAGAAGAGGGGCAATAGGTCGAAATCTTCAGCCATTATGACTTCCTCCCCATTCAAGAAGTCTCTTGAGGATTGTGCTACTGTAAGCAAAAGACCAAAGAGGAAGGCAGCGAAGAAGCTGAGTTTCCCTACAGAAGACGAAAATGATGAAATGGAGGACATTGACGACGACGATGATGACGACCCAGCCTGCATTTACTGCAATAGTCTATATTCTGGATCAAAATATAGAGAAAATTGGATTCAATGTCAGAAATGTCGACTCTGGGCCCATACCGAATGTGCTGGAATCAACCGTCGAGCAAAAACTTATGTATGTGAACTGTGTAAGTAAAAGCATTTGTGTGGAATCATAAATAAATATTAATTTCACACTTACAATCAATGTTTTCACTCTTAATAGAAAATGCGTACTCTTGGGCAAGTCAAGTGCGTACTCTTAGGACGACGTTTGCCCAAGAGTACGCATTTTCAACATTTTAGTAAAACCAACCTAGAATGGAGAGGTGTGTTGCAATTGAAAAATTGATTCGTTACTCCTGGCCTAATAAGACAAGGAACAGATTACATACATTTTGCTGCTAAAACGTGTATTTTGGTTCACAAAATCTAATGATAAATCGAAAGTGCGTACTCTTAGGCAGTCTTACCCTATACTGTATTTCACTTCTGGTAGTGTGCAAGAGAAGGTCTCATGGCCTTAACTCTATCAGAATAAAAAAATAAATAAACGCATGCATAAATAAGTGCATAAATAAATGCATAAATGAATGAATAAGTAAATACATGCATACATAAATAAATAAATAAACATGCATAAATAAATAAGTGAAACAAATAAAAATAATTTTTTGGATTACTTTACGACTCTGTATCGACATCTCAGGTTATTTAGCGTCTGAATGATATGAAGGTAATAATGCCTGTGAAATGAGTCCGAGGTCCAGCACCAAAAATTACCCAACATTTGCTCGTATTGGGTTGAGGGAAAACCCCGGAAAAAAACTCAACCAGGTAATTTGCCCCGACCGGGATTCGAACCCAGGCCAAATAAAATAAATTAAATAAATAATATATGACATACATTTTTCCTTTTTTCAACCACTAAGAGTGCACACAAAATCTTATCTGTTTTTTTTTTTTTTATATTACCAATTTGTATGAGAGCCAAGGCATCCTCATCGTCTGAAAAAGACATTACGAAAGCTGTGCGACGCGCAAGTGTCGCAAGGGTTTTTGACTCTTCAGTATGCTTCGCTCACGTCATGTCTCCGCCCGACGTCCGAGCCATGTCCTGTCTGCGTCTTCTCTGTGTGAATTGCG
Organism: Periplaneta americana; assembly: GCF_040183065.1. Taxonomy (NCBI): domain Eukaryota; kingdom Metazoa; phylum Arthropoda; class Insecta; order Blattodea; family Blattidae; genus Periplaneta; species Periplaneta americana. The sequence continues at coordinate 162,391,599 of NC_091119.1, forward strand.
CCTAAATGTGCAGTTATGTGCGCGGATCGTCGATCTGTGCAGGTTGCATCAATCAAGCGTTGCTCTTACCCGTTCTTAGCTGGAGGAGTGTACAATAATCTATTCTGCGTTTCTAGGGTTGGATTAAATAGACATTTGGACATTATAAACATAGTTAGCAGAACGAAAAAAACACAGTTATTATCAGTGTCTATATTTGACGATTGTAATAGAAGAAACTTTAGGCTTACTCAGTTATACTTCACAAAGTATCTAGTGGTTTGTAAAGTATAATTTATTAATATGATTTTATACAGTATTTGAAGAAAAAAAAAATGCAGTAATTTCGAAACAACAAGAAACGAACAAGTATTTCATTTTACGTAATAGGTACTAATTATTTTAAAGTAATAGATCCTACTCTTTCATTGTTCGCCAAGCATTATTATTATTGACTGTGACCATTGGTGCACAAATATTGAAGAAAATATTATACTCCCAATTAATTACATGCAGTAGGACATTGTGAAGTTTTTACACTGAAATCATTTCTTTGCTGTATGTCAATATAAATTAATATTAATATTAATAAATATAAATTAAGCTTAGAATTTAAATTCACATATAGTTTATTTGAAAACATTGAGAACAAGTATCGAAAAGTTGGGAGCGTTACTTAAAGAAATTAAAAGTGTAGTTCACAAACTGTGAAGCGACGATATTCTCTTTATGTCAGATTTAAAGATTTATTAATATAATTATATTGAATTTATATTGTGACGTGAGATGGAAAATTTGCCATTATATATTTTTCCAGAAAATTGTTCCGCCTTGCAAATAGTTGTTTTCTTCTCTCCTTACAACCTCAAGAGCCTCACATGTATTCCTCACTATATTCTCATCACTTACCAGTTTATGAAATGAAAGTCTAAGTCGTCTAACCTTTGATGGCTGTGTTAGTACAGACTCCAAAACAACGCCATTGTCAAGTTCGTTTTGCCGTGAGAGTACTGATTAAGAAATAAGCGCTGTCAATATCATATTTTGAGAACTTTACTAATCTGATCTAAATTGTCACCTCACAACACTATTACCTCGACATAGGCTGATGAAAGCCTTTCATTTTAAAATAATTATTATTGTTGTTGGCTGAGGAAAACATTGTAATAATTATGTTACATGATTCGTAATTTCTCTTCTCCGTTATCTGTGAACTCCTCACTTTATTTATCATAACTCATTCACAGACAGCCAAATCGGCACTCGTACTGAAACTGTGTTACTGAAACAAAATCTGCTGCAGGTATTGTATAGCCCTAGCGCGTTCCCCTCCAAGGCGATTCACTCCCTCCAGGTAGAGGAATAGAGAGTGCACATCGCACAGAGACAGTTGCACAATGTGCGCGACTGCACAATGTGCAGGGTTTTGACATGCCTGGCGTAGACTATAGTATTATACTGGGTGTTCAGTTCAAAATGTGTCATGGCTCGCTGTATGTCGTCATGTGGCTAGCCGATGAGCCTAGACAATTCAATCTTCCTACACTTCCGCAGAGATGTATAACCTATGAGGCAGAGAAGTTGCCTAGCGAGTACGGCGTTCATTCTGAAGAATACGTGCCGATACGTACGGTAACGCCTGTAGTGGCAGGAATGTGAACTGTTTTGAAATACGTACTATTGGGATATGGGGAGAGGGTTAAGACGATTACTTACGTATTTGTTGACCTTAACTTCGACGGTCAACATGGACACGGAGCATTTGATTTGTGTTGTGGAATGTTACCGTACGCAACCGATGATAACGAATACCCTGCGTACGACTTGCCGGCGCAAAACACAGTTCGAAAGAGGTTATGGTAGCACACAGACCGTACAGACCGCCATCTGTTGCTACGACGTTCAAGCTATACCGTACACGTTCTCAAGTTCATATTGAAGAACGCCTTAAATAATAGGCAACTTCTCTAGCATATAAGCTGAAACTCGCTTCAAATCGGTGACCCAACAACAGTGACGTCATGACACACTTTGAAATGAACACCCAGTATAGGCTAGGTCTTTCGTGACTCTGAGTCGAACGTAGAATTTTACATTCTTTATCTTTACTCTTTTGAATTCTGCGCACCTCATCACGTTAACTCTGCCAGCTAAAATAAATTATTTTTATTATTATTATTATTATTATTATTATTATTATTATTATTATTATTATTATTATTATTATTATTATTATTATTATTATATCTTTCGTCTCGTTTCTCTTATCTATACTCCAACTACAATATCAATACCAGATCACTTATCTGTGGCACGCTAAGTATACCCCTTCATAGAACATATTGTTACTCCTCATCTTTTACAATCTCCGCTTCACGACAATGGAATTCCTTGTCACAGAGTATTAGGGGCTGCAAGACAATAAATACTTCTAAAATAGCTAAAGGCCTCCCCACACCGACGCGAAATATTCGCACCGGTGGCGAATGTTTCGCTTCGCAAAGTTACCACTGCCTCAGTGTACATTGCGGTATATGGGTGTGCCCACACCAACGCGAAAGTATCGCCGGACGTCTGCGAATCTGCAGCGTTGAAATTTAGATTCGCCGCCTGCGCGGTTTTTTTCGCTGCCGCCGCGAATTTTTTTAGTATTCTATGAGAAATTGTAAGGAAACATCGGCTTTATACGATTTATTCTAGAGGATTACAAGTAAGTAAGGAAAAAGGGTAATATGAGATGCAATCCAAATGGAATTAAATGAAAGTGGTAAGTTATTCACATCTTTAACATATCTTAAGAGAAAAATTCTAGCCTACATACGGCCTGTCTATAAGGAATGATTTCATATTCGCATCTTTGTTGACTTTTATCAGTCCTTCAGAATATCATAGCATTGCTTAGTACAGAAATATATTTCTAGAGAACCTACCTATATGAACTTTGCGTCATTTAGCATCTTACTAAGGTTTAATAGTTCAAAGTTAATAATTTTCTTAGTTTAGGAAAGGTTTCATTCTTAAAAGCAAACATATAAGCCTATATTTAATAGCAATTTTTTGTCAAAACTAATCTCATTCATGTTTTATTCGTATGAAATACTCAAGGAACTTTTGTATTAGCTAGTACAGAAGAGTTGTTTCAATAAACATAAATAGGCCTATTAACTGTTTTCATTAAACCTTACGGATTCGCGCTGTATCTCCTAACGTTAGTACTCGCGTTTGGTGTCACTACAGCTCAATCAATAATAATCAATGTTCTGGACTTAAGATAATATTTTAATTTTATTATGCGATATTTGTCTACATAATGTTAAAATAACCGGCTTGCAATTAATTTTTAAATATTAAATACAATATTATAGGATTGTTGTTTAGTCAATTTTCCGAAGAAAAGTCTGAACCACAAATGATACCAAGAAAGCACCATTTATGAGGCAACTAGGCCAGGAGATAATGAAGTAGGGTGGCCAGTTCCTTTCCCCCTCCATTTCACACATCGCCGAAAAAATTAGCAAAAATCTACTCCTAGCAGATATTGCTTCACACTTACACTTCCACATAAACAGGATAATTTTATTAATTATACGCGAATATCACTTCTTGTGGGACAAACCCCTCCCAAATTTTAGACTTGTCATCATCTCTTGTCTTCCTTCTCTTGAAGGACGCATTATAACAGAATCAAAGAAAAGTTAGAAAAGACGAGACGAAGTAGAGTCTCTTCTGTTTTCGAGATTTTGTTACGCACTTAACACACGTGTATTGTAAATTATTTTTGCACGATCATATATTTAGAACTGCAAATACTATATGAATGTTATGATACTTTCTGCGTTGAGAGCGCATTTTAGTGAATGTGGCCATTATACATTCAAGGGAGTATTAGTTTGCTAAAAAGTTTAATAAAAATCAGTATGGTTTCTTTTTGTATCTAATGATGAAAAAAAAAACAAGAAAAATATGTTATTGAGGGGGTTTAGACATATTATATTACATTATAATAGAAACGAGGACAATTAAAGTATAATAATTGTTTCCAAATGTGAATGTATTGATTTCACGCACTAAAATGATTTATATCGTGTTAGGAGTTTGTTGAACGTACTCTCATCAATTCCTAGAAAATTGCTAAATGACCGAGAATCTTCCAATGTCATCTCTCTGAGTAGGAATAAAATATATATTACCAATAAAGGATCTTTTATTTCATTTCACTATTTTCAATTATTTATATGTCCTGGGATGGTAATTCATGTTATGAGGGATTCTCTGAATATTCGTTTCATAGGTAATTTATCTTTTTAGATATCTTTAACTTCTTGTTTCTGATGCACTTTTGTATTTTTCTACGTGGACTCCAATTTCTCACCCACACTTCTTTCTTTTTTCTGTGTGTTCTCTCCTCCAGAGCTCTAAGTTCTTTGACAAAGTTTACAACCGCAAGCACAACATCTAAGGCTAAATATTAGGTATCATCGTTCGCCATTTTGATTCTTTTCTTTTAATAATTTAATTAAATGTATTCTAATACTTCAGTTACATTTATTTTAATATTGTAACCACATTTATTTTAATATTGTGATTACATTTATTTTTAATTGCATTAAATATATTTTAATTACATGTATTTTAATATTTATTATTACATTTCAAAACACATACGAATAATTAAAACAATTTAAGCGACGGAAGTATTTTGTAAGCGGATTTGAAATCAGAGCAAAGATTTCTGTATTAGCAGACAAGAGGTTGTCTTGAGTTCTTCGCCAAGTAAAAAATAAGTTACTCTTTTCTTTAACTCGCCATAACTTGAAAACCAGTAAAGATTTTGAATAGCGGCAACTTTTAAAAGTAATTTTCATTCTTTCTCAACATTTCATTCGCTTTGACCCCCCATCTAACGTGAAAAATAAAAAAGTTTACCTCTAACCACTTCTGAAGGTCTAAATGTCTATTTTGAACAGATTACTTCCAAATTAGTATCTTTTTTTTCCCCCCGTGTTTTAAAAACAATTTTGATTTCAAAATTTGTTCCATGCTTTCCTCAGACATTGACCTGTCAATCATAAAAATAACAGTGCCATTGATTGACTATCATAGGAGCTATGACATGATATTCCTCTGCATACGCGAAATTTGGTCTCCGTCAGCTCTGCGAATATTTCGAATTTGGTCTCCGTCAGCGCTGCGAATATTTCGCGTCGGTGTGGGGTAACGTGCGAATTTCGTTGCCGCTGTATACGCGAAATATTCGTCGCCGCCACGGCTGCGAATATTTCGCGTTGGTGTGGGGAGGCCTTAAAGGATAACTTCCTTAGCAATTCATTCTAATTAAATTGACTTTAACGGTCACAGACTACATGGTAACTTTGTTCTTTAGACATGCATCCTAATAACGCTGTATTTTCACAATAAATTGTTCTCATTAAAATTTCTTATATTAAAATTCTGTATATATTAATTTAATTTAACTCTACAGTTTTGTATGTCATTGTTTAATTAATAGTTCATAGTATTTTACTATTTAGTATACACAACTAATTCAATTTTATTGTGATCTTTGTAACTTGTACTTACCTCTGCCAGCTAAAATAAATTATTATTATTATTATTATTATTATTATTATTATTATTATTATTATTATTATTATTATTATTATTATTATTACAAAGTGTAAAGACATTGAGTTTTTTTATTTTAAAGAATGATCGGGGACGACCTTCTCCGTATCTTCGTCCTAGATTTATGTTCTATTTATCTATCTATCTATCTATCTATCTATCTATCTATCTATCTATCTATCTATCTATCTATCTATCTATCTATCTATCTATCTATCTATCTATCTATCTATCTATTTATTTATTTATTTATTTATTCACTTATTAGACCTCCTCGCATATAATACCCGTACTCCTTCACTTTAAGAGCGAAATGTAAAATAAATGTGGGTGGGAGGCTGGGTGAGTGAGTGAGTGAGTGAGTGAGTGAGTGAGTGAGTGAGTGAGTGAGTGAGTGAGTGAGTGAGTGAGTGAGTGAGTGAGTGAGTGAGTGAGTGAGTGAGTGAGTGAGTGAGTGAGTGAGTGAGTGAGTGAGTGAGTGAGTGAGTGAGTGAGTGAGTGAGTGAGTGAGTGTATTTATTTATACGTAATAAATGGAAAGTTAAGATCAATTAAACCAAAATTCACACGTTGCATTCACACTGCGAAGAAGTTCCTATCCACCTATACAAATTAACAATCAAATTATACCTCAAACTGAAGATGTGAAATATTTAGGAATGCATCTAGATCGCTAAGTTGGAATAGACATATCTGGACTAAAGGAAAACAACTAAATCTTAAATTCAGCAAATTAGACTGGTTAATCGGACTAAATCACAACTATCAGCAGCAAGTAATTTAACCCTCTGCAAATCCATTCTAAAACTTGTTTGGACATAATTGTGGAATTCAGCTTTAAGGTATAGGCTACTGCAATGGAGCGATTTCAATCAAAGACACTACGAACAACCTTGGTACATCAACAGCAGATACATCTACCATGACTTTCATATCCGAACAGTCAAACAAGAAATAGAAAATTAGTGTCTCGCCTATCAGAAACATTTAAACAACCATCCAAATTCATTAGCACTGAATTTATTGGACAACAGTACCCTTCACCTAAACAGACTTAACAGACATGCTGTTTTAAATTTAATCTACAGATTCAAGTAGGCCTACACATGATCCTTCGTACGAGTCTTGTACAGTCATCCGTAATATGACTATGAACACTTTAAATTTTAAAAGATACAAAAATCACATTCTATGGTAGCCTACTGCAACTTTACAACACTACTTCGAGTGATTTTTCTAGTCACAAACTCGCTAGAATGTGTCGGAGACCGATGTAGGTCTGGCTGGCTCTCATGACAAAAGTCATGAAAGTAACCAAACTGTCGAACAAATAGGAAGCAATCAGCAAATCCTTGAATGTTGCCGTGCACTGCATTGACAAATTAGAAGCTGCAGGTGATTACTCGCGAGTCGACCTGAGCTAGGAGGCGGTAATGGCTGTCATTTGTCGCGTCAGAGCGATTCGTCCGGAGCTGCTGCTCGGCGGCTTGTTGACGTATACAGCCGTACTTACAGCCCTCCGTCCGTGCCGCCCTGATTTCCCAGAAGGCTTACTTCCTTCTCTTAGTCTTCTCTTCTTCACATCTTGAATAGTGACTTCTGCAGTTCAACTTCCGAGTCTTGTATCCTCACACAAGGACTGCAGTTTTTTTAAATCCTTTAGTGATAGGCTACTGTAATGTAAATATAGCCTACTTTTACTTACATGTTCCATTAGAAACAGATTTTGGATTATAAATCAAATACAAAGTAAGAATTTGATTAAATGAATTGATTTTCATGAGAAAAATTCCTATTACTGTCTTTCTGAAACAAATTCGCATATACAATATTTGCATAGGCCTACATACATACATACATTACATACATACATACATACATACATACATACATACATACATACATACATACATACATACATACACACACACATACATACATACATACATACATACATACATACATACATACATACATACATACATACATACATACATACATACATACATACATACATACAGGTCTCGCAAGCAGGGAATATCGACGAAAGGAATGCGAATGAAACAATGCGATGAGGAAGAGTGGGCGACACGTAAGGTCACGAGATAGCTTGAATGACATTCAAAAATACAGTCGGAAGAGAAATGACATCGATAGAATCAGTCTTGCGTTGTGGATAGTTACATTACGACTTTAGTTTGTTCCATTGCATGTGAATACGTGTCTTGTATCGCACTGTATTATTATTTCATTCGTAAACATATGTTGCGCGTTTAATTAGCTTCGAATTTTTCTCTTGCTACGTTCTTTATTTCAACAGCGATGTCCTCATTTGTTCATATTCTTGGAAGAGACAGTACTTCCATCGGTCCGTACCTCTCGCCCCCTTGGCGTGCCTACACACTGTACACACGTCAAAACAGACAGCAACGCCACATTGCTTTTCGGTAATCGTTCCTTGCGCGAGCTATACATACATACATACATACATACTGTCCGTTACTCAGGAGAAGACGAGTGGAAAGAATGTGACCTTCTTGACTATCGCTGTTGATTATTATAAACATCGCTCAGATAAGCATCCCAGTAGCCAGGTTATTACTCGTGCAGGAAACATGAGTAACAATGCGTATGGAAATTAAAGCTAAGTTGAACAGAAGGAGACCTAATGTTTCCGCTTACTGGAGTACAAATATTGCTCGTGTTGTCTTACGTTATCTGTTCACATCCCTTCCTCCTCAGTCCGCTCTCGTCTTCTCCTGAGTCACCGACAGTACATACATACATACATACATACATACATACATACATACATACATACATACATACATACATACATACATACATACATACATACATACATACATACATACATACATACATACATACATAACGAAGAGACTAAGAAGAAGGAGGAAAGGGAGAAAGATTAGAGATTGCTGAGTCTGCAGTAAAGAACCTGTCCTTGGGCAGAAGACTATGAATAAATGGGTAGGCTACTAGTGTCGCCATCAAGATGATTTTTACTATCGGTTATAGGCCTACATATCATATGACTTGAAATTATTCGTATATCTGACGGGGTAAGTCACGTTAAAAAATGCTACATCAACGCAATTATTGCTTTGAATTCATTAATTCATTCATAGTTTTTCTACCCAAGAGCAGGTCTTTCACTGCAAATCCAGCATTCTCCAATCATTCCTCTTTTCTGCCTTCAGCTAAGTTTCCGCATTCGATCCATACATCTTAATGTCTATCATCTGATGTCTTCTTCTGTACCGAACGTTTCTCTCGTTCCAGTGCATCCTTTAGTAGACAGTTTTTTCTCAGCCAGTGACCCAGCCAATTCATTTTTCTCTTCGTGATCAGTTTTATCATTATTTTTCCTTCACCCATTCTTTCCAGTACAGCTTCATTTCTTATTCTGTCTGTCCATTTCATACACTCCATCTTTCTCCATATCCACATTTCAAAATTCATGTTTCCGCCGTATACAATGCCACACTGCACACAAAGCACTTTATTAGTCTCTGCCTTAGCTCTTTTTCCGGAGTGTTTTTTTTATTTCTTGACCACAACACTAGAAGAAGGGAGTAGTCAACATGAAGTCTAGATCGTTTTTTTCTACCAAAGAACTAATTACTTTAAAAAAGTGAATAAAAATAATAATTACTGAAGAATGTATAAATATTTGAATGGTTAACAAATAATAATCAAATTTTGTCACTAAATCTCAGTTTTCGTTTTTATAACACACCAATAACATCTTCTATACATATACCGCAACTTCTTTTTTTTTTTTTTTTTAACTATAAGAATGTTAACTTAACAGATTTTAACCGTTTTCGTTAAGGTTATTCAGAAACTGCACATGTCATAAGTTATGTTATAAATAACTGCATGAAAGTTTTAATAAATGTTACTTATAAAATAGGATCCAAGAAAGAAGGTGATGGACCTGGAATTTCTCTGCGCCGGATCTCACAGAATATGGGTTCTGGAAGTTTCACCGCGGAAGATAACACGCTAGGATGACTAACTCTTGATCACAAAAATACGGTACACTTCGGCGCTACAAATTTTTTAGCAATTTTTGGGGGTAAGAAGTCAGGATTCATTTGGTGGAATTGTTTTTGTTTGTAATATAAAACTGTCAGTTTAATTATAATATAAATGAGGAGCTTGGTATCAAAGTTGGACAACTCAACTTTTGCTTTTTTTTACAGGAGAGGCGAAAAACTACATCCTTGGAAGCCGTTATACATATATAGCCTTTTTTTTTTAGAATATTCTCATGAGTCATAGAAACATTTTTTCAGTCTCAAAATGTGATTAAAATTAATATTCAGGTCGCAATTTAAGTTTAAAAAGTGAAGTTATCCATCTCTGACCCCAAGGTTGCGGGTTCGATCCCGGGCCAGGTCGATGGCATTTAAGTGTGCTTAAATGCGACAGGCTCATGTCAGTAGATTTACTGGCATGTAAAAGAACTCCTGCGGGACAAAATTCCGGCACATCCGGCGACGCTGATATAACCTCTGCAGTTGCGAGCGTCGTTAAAATAAAACAAAACATAACATCCATCTCTGAAATTAGTAAGTCATGGAGTTATCTGTTTTTGAAACCAAATGAAGCCATATTTAAAGTGGAGTTGTCTGTTTTGAACCCAAACGAAGCCATATTTAAAGCGAAATTGTCTACTTTTGAATTTAAATCTCTTCTAACTCAGTTTCAAAGCAAATTTACGTAAAACAGTACTTATTCATCCACAAACCGATTATATAAGCAATCAACCATATTGGATTCGCGATGCGTGATGGGAAAAGATGGTACGAATGTGACTTCTCATTGGCTATTGAAGGAATTGTCCTAATTTGAAACTAAACCACAGTGGAGTTGTCTATATTTTGATTCTAAAGCGCATAATTAAGAGCTATTTTCGCTCAGTTCTGTCCGTTTTTGAACCTAAACAATTCTAGAATCGCATTCAAAATATAAAATTCTATGAGAAACAATCGATATCTCGAAATCGCAAAAAATGGTGTATCTAACTTTGATGGCATGCTCCTCAAATATGATTTAGGTCACAATATTGAGTACAATAATGCTTCTTCTAGTTTTAACTTATTGATACTTGTTAACAAGAAGCTTTTGAATATTTGTTTTTCTTCCTATGCAAACTAAAAAAAAAAAAATCTTTACAATCTTACGTGCATACAGTTACATGAAAGATTACTGGATCACTGGTAAAGAATTATATTGATTGGTGCATACCAGACTATCGACATTGTCACTATACAGGGTGTTTCAAAAATACGGGGCATAATTTCAGGTATGTATTTCCCACATGTAGACACTCAAAATAGTTCATTACAACATGTGTCCGGAAATGCTTCATTTCCGAGTTATGGCCTTCACAACATTGAAATTCACCGGAACGTCTTTCTTTCCGCAGGTCGTTGTCATTACAGAAGATGTTCAAAATGTCCACCTCCTGCTTGAATACAGACCTCACATCGATGTCTCATTGACCTGCGAACACGATCCCAAACTCCAGGAGTATTGCGTATGTCCTCAGAACATGCCACAAATTCGATTCCGAAGGGATTCCAAATCAGGCACCGGAGACGAATAAACCAATGATTTTAAATGGCCCCACAAGTAGAAATCGAGAGGGTTTAGATCAGGTGAGCGTGGAGGCCAAGCAATTGGGCCACCTCTACCTATCCATCGATCAGGAAACCTTCGATCCAAGTACCGGCGAGCCGTACGACTGAAGTGTGCAGGAGCGCCATCATGCAAGAAGTGAATGTGTTGACGATTGATCAGTGGAGTGTCTTCTAAAACATGAGGTATGGTTCCGGTGAATTTCAATGTTGTGAAGGCCATAACTCGGAAATAAAGCATTTCCGGACACATGTTGTAATGAACTATTTTGATTGTCTACATGTGGGAAATACATACCTGAAATTATGCCCCGTATTTTTTAAACACTCTGTATATCTAGGCCTAAATACGAGTATATTGGGTGATTATTGTTACGTTATGTTTAAAAATTATTGATCATGATTGATAAAAAAATACGGCAGGATTAGGAGACTAGTACGGGATTCAGGCTCATATCTAGATCATATATTTTTAAAACACATAATTGGACTTCTTACAGGAAGTTTATTGCAGTGGCATTACAGATCACTACACAGTTTTCGCATTATTTAGAAACAACAATCAAAATGTAAACAATCAGGTAACCCTTTCTCCCTCGCATCACCACATCGATTATGAAAAATTGACTTCGAGTATCGAAAAAGAAACTTGGGATCTGTGTACAAATAGGTCTATAGTGGTGATACTCTAGTTCCATTGAGTAATACTGATATCTGTTTTCAGGTTTTTTATAACTAGGTATTTACGTAAATGTAAATACAATAAGTAATAATAATCAAGCGATTTCCTGAAAATTCAAGAAAATAAAACCATGGAGCACACTAAGCATAATAAAAACTATTCGTACGAGAGACAAACTTGCTAGAAAAATTTTTAATGAACCAAACAAACAAGTTTAAACCAATTTTATAAACTTAACTATTAGTCTCTTATTATTAGAATTATGAAAATTAAGCATTACAAATCTAATTTTATATATATGGCCAATCCAAAAAATTCTGATAAACCATAAATGAAGCTACCGATGTTATTATAGATAAAAACCATTCTGTTACGACTTACGGAAATAGTTCATGAAAATGGAAATAGTTTATATTGTAAAAACGACATAGAAAATGAATTCAATAATTATTTCTCGATGATAGGACACAATGTTACTTAAAATGTTAATAGATCGGCTTTCTCTACATCTACGCACAATAATAACAGTACCAATTATGTATCTTCTATCTTTCTTAACCCCATTACTGAAGAGGAAATCATAAAAACAACATTGCTCCACGCATTGATGGAATAAAAAATTATAGTCTATAGCAAAGTCAATTGCTCATATTTTTAATTTGTGTTTTGAACAAGGTGTTTCCTACAGTTTTGAAAATGGCGGTTGATGCACCTACTCATAAATCTGGTACAAAACTTATTTAAATTATTACAGACCTACATCTTTACTTCCTTCGTCTTCTAAAATAATAGAAAAATGCATAAAACAAAGATTACTAAACTATTTACAAAAAATCAAATAATTTGTAACGATTTAGTTTCTAAAATAATATTATTAACAGAAGATGCGCTCATTACTGTTACTGGCAGAGAATAATAGAATTAAACATAGGAAACAGATGTTTAGACATTTTCTTGGATTTGCAGGAAGCTTTTGATACTGTTAATCATAAGATACTCCTAGAAAAATTATATGTAGGCCTAATAGGAATAAGAGCAGTGTTTATAATAATGTATTTCATTCATATTTAAGTAGTAGAACTACGATGTTTGAATATTGATGATTATATTAGTGAAAAAAGATACGTGAATATTGCAGTTCCTCAAGGGACGATTTTAGGACATATTTTATTTTTAATATACGTTAATGATTTATTAAATCCAGATTTGAAAAATAGGCTGAACTCTCACGGACCACAACTTTGCGATTATTTTGCAGTTTTGTGTGATTGTGTTGTCGGAGGAACCGACCACACGCGGACTTCTTTTTTGTGGTCGCTTGAAGTCCATATAGACCACAGACAACCACACCGCAAGCGTAGCTATTTGCCGTCGGCAGTTTAAGAATGCGCCTGTCATTTCCAAGAATACGGTAAAGCTCTGTCGTTTTCAAGGATACGGTGTGGGCGGCAAGTGGTCGGCGTGTTGCACTGAGTTGTGCTCGACCACCGACAGCGACAATTCTGTGGTTCTGTGTGTGATACCGACTACTCATTGCGACAGACGTCAACAATAACTTCAGTTTGTGGTCCGTGTGAGTTACTATCATCTGTTTCCATACTAATTCCTGACCTCCCACTGCACAACCACACACAACTGCAAAATAATCGCGAAGTTGTGCTCCGTGTGAGTTGAAGGAAAGCGGATGTACCGGTACTGTATATTGCAGTGTATGTCTGTGAATAAGTTCTTATGGCTGGTGTAGGCCTATGTAGGTCTAGTATCTTTTGTATCTTTCGACCATTTCAATAAGATTAAAATAATTTAAACATCTATTGTCCCCATTTGTACAATATACGTAATTTTTAATGCGTAAGATTTCCTTAGGTAAATTTGCCTATTTTTAATACCGTATCATCATACTACGTTTCACGATTCTATGTTAAATGATCGTGTTCTAAAAAATTCATCCCTTCCATTCTGAAAGGATAGATAGGGAGTTTTGTAGTTAATGGCAATGGCTGTATTGTATACGCCACATGGCATGACATCTGTGACAAATTTAACGGCCTTCATTAAATTATATATTCATTCCTAGTTTCCTGCCCAAGGGCAGGTTCTTCACAGCAAACCCAGCATAGGATAATTCACTTCCAGTGTTTACCATAATAAATGAGCGCAATGTCTAGTTTTAACCAACTTTATCGGAATAGTTTTGTTAATGTACCAATGCCAAATTTCACGAAGTTTACTAGTGTGATTACACTACTTGTGGAGAGATGTGCAAAGACTTTTATGTATGATTTCTTGACGTGTGCTTGCAAATTAATAATCATATTTCTTTTCCGTAATAACCGGACATCTAGCGGCATATGACAATGACAAAGTGGTTAGAAAAGTGAATAACAGATGGCGAATATCTACGCTATATCTAAGTTCTGCTCCACTAAAGGTATCGAATCGTTTCAACATATTGATTACTCTTGAAAATGTACCCAAAGAATATATTTCCTTTATTTGTCCCTAGATACCGCTAGTGTCGTGAAATCTGTAATTAGCATATGATTTTTTTTCGGCAAAAATGTAAGGTGTACGACAGCCGTCAAGAAGACTTCGCAAAATAAAACTCTGCATTATGGTGTCTATAATAAAAAACCAACTTCTGAAGCACTTATCAAGGTAAATGTATCAGATCTAAACGTTGGTAAAGTGTTTCATCATGATGACAACACTAATCTACTTATGAATATTACACTTTTTTTGTATTTCAAGTGGGGAGGGGTATTGATGTGGAAAGGCGCTCGTACAATTTTCTTAGTGCAGATGCCCTTGTACTAAATACAGAAGTGCCTAACTAATTAATTTTTCGCTATTGCGATTATTGTATTTTAGACCTCTACTCAAACTTGTATTGTTCTGTACACATTGTACCCCTTTATCGCAGTAAAGAAAAATACTAATTTTATTATAAATCTTGACCTAGACTTCAATTAATTAATTTTATCCTTTGGATTTCAATTGACAATTTATTCGTGATAATTGAAGGATTTTTGCCTTGCCACATAACCCAACATGAAGGAGGTTATGAGTCATGCATAATCTTGACATCTACAACACTAATATTTCAGCGACTGCCTTAATAGTTTTTGACAAAATATATAAGTTCATCAATTATTTGCCTCACTACTGCTCATGGCTAAGCAAGTAATATTTTATTTTAGGCCCTAAATGTAACCGTGAAACAATATGCTGTAGAATAGACCATTTGAACGAAACAAAAATTTGCTATTAAATAGGCCTGCCTTTGGCAAAATTAGAACACCAAACTAGATAATAGTGTTTGATTACAATTGAAGTAGGTGCATTATTTGCAGTTTGGTTATTTGGTAATACCGGTACTGTAGTTTCATATGTAGGCCTAATCCATATAGGCCTATCTAAGAGAGATGTCAAAACGAGACATGGGCCACTGCTGTGTTGTTGGATAGGCTGTATGAATTATTAAATAATGAATAGTCTTGTTGGGGATTTATGTAAATGACAATGTGACAATCCAGTTTTTAAATAATTGCATAGGACTACTTAATATAAAGTAGCCTATTAACATTTATCACTATACTACATCGGGTAGTATATTTACTGTATAAAACATGTATTTCTTTCTAATTAGTATATGGGCAGAACCCTCCATTGAAACCAGTTTTTCAGTGGTCAGTACTTTTAGGTCATAGACCTATCCTCTAAACAGTTATCAAATTCAAGTTTCTGTTATCACTGTCACATAAACGTTCACCAAACCATTAGTCTTGCTTAATAAATTCTGTTTTTGTAATATTATCAACGCCGAAACTTACGGCCATAACCAAAATGAAGTTTTCCAGAAAAATCAATGATGCATGAATAGGCGTAGACGTGTTGTGTTTAAACCAAGTTGGATAAATGATGAATTTTAGTTTTTTTTTTTCTAGACCACAGATAAGTTAGTCTATTAAGCTTTCTTAGAAAGTAGATACCGGTAGTGAATTTTCAAATTTAATAATAATAATAATAATAATAATAATAATAATTTATTTATTTATTTACACTGGCACAGTTAAGGCCATAGGGCCTTCTCTTACACTCTACCAGGTGACAAAGTATACAAGGAGTGAAAATTTAACAAAAAATTAAAGAAAAATTTACTAACATATTACAAAAAATAATTACATAATAAAATCGACACTAAACAATATGAAAATAATACTATAATAAAAAAAGGAAAGTAAAATACAGATCTAAAGATTGGAATATAATAAAAGCAACTCAGTTTGTACAGATAGTTAACAGGGAAAAACGTAAGGAAGGATACAACAAATGGAATGTAATAAAATAATTAAAAACAAAAATACGAAATTTAAATAGAATCAACAATAAAAAGAGTACAATAATAGGTGTTTATTTTATAGAATTTAATAGAATTAATAAACATAAACATCACCAACCAGCAGATTTTGAGATTCAGTTCATTCTAGGACCATAACCGGCAGACAGCACTAGGGGTTTCTCTGATCTTTCTAGTGGTTGCTACTGAACTAGATCTTGAGCCAAATGTTTTTTTTTTTACATTAGATATACCGTAATTGAATAACACCTTAAATAAAATTATTAATTTAGTATTTATCGACTAATCAATATTAGTACAACAATGATTAACTTTAATTTTAAAAGACACTCGAAAGAATTGAAGTGAAGGTGAAATTTAATGGATCTGAAATAGCTATTATATTCTGTTCTCACTGTTAAAATGTTTCAGAAACTTAGACATATTCAAACACTTCGTGTCATTCTTCTCGAAGTCCAACATCACCAAATTTGCTTCACGTTGACTTATCATATTGTGTTGTGATCTGTCCATTCTGGTAAGGGCTGAAAAGGTGCTTTCATAGACTGCAGTACTGCAACCAAAAATTCTACATGTAGCCAGAAAATCATAAACTTAAGGAAAAACAGCTTTCATGTCATAATATTTTGTGAACATAAGCTTTCTCTCCCTTAAATTGATCCAAATAAAATTTTGCAATCATCATCTCTTCTTTAGGTGTTAGGGTTATGTTTTTGCCCAATTGTGCTAGACTGTCATAATTTTCTGTCTCTTTCTTTAAGTCTTCTGCTACAGTAATAGCTGAATAAGCTTTTGATTATCGCTGAATCTTCTTTAAGTTTTTCCTAGTGCTGCACATTAAATTATACATATACGAGGTTAAGAAAAATTTTAGGGACTGCTCGCAGCATAGCTAGGGGTTGCTCAGGGCTTGCAACCCCTGGAACACCCCCCCCCCCCCCCCCGGGGCTAGATCATATTTTCTAAGCACATCATTTTAAAATTCTATTTGCTCTTCTAGTTTTGTAATTTTTATTTCTAAATTATTCCATATAGGACTACTACGGCATATATATTGTTTTTAATTCTGAGTATCTTGCTTAACTGGAACTTTTTTTTTTTTTTTCAAAGGTGAAATGTTCCCCTACAAGCCACATAAGGTATTTTAAGTTTTCATAAAATCTAACTTACCAAATGTGTGAGACCAGAATAAGGGATGAAAACATAACATAAACACTTTCTGTTGTGTAACTAGTCAAAATCAATTAAAAATTACTTAATTTTATTTGTAATAGGTTTTTAATAAATAAATTTGATTTAATGTACATTCATTTGCAAACTGATTCACTTGGAGAATCAAATTTAGTCATTATTTCTCTAACAAGTTCTTATTTAATTTATGTTGTTGAAAATATCTTTGCAAGGCATAGTAGAACAATTTATTGGTATCAAAAACATTGTCCTAAATCGAATGCCCTCTTCAATATCGTTTGATAAAATATCCCTTATACAAATGCTTTTGAAGATTGTAATTATAGCCTACTTCAACAAAAACGCACTAATTTCGTAAAATTTGACGTATCATTACCTATATTCTTGAAAATTTTCACCCACTTACTACCAGCATCCAACCGCCATAAAGGCTTAATGCTAGCACACTGGGCTTATAAACTAGGGAACCCAGGTTCAAATGCTGGTCGATCCACTCTCTATTTATAACTTATGTTGAACAAGTTTATGGACAAGGTAACTTATATGGGTTTCCTCAGAGTACTCCAATTCTCCAACATCATCATCATCATCATCATCATCATCATCATCATCGCTGGCCTTCTATGCCCAAGGTTGCAGGTTCGATCCCGGGCCAGGTCGATGGCATTTAAGTGTGCTTAAATGCGACAGGCTCATGTCAGTAGATTTACTGGCATGTAAAAGAACTCCTGCGGGACAAAATTCCGGCACATCCGGCGACGCTGATATAATCTCTGCAGTTGTGAGCGTCGTTAAATAAAACATAACATTAACATCATCATCATCATCATTCATTACGACTGTAGTATGAGTCCACCGCCTGTGGTGCACTCTGGATAGGATGGGTGGTGGTAATTTGGGTAAAGTTTCAATTTATTGAATAAAACTGTACCTAATCTGCAAACACATGCCAATTTAACATATATTATTTATTTTACAATCACCTACCACAAACTGTTAAAAATTTGTGTTGATCACATTGATACTGCCTGGTAAAACAAAACTGTTTCATTGCTTACCAGTCTATGAAATGACCCAACACATTCAAAGCACTAATGTTGGGAAACCAGCTGTGATACAGTATCCAAATTCTTGTGTGTGTACATTACACATGTTTAGAACATGTTTTTAATAAATTTAGTAATATATCAGTTTACAAATGTGGGGTAATTGGGGAATAATTAGAGGTTAATTGCCAACTAACTTAGTTTTTCAATCCAGATCATGTTACATAGACAAATTATGGATTGGTGAAAGACAAATAAATATACGAAGGTTTTTTGTCCGTGATCTTAAAAAGAAGATAATATATGTTTTATTTAATGACGCTCGCAACTGCAGAGGTTATATCAGCGTCGCCGGATGTGCCGGAATTTTGTCCCGCAGGAGTTCTTTTACATGCCAGTAAATCTACTGACATGAGCCTGTCGCATTTAAGCACACTTAAATGCCATCGACCTGGCCCGGGATCGAACCCGCAATCTTGGGCATAGAAGGCCAGCGCTATACCAACTCGCCAACCAGATCGACCTTAAAAAGGAGATATTTTAAATTTACAAAATGAGCCTTATCAATAACTTAAGTATTGATTGACTTTTTATCATGTTAGGCCTAATTAACATTTTAAAATGTATACAGTACTACTTAACCTATACATTTTGTTCTAGGATACATACACTAACCTATTGTTGGGATAATTTGATTTTATAAAGACTTTAAAACTTGTTCAATAATAACATCATATCCAAATTTCCCCATCCATGGGGTAAATTGGGTACTATAGTTAAACTTAGGGTTATACTCTATCCAGTACTTTTGCTTCAGTAAAGTCTCATTTTATAAATCTATGGATCAACAATTGGCTCTCTTCTGACAAAGGAATAATTTTAAAGCCTGTACAAAAGAAACCAAATGACCTGCAAATGTACAAAAACTTGCCCAGACATGTTCAAACATTTTTAACAAGAGCCAGAACAGGTCACATTGTCACACAATTGTACCTACACCAATTTCACATTTCTGATACTCCTACTTGTCTGTGGTGTAATAATCATGATGAAGATCTGGAACACATTTTTCTATACTGTCCAACCATAAACCACAAAAGAAGTAAATTAAAATCATCAGTACCGGTACCAGCTGCAGTATACAGTACCTGGCCACATTATTATATTCACTCACATTTTTACTATACTTTACATATTACTTCCTCATTTGAACTCTGGTTTCCTTTCTGAAGCAGAATTCACATTACATATTTAATTTTTAAACAATATTAAGTAAAATTATAATTATAACAATATTAATTCAAGAAATATTGATAAATAACCAACCACACGTCATTTTTACAGAAATTTCAGTATTTCGTTCGACCTCGTTTGGCTTTAATTACAGCTTCAATTCTCTTTGGCATGCTTACAATACACTTCTGTATTATTTCCTGGAGCCTCTCATTGTGATTCCAAACATGTATCAGCCTTTTAATAAGTGGAACTCTGGTAGTAATAAATTCTTTTGCTATCTCTCTTTTTACGAGTTTCCAGACGTTCTCAATGGGATTCAAGTCCGGTGAGTTTCCTGGCCATGGCAAAAGTGGAATGTTTTTGGAAGCCAGAAACGTTTTGACTCTCCTAGCAGTGTGGCAAGGTGCACCATCTTAAAAATATATTTCTCCCCATTTGGGAACCATTCGTTCAGCTGAGGGATAAGCCTGTTTTCCAATACCTGGATATATTGATCTTGTTTCATTGTTCCCTGAACAATGTAGAGTCGTCCTGAACCTTTGCCTGATATCACAGACCATATCATGACTGATATTGAGTGTTTAACTGTGTTAATCAGGCATCCAGGAGCAAAATTTTCTTCCTTTCATCGCCGAACAAACATTGCTTTGTCCATCAAACACTGAAAGGTTGATTCATAGGAGAAGCAAACCTGTATTTTTAAATACAGTATTTAATACTTAAAGACAAAATTTAGAGTTTATCAGTTTCTTTGACAATTTTCAGGTTTGCTTCTTCTATGAATCAACCTTTCAGTGTTTGATGGACAAAACAATGTTTGTTCGTCGACGAAAGGGAGAAAATTTTGCTCCTGGATGCCTGGTTAACACAGTTAAACACCCAATATCAGTCATGATATGGTCTGTGATATCAGGCAAAGGTTCAGGACGACTCTACATTGTTCAGGGAACAATGAAACAAGATCAATATCCAGGTATTGGAAAACAGGCTTATCCCTCAGCTAAACGAATGGTTCCCAAATGGGGAGAAATATATTTTTAACCAAGATGGTGCACCTTGCCACACTGCTAGGAGAGTCAAAACGTTTCTGGCTTCCAAAAACATTCCACTTTTGCCCTGGCCAGGAAACTCACCGGACTTGAATCCCATTGAGAACGGCTGGAAACTCGTAAAAAGAGAGATAGCAAAAGAATTTATTACTACCAGAGTTCCACTTATTAAAAGGCTGATACATGTTTGGAATCATAATGAGAGGCTCCAGGAAATAATACAGAAGTGTATTGTAAGCATGCCAAAAAGAATTGAAGCTGTAATTAAAGCCAAACGAGGTCGAACGAAATACTGAAATTTCTGTAAAAATGACGTGTGGTTGGTTATTTATCAATATTTCTTGAATTAATATTGTTATAATCATAATTTTACTTAATATTGTTTAAAAATTAAATATGTAATGTGAATTCTGCTTCAGAAAGGAAACCAGAGTTCAAATGAGGAAGTAATATGTAAAGTATAGTAAAAATGTGAGTGATTATAATAATGTGGCCAGGTACTGTATATTGACTACACCCCAACTCTGGATAGGTACTAGCAACAGGCACCTGTAATGAACTCCAATCAAAATACCCCTCATTTCTTGTGAAAAACAAAAACTGAATAGACTACAGTGGATTATAGTGGACTTTATGTTGTCAGCAAATAGCTGGATACATTAAGAGATTGATTAAACTTAGGGTTATTATGATTATAAAAGACCAACATAGGTATTTGAAGAAAGTCACATTGCTAACATATAGAAATCTGACTGGAAAATTTTATCATGGTAAGAGACTGTCTCTAAGCTTAAAAAAAGGCTGTTTTTATACCCAAATTATCCCAACCCATCCTAGTCTCTGACGAACAAAGTCGTCTACACTTCTTGGCACTAGTGACATCTATGAGCACACTTGTAGAGTTGGTGTGAGCAATGGCAAGTAAAGAGCCCTGTCATTGAACAAAAAGAACTATCAACATTCTGTTTATTATCAGTATAGTTAAACCTTTCAACATATGAGACAGTGGCATTCTGTGAAGAAATTAGGAGAAACACGAGACATTTCTCATAAATAAAGGATCAAGATTATTCAACAACATCAACATTTCTGTTGAGTCTCTCTACTGTCATACCAGTACAGTGACGTCAACATAGAATGTATGATAATCATGATGAAAGTCGGCAATATTCATTTCCAAGTGGTGAGGGTGATTTGTTTCCAGTCTGCAAAACAACTTTAATGGAAGTATTCGTAGAAATTAACAGATCTGTGGATCATAAATGATTCATAGTATCTACAAAATGTTTATGGGACTTCACATCTTTCATAAATAGTGAAGCTTGTTTGTCTCTCAGTGTGTTAATTTTAGTAGCATCATCAAACTATTGATAAAGATTGGTGAAAAGTTGCCGTAAGTACTATCAATTCAATTCTAAAAAATATATTCTTAAAATTGTTAAAAAGTGAAAGATATTTATTAATAAAATACTGTTCATAAATTTGGCACTTTGCACTTTTCTACTGTTAAGTATCCATTTAATATAATTCTTTTTTTTTTTTTTTTTTTTTCATTTTCTACAATAAAATGTTTCTTAAGTGCTTCCATTAATTAAAAAAATTATAAAACAATGTAAGATAAAAGAAAGTTGTTAAAAATACAAAATCAAATTCTTATTCCTTCACCAGTTCGTAATTATTGCATCATCCCACAATCAGAAACATAGCCGGGAAAGGAGTCAGATGAGTACATAATTCTCTTTAATAAAAATAATTCGAAGGCTTCTCTTTAAATGAAGTACAAAATGTGCTTGTTAACTTGTGATTCCCTTGCTGGGAAGAAATTGTTCTCTGCTTTAAAAAGACAATGAAATATGATGTTCTGAATGTTACATTGTATCGTCATCAATCTTACAAAAATAATTCCAGTCTAATGAAGGAATAAATTAGGTCCATCGCTTTTCAGTCAGCATTCATTTCTTCTTCCTGTGAACTTTGGTTAGCATATTTGTTTTTCTGTCTGTGAACTAGGGGTAACATTTGTTTCACTATCTCATTTTACACCATGTTGGTTTTATATATATATATATATATATATATATATATAATAATAATAATAATAATAATAATAATAATCATAATAATAATAATATTTTAAATTAATGTGAACGTTTCTCTTTATAAAAGGTAAAAAAGTTAAAGGTATCCCCGTCACATACCATGAAGGCACTTGGGGATCATAGAGGTAGAGCCCCATGCTTTCCATGACCTCAGCACTAGAATGAGGTGGTGCGGTCGGCACCACGCTCTGACCACCTTTTATCCCCGGGAAAGACCCGATACTCAATTTTATAGGAGGCTGAGTGAACCTCGGGGCTGTTCTGAAAGTTTGGCAACGAGAAAGATCCTGTCACCACTCGGGCTCGAACCCCAGACCTTCCAGTCCGTAGCCAGCTGCTCTACCAACTGAGCTACTTGGCCGCAACGTTTCTCTTTATACCTCTCAAAATGTATTGTTATTAAAAGCACGTTTTAGGAAAAACTTCTTATGATTTAAGTGTAATTATTTTTAAATCATTGAGTGGAGTCAATTTTGAGCATTTATAAGATTTTAACGTTAATAAAAAAAATTACTGTTTGTATCTTCTTTACTAAGTTAATGTTACATATATACGAATTTCCAAAATTGACTCTAATCAATATTCTAAAAATAATTACATTCCAATTATAAAATGTTTTACCTAAAACATGTTTTTTAAATAATTTTAGCGATCGTAGGCTAGTCTATAATAAAATCAGTGATTCAACGGTAGTCTTATTCATGAACTGATGGTTAAACAAGTCGAAACTCTATTCATTTCTGTGAATTAATTATTTTGTTAGCCTTTTATTTAACTTGTGTCTAGTGTCAAATCAGGAAAAAGTCTAAACCTGCTTGAAACATTAATTTATTTAAACAAATGGCAGACACTGTGACAACAGTCATTAGTCCACAAGTCGGCCTTTAGCACCCATTATCTCTGGGTTACAGCGGTTTTATGTAGTGCTGAACATCGCATCAAATGGTTCCCATCCATTTCCTCATCTCAATCACACTGAGGATAGGATTTTTGAGAGTTGCTTGAAACATATGAATCATGACAATGAAGATTTAAAATGCTTTTTTTTCCTTGTACGAGAACTCAGTGATTTGTGGTCTAAGTGAGAAGGAATACAGTAAATCTCTTTTAAGATTGCTGTTTTTCGAATTACTCAGTATGTTTATATTGGTACAGTCTTATCTCTAAAGTAATGTTGTTTTCTAATGCCAGGCGTTTGACAATAAAGTCATTTGACCTCTTGCACTCCAATATTTTTCAAAAATTTTATCATGGCCAGCCACTGAAGCACAGATTTTGAGGTGTTCCAAATCCATTTCTTGGTTTGAGTTGCACAATGACCAGTTAGGGGACTGATATATTCCAATTCTATGCAGGTGTTTGGCCAAACAATCATGGCCTGTTGCCAATCTAAATGCAGCTACAGACGATTTTCGTGGTAAATCGGGAATTAACTGTGGATTATGATGCAGAGAGTTCCCTTGAGATTGTGTTATCAAATTTTGTTTGTTGAAGTCTAAGTATGTAGATTTAATAAATCTTTTCACAGACTAATATGTAGATTTAGTAACAGGTCTGTAAGTAGCAGTGCTGCCCTTCTTTGCTAAAGCATCCGCATTCTCGTTTCCTAGGATTCCACAGTGGGATGGTATCCAATGGAATACAATTCTTTTATTGAGTGATGTTAATTGAGAGAGCATTTTAGTTATTTCTGCTGTTTGAGATGAGGGTGTGTGTTTAGAAACTATTGATAGAATAGCTGCTTTGGAGTCTGACAATATAACTGCATTCTTAAATTTATTGATGTGGCATAGAAGATTCCGGAGACTTTCACTTATTGCAATGATTTCTCCATCAAAACTTGTTGTTCCATACCCAAGAGATCTATAAAGTGGGAAGAGACAGCACGTAACACCTGCACCGGCACCTTGTTCTCTGGAAGTCAAGGATCCGTCAGTGTATAAATGAAGCCAGTTTTGTGAAGGGTACCTAATATTAATTGTCTCTAAAGACAATTGTTTTAGTATTTCAGTGTTTACTTCTGATTTCAGTATTTCTTCTGTTAAATTTAGATTATATTCTATATTTAATAGAGTTAAAGGGTTTGGTTTAATTTGTAGGTTTTCTTTTAAATTCGGGATATTGATTTTCTGTTTTAATTCTTGAACAATGGATATGAAGATTTTTTTAGTTTTCAATCTACAGAGAGGACTGTATGAATGCCAATTGTTTCCTGGTAATCTGATAAGCTTTTCATATTGAATCAGTGCTTTTTCTTCTATTGTCATTTTGATGCTGTTAATATTAGTGAGGAATCTCATAGAATCTATTGGAGCTGTTTTGATTCCACCAGTAATGAGTCTGAGAGCTTGGTTTTGAACATATTCTATTTCGTTTTCTCTAAAGTAATGTAATTCGTAACAGTGAATAAGATCTTTGTACGATAACACTGAAGATTATTGGATTAAGTGAGAAGGAATTCAAGAGCTCTTACACATCTTTTGTTTTTCATATGACTCATTATGTTCACACTTGATACAGAGCTTATCTTTTAAAGTACAGTACAATAGTTCGTGACAATGAATAATTCCATATTACGAAAAGTGTTTCTACTTTGATTAGTAGCTGTTGTTCTATAACAGTCTGCCAGATGCAATGTAGCTAGGCTATGTAATGTCATATTCGAAAAACCCAGGGTTCTAGTCTGAAGGCCAAGTGTAAGAAACATAGTTATCTTTTGTTCACTGCATTTCTTTCAAGAAAAACGGCAACACTTAAAAAATAATCATGACTGCCTCTTTACAAATTCTACCCTGTCCTTACAGTTGAAAGCATCACAATACGTACGTAATACGTAATATTTTAAATTTCTAACTTACAAGGGAAGTTGCAATTAGTACCAGTAGTAATATATATATATATATATATATATATATATATATATATATATATATATATATATATATTATGTTTCATAGAGAACAGTGGTTCAGTAATTGTATGGGGAGGATTTATGGAAGAAAGGTAAGAAAAAACGAAAATAGATCTACTGATAATCGACCATCTAGCCTAGTTCATACAGTTTTCACCATAAGAAAACAGTGCAAGTTGAAATATGCTGTGAGAAGGCAAGGTTTATGCATGGTTTCTCGGAAAATCCCCTTGTTCCAAGCCATCACTTCGCCAATTTGCATTATCTGTCTGTTATCACTGAAGGAAATACTTAACGTTTCTAGACAGTGTAAAAAGTAGTTCATGACCTTCAACATCATACACACAGTGTGCCTATATGTATGTACTGTACATACGTATAAAGATATACAGTATAAATTAAAATTTTACATCATCAAATTCTACATCGATGGCCTGAGTGGTCCTGAAATACAATAAAATATTAAAAAAAAAAAACATGGCGAATAGTATAATTATTAATTAAATAATGAATTTTATTCATCTTCAATTAATCTTCTTCATTTTTTATTTACTGTATTTTATTTTATTTTTTACCTACCGGTACTTACAAATGACTAAAGGAACCCACAGGTTCATTGCCACCCTCACATATGCCTGCCATCGGTCCCTATCCTGTGCAAGATTAATCCAGTCTCTATCATCATATTCCACCTCCTTCAAATCCATTTTAATATTATCCTCTGATCTACGTTTCGGCCTCCCCATAGGTTTTTTTTCCCTCC